>NC_091075.1:93498095-93801190 GCF_032405125.1 Capricornis sumatraensis | reverse complement strand
GCTGCAGTCCATGGGGTCGCTAAGAGTCGGGCACGACTGAGCGACTTCACTTTCACTTTTCACTTTCATGCATTGGAGAAGGAAATGGCAACCAACTCCAGTGTTCTTGCTTGGAGAATCCCAGGGACTGGGGAGCCTGGTGGGCTGCCATCCACAGGGTCGCACAGAGTTGGACACGACTGAAGTGACTTAGCAGCAGCAGTGGTGGCAGCAGCAGAGATAATTTAAAGTATACAAGAGGATGCACTTAGGTTATATGTAAATATAAAGGACTTGAGCTTCCAAAGATTCCAAGAAAAGGTGCTGGAACCAGTTCTCTCTTAAATACTGAAGTGAAGCGAATTGAAGTCGCTCAGTCGTGTCTGACTCTTTGCAACCCCATGGACTGTAGCCTACCACGCTCCTCCGTCCATGGGATTTTCCAGGCAAGAGTACTGGAGTGGGTTGCCATTTCCTTCTCCAGAGGATCTTCCCAACCCAGGGATCGAACCTGGGTCTCCCGCATTATAGGCAGACGCTTTACCATCTGAGCCACCAGGGAAGGGCTTAAATACTAAGGGATGACCATTTGTGTGTGTGGGTGGGTGGGTGTACACACTACATCTGAATCATCATTTCTAGTGGCCCCACAGTTGTTAGACATTTAGGTTAGTCCTCTTTTTTTGCTCTCTTACATAATATATCAGTGAACATCCTTATATGTACATCTTGGATGATTTTGTCTTTAGGATAAACCCAGCTGGAGAAGGCAATGGCAGCCCACTCTAGTACTCTTGCCTGGAAAATCCCATGGACGGAGGAGCCTGGTAGGCTGCAGTCCATGGGGTCGCTAAGAGTCGGACATGACTGAGCGACTTCACTTTCACTTTTCGCTTTCATGCATTGGAGAAGGAAATGGCAACCCACTCCAATGTTCTTGCCTGGAGAATCCCAGGGACAGAGGAGCATGGTGGGCTGCTGTCTGTGGGGTCGCAGAGAGTCAGACACGACTGAAGTGACTTAGCAGCTTAGCAGCAGAGTTATATAATTGCTAAGGATGCACATTTTTCAGAGTTAGCCCTTGGTGCTCTCCAGAAAGGGCTTCCCCGATGTCTCAGATGGTCTGAACCAATTTGTATTCCCATGGATATGTGTGAAATTACTACTCTCTCTCATCTTTCTTCAGAATTAGAGGTTAAAAAAAAAAGTTCTTAGTGAAATAAGTCAGACAGAAAAAGACAAATACTGTATATTTGCACATTTATGTGGAATCTAAAAAGTAAAACAAATGAACAAATACAATAAAATAGAAACAAACTCACAGATGTAGTGGACAAACTAGTGGTTAACAGAAGGGAATAGGGTGGGGGAAGGGAGCAAAATGGTAAAGACAATTTATGCAAACTACCAGGTATAAAATAAATAAGTTACAAGTTTGTAATGTATAGCACAGAGAATATAGTCAATATAATAACTTTGTATAATCTATAAAAATACTGAATTACTATTTTGTATGCCTGAAACTAATATAATATTGTGAATCAACTATACTTCAATTTTCAAAAATTCTATTTCATTAAAATTTTTATTTCTTTAAATGCTAAGGAGAATAAATGCTTTTCCTAAATATGCCACAACTCTCTGTTGTTCTTTTTTTAGGAATTGCATGTTCATGTCCCTTGCCAGTTTAGCTTTTGTATGGATTTTTTCCTTATTTATATGTAATACTTCTTTTATATTAAGAATCCTACCTGTATCATATCATTTATCAAATCATTTTAGTTTATGGAGCTTTTGCCATATAAATATTTTCAAATCAAATGCATTATCTTTTCTCTCCCTTATAGTATTTGCCTTTTCTGTCATGCTTTCCTTCCTCCAAATTATATAAATATTTATCTATATTTTATTTTACAATATGAAATCCCATGGACAGAGGAGCCCAGGAGGCTGCAGTCCATGGGGTTGCTAACAGTTGGACACGACTGAGTGACTTCACTTTCACTTTTCTCTTTCATGCATTGGAGAAGGAAATGGCAAGCCTCTCCAGTATTCTTGCCTGGAGAATCCCAGGGACAGAGCAGCCTGTTGGGCTGCCGTCTGTGGGGTCGCACAGAGTCGGACACGACTGATGCGACTTAGCAGCAGCAGCAAGCATGACATAATAAAGGCCATATTTGAAAAACTCATAACTAATGTCACACTCAATGGTGAAAGCCTGAAAGCTTTTTCTCTAAGATCAGGAATAAGACAAAGACACCCATTTTCGGGACTTCCCTGGTGGACTGGTGATTAAGAATCCACACCTGCCAATGGAGGGGACATGGGTTCCATCCCTGGTCAGGAAGATCCCACGTGCTGCAGGGCAACTAAGCCTGTGTGCCACAACTACTGAAGTCTGCGTGTCTAGGGCCCATGCTCTGCAACAAGAGAAGCCACCACAAGGAGAAGCCCACACACCACAACAAAGACCTCAGTTCAGTTCAGTCGCTCAGTAGTGTCCGACTCTTTGCGATCCCATGAATCACAGCACGCTTTTTTTAAAAAAAGACACCAATTTTCACTACTTCTGTTCAGCATAACATTAGAAGTTTTAGCCAGAGCAAGTAGGCAAGGAAAAGGAATAAAAAACATACAAACTGGAAACGAAGAAACAAAATTATCTCTATCTGACCTGACCTTAGATGTAGAAAACCCCAAAAGTCACACACACACACGCACACACACACACAATTAATAAATTCTTAAAAACTACAGGATAAAAATTAACATACAAAAATTAGCTGTGTTTCTAAACCTAACAATGAACAACCCAAAAAGGAAATTAAGAAAACAATTCCAGTTACAACATCAAAAAGAAAAATTCCTTAGGAATAAACTTAACCAAGGGGGCTAAAGACTATACACTGAAACCTGTAAAACATTACTGAAAGATTAACAAAGACATAAATAAATAGAAAAACAGCCCATGTTTATCTACTGAAAGACTTAGTCTTGTTAAAATGTCAATACTACCTGAAGAGATTGATACATTCGATGCAATCTCTATCAAAATCCAATGAAATTTTTGCAGAAAAGTTCGACCTAAAATTTATATGTAATCTCAGGGGATCCCAAATGGCCAAAAAATCTTTTTTTTAAAAAAAAGAACAAAATTATAGATCTCATACTTCTAGATTTCAAAACTTATTTAAAAACTATAGTAATCAAAATAGTGTTGTCCTGGCATACAGACAGACATATAGACCAGTGGAATAGAATAAACAGCCTAGAAATAGACTACAAATACAGCCAAATGATTTTCTGCAAGGGTCTAAGACCATTCAATATTCAAAAGACAGTCTTTTCAAGATATAGTACTGGAAAAGCTGAATATTCACATGCAAAAGAATGAAGTTGGGCCTTTACACTACGCACAGAAGTTAACTCAAAATGAATCAAATAAATATAAGAGCTAAAACTATAAAACTCTTAAAAGAAGATACAAAGGAAAAGCCTCATGACATTAACTTTGGTCGTGATTTCTTAGATAGAACACCTGAAGTGTAGGAAACAAAAGAAAAAATTGTGTGCTTCATCAAAATTTAAAACTTTTGTTCATCAAAGGACACTATCAACCTGGTAAAAAGGCAATCCATAGAAAGGGAGAAAATATTTGCAAATCATACAGCTGATAAGGGATTAGTATTCAGAATATAGAAGGACTTCCCTGGTAGCTTAGCTGGTAAAGAATCCACCTGCAATGCAGGAGACCCTGGTTCGATTCCTGGGTTGGGAAGATTCACTGGAGAAGGGATAGGCTACCCACTCCAGTATTCTTGGGCTTCCCTGGTGGCTCAGCTGGTAGAGAATCCTCCTGCAATGTGGAAGACCTGGGTTCGATCCCTGGGTTGGGAAGATCCCCTGGAGAAGGGAAAGGCTAAGGTCCGTCTGGTCAAGACTATGGTTTTTCCAGTGGTCATGTATGGATGTGAGAGTTGGATTGTGAAGAAAGCTGAGCACCAAAGAATTGATGCTTTTGAACTGTGGTGTTGGAGAAGACTCTTGAAAGTCCCTTGGACTGCAAGGAGATCCAACCAGTCCATCCTAAAGGAGACCAGTCTTGGGTGTTCATTGGAAGGACTGATACTGAGGCTGGAACTCCAATACTTTGGCCACCTGATGTGAAGAACTGACTCATTTGAAAAGACCCTGATGCTGGGAGGGATTGGGGGCAGGAGGAGAAGGGGACAACAGAGGATGAGATGGCTGGATGGCATCACCAACTCGATGCACATGAGTTTGAGTGAACTCCGAGAGTTGGTGATGGACAGGGAGGCCTGGCGTGCCTCCATGGGATTGCAAAGACTTGGACACGACTGAGTGACTGAACTGAACTGAAGTGAACCCACTCCAGTATTCTGGCTTGGAGAATTCCATGAACTGTATAGTCCATAAAGAACTATAGAAGAACAATAGCAAAACAACCTAATTTAAAAATGGGCAAAGAAGTTGAACAGACATTTCTCCAAAGAAGATATATAGATGGCTAACAAGCTCATGAAAAAATATTCATCATCACAAATCATTAAGGAAGGGAATCAAATCCACAATGAGACACCACTTCACACTAGTTAGGTGAGCCGTTTTTTAAAAGGATGAGGAGGAGAGAAGGAGAAGAAGAAAAGTAGCAAGTCTTGGCAAGGATGTGGAGAAACTTATTTCATTATTTTGCATGTAACCCACACTACTATTAAGATATAAATGTTTCAATCACCCAGAGAGATGCTTTGTGCTTCAGTCAGTCCCCAACCATTTAGTTTTGCCTGTTTTAAATATTGCTGGACATGGAATAACTCAGTATGCACCCGCCTGTGCCCTACCTTCTTTCATTCAACACAATGTTTCTGTAGTTGATTTATGTTGTTGCACATACCTGTAGTTTATTGCTTTTTATGGTTGAGTGAATTCCATTGTGTGGATGTGCCATATTTCTTTACCCATTTCCTATTGGTACATATTTAGATTGCTCCTGGTTTGGAGCTATTATGAATACAACTGCTACAAACATTCCTGTGCAGGTCTTTTTATAAACATATATTTTCATTTTCCGTGGTGAACCAATGAATTAGAGATTTAAGATCCTGATATCTGACTACAAGGAAGGGCACTCTTCCTTTGGAGAAGATCCTAGAATCCACAGCCTGAACATGCCGTGTTAGATCTCATTTCCTAAGCTGTCTCAAGAACAACGATTTAGATTGTCCTGACTCCCTAAATAATTCGGGCACTGCAGTGTTTTCCTTAAAGCTTCATTTGGTTGTCTTCCTCTGCTACTTTAAATGTGTTAATCAAATCAATACTGAGTGCTCAGCATGGTAATATCTGTTTTGTGATTCTTCTTTATTCTCTTTCTCCTTTTTTATTTCTTTTCCTTTCTATAACCAGAATAGAAGTGAGGTTTTTTTTTTCTTTACAATTCAATGATTTTTAACACAAAGTTGCACACCCATCACTGCCATCAGAACATTTCAGAACATTTAATCACCTCAGAAAGAAACTTTATACCATTTATAATTACTCTCCATTTCCACCCCTAGGTTAGGCATTCATTCATCTCCTTTCTGTCTCTATAGATCTTCCTCTTCTGGACATGGCACATAAATAGAATTATATAATATGTGCTTTATTGTGCCTGGCTTTTAACTGAGCCTAATATTTTTGAGGTTAATCCAGTTGTAACATGTATTAATATTCAGTCTTTTTTTATTGCTAAACAGTATTTTATCATATAGCTATACCACATTTTGTTTATCCAGTTCATGGGCATTTGGATTTTTTCCACTTAACAGCTATTGCAAACAATGCAGCTATGAACATCTGAGTATGTCTTTTTTCAAAACTATATTTTATTTTTTTTTATTTGCATGCCAGGTTTTCATTGCGACATGTAGAATCTTTTCAATTGCAGAATGGGAAGTCCCTGAGTATGTCTTTGTATTGACATATGTTTTCATTTCTCCTGGGTATATACTGGGTTGGCCAAGAAGTTTGGGTTTTTCCATAACAGCTTACGGGAAAACTCAAACGAACTTTTTGGCCAAGCCAATACTTAGACAGCTAATCACTGGGTGATACAGTAACTCCATGTTTAACATTTTAAGAACCTGCCATCTGTTTTTCCAAAGTGACGGAACCATTTTACATTCCTACCAGCAATAAATGAAAAGGTATATATTTAACCTCTATGAAATGACAGCATAAACAGGACAAACCAAGGAATTCTAAGAAGGATGCATCTTTTCCCCTGCATGAGAGATGGAAGGTTGGGAGTTGATTTTCTTCTGTACTACTTTCTGAATCTATTTTCTATTCCAAGTCTCCCTGGAGCTAGAGTGGGCATGCATGGGCTCAGCAATCAATGCCATGAGGTTAGAATGAACACTGACTTGCCAAGACCTCCTTCATTATGATGAAAATCCCCTCCCTGTGTGCACACACGCACGCACACACAAACACTTTTTTAAATGCTTGCTAATTTCCACTACTACAAAGAAGGAAATACTTATCTTCCTTACCTTCTCTCTCTCTCTCTCTTTTTTTTGATAGATGATGTATTTATTGCTCTCTTACTCAGAGTTCAGACTACTATAAAAGTACTTTAGCTGAAGGAAGTAACAATGCCTTCTGCATTATTATATTCAAATAGGAACACAGAGGAAAGAAGACTGGAAGCATAGTTAGTTGATCTTGAGCTGCCAATTTCATATAGCTGACAACATGAATTCTATGACATAAAATGCATTCATTATTCTATCCATTCAAGAGTAAGTTGAGGTTTAAGGCAGATTAATGGCTGTCACATGGAGCTTCTGTTTGTCAGTCTTCAGTGAACTCAAGCAAAAAACAAGGAAATTGGGAATGGGCAACCTAGGGAGTCACAGCTCCAAAAGAAAAGCAGCTTCTGGTACTGAATTTGGCAGTGGTACAAGTTACGCCAGGAAACTACATTTCAGTGTTGAAAAGTTATTCTGATATTTTGTGGTTGGGGTGGGTTGGAAACTATATTTTATTGCTTGCTTAGGAGCCAAACTTCATACCACTGACAGATTAGACTGTCAAATATTCTGGACTGAAAAATAGTATGTCGTTCACCTTGCTTCTTGTGCTGTGTGTATAGAATGAATTGAGAAAGAAAAGAAGCAACATAACTAATCTTCTAGAAAAGAAACTATGCTCAGAGACAAAAATCAGATCTAATTTTCTCTGTCTGTTCTGCTCAAGAACCACATTTTCTTTAACCACTCACTTATAGAACCTGAAGAATAAAAGGACCTATGGAATAAAAGACAGACTGGATCTTCCTCTCAGAGGGGTGGGGAAAGTCTCTTGCAGCTTGATTGATACAGAAAATAGAAGGCAGGATGAAAACAGTGAGGCTCACCAACCCATTCAATGGAGAAAAATGAGAAAGGCAGGCCCATGGGGAGCAGGCAGAAGATGAAAGGGAGACTTGCAAAACATAACATCTAGGAATGAATTTCTCCTTTCCTTAGCACCCAAGAAAATATTACGTCTAAGGAAGTATGAGATTCCTCCTGCTTGAATTCCAGAGCAGAGTGGAAAGAGATTTACATTAGATTTTAAGTTCTGGCTTTCACATCAGTAAGCATTTCCTAAACAGTGGTTGTTTTAGTTTAGGTTTCCCCAATAGCAGACTCTGAGACAAGAATTCAAATGAGGGGCTTCGCTGGTGGTCCAGTGGTTAAGACTCTTCCAATGCAGGGGGCACAGTTTCGATCCCTGGTGGGGGAACTAAGATCCCACATGCCATGCGGCATGGCCAAGAAACAAAAATAAGTAAAAAATAAAATTAAAAACAAAAGAATTCAAAAGCAAAGAGTTTCTCTGGGAAGTAAAAAAAGCTCAGAGCGAAAGGAGGCAAAAGAAGGAAAGCAGTCCCATTTTCAAGCCAGGCATCACCATGGGCAACTCCAGTGGACACATCACCTCGCTCTTACCTCATTCAAGGGATGAAAAAGCTGAGCTGTTCATCTTCACTCAGTCATGGGTTGAGAGTTGCTCTCAGAGTCATTAACCAAAGGAAGAGGCAAAAGAAAGTCCACAGGCAGAGAAATCAAGATGCTGACAGTAGGAAAGTGTTAGTCGCTCGGTCGTGTCCGACTCATCGCAACCCCATGGACTGTAACCTGCCAGGCTCCTCTGTCCATGGAATTCTCCAGGCAAGAATACTGAAGTGGCAGCCATTCCCTTCTCCAGGGGATCTTCCCAACCCAGGGATTGAACCAGGTCCCCCCACATGGCAGGCAGATTGTTTACCATCTGGGCCACCATGTAGCTTCAACAGAGGGAAGTCCAGCCTTTGTGCGGGGGCAGTGAAAGGCTGAGGGAACGTGAGTGGTGGCACCTGGGTTAGCTGCAAGTGACACGAAAGTAACCAGAGAATACATTCCCTCTTGGGGTGCAGGGACCTTGTTTGCTGTGGTTTCCTTGATCGTGTCACATTTTAGGCACTCAATAAATACCATATTAGTGAATACATGATAATAACTTGGCTTTAATCCTAGCACCATCATCTGTGGAAAACTTCTTTTTTCATAGGTAAAAACAAATCTCCTTCTATTATCAATAATAAATGACAGAACCTAACATAGAGCCTGACCCACAGGGGGAACCAAGTAAATAGAAATATTGTTATTATATGTCCATTTCCTTTTTTGGTGGCCCTCCCTCCTTTGCTTTGCTTTTCTCTCACAGAAATGAAAGGCGGCCGGAGCACTTGATAGTGCTTGAGTTTTGAAATTTGCAATGTATCTTGGCCCATACAAACGGTTTCTTCCTAAAGGTCTAATTCATTGACTTTCATATATAGGGGAAGCTGTGATAGCAATTCTTTCAAGAGAGAACCAACCCTTGTTAGTTTTGAGCCAAGACCACCACTATGGAACTATGAATGCATTTTGAAGATCGAGGCTAACTCTTTTAACATGACTGCTGCTTATACTTACTCTTGCCTGGAAAATCCCATGGATGGAGGAGCCTGGAAGGCTGCAGTCCATGGGGTCGCTGAGGGTTGGACACGACTAAGCGACTTCACTTTCACTTTCACACATTTGAGAAGGAAATGGGCAACCCACTGCAGTGTTCTTGCCTGGAGAATCCCGGGGACAGGGGAGCCTGGTGGGCTGCTGTCTATGGGGTTGCACAGAGTCGGGCACGACTGAAGCGACTTAGCAGCAGCAGCAGCAGCAGCTGCTGCTTATACTAAGGTCAGTGGTTGCCTTTTTCTGACCTGCTGTTCATCAGTAATTACTCCAAAGTGAAAATATGGAAAAAAAAAATTAAACAGTAAGAAGAAAGCATCAGGTATTTTCTGCTTTCTCATTCCCCCAAATTCACTCACTCTCCTACTCTTTTAAGGTTTTATCTCAACACTCAACATGTATATTTCTTTCAAGTATCTGTTAAGATCCCAGGTCTGAATTCCAATAGCTCATTTCCCAAATTCCATGAAACAAACCCTGAAAAATGTTAACTTCTCAGAAGACGGCACACAAGATGATAAAAGCTTAAATTATACCCGTAGAACTTTCTTCATAAAAAATTTAACCTCTCAAAGGAAAAGAGTAAGTCCATTAGTTGCAGGACTTCTATCTTTTTCTTACCTTCCAGCAAACGTGTAACTCAGGATATAATTCAATACCCAAAGTGCTAGGCACTTAGTCCAACTAACCTGAAGAATGCTTATTTCACTTAACTAGCTTGTGTTTTGAGATCTTCTTAAAATGTTGAGATCTTTAGAGTTTAGGATCTGTCTAAACCAGATCCTAAACCTGTCTAAACCAGGTTTCCAGGAGCCAAGAACAGGTGAGGGTTAAGGACACTTGGTGGATACTCCTCCGTGAAAGACCATCTGTTGTGCTACTGAGCTTATAATCAGGTCTCTTTACCAAGCTGCAGTGGCATGAACTTAAAACCTCCCAGAAAATCAGCACTCTACCAGTTTGAAACTCAAAACTGATCGTGATTCAGATGTAGGTGTTTTCATAGACCTGCCTGGGGTCAAACCGTCATCTTTCCTCCACCAGTTTTCACCCTTTGCAGCCTCTTTCCTCTCACTGTCCCTTTATGTTATGTTTTTATAGTGTTATGTTTTTATCCTCTATGTTTCTGAAAAGAACAGTGGGCTAGATGACATATTGTATTAGTTTCTCATTGCTGCTTGTAACAAAGTACCCTGGAATTGGTGGCTTCAAACAACAGAAATGTATCATCTAACAGTATAGGAGGTCCAAGCTCAGATGGGTTTTACTGGAGTAAAATAAGATTTCAGCAGTATCATGTTAGAAGCTCCAGAGGAGAGTTGCTCCCTTGCTTTTTTCCAGCTTCTCAAGGTCATCTGCATTCCTTGGCTTGTGCCCTCCATCAGTCTGACCTCTGCTTGCATCTCTCTCTCCTCTCACCTACAGCCTATGCTCCAGGACAGGAGAAGCTACCACAATGAGAAGCTGGAGCAACACAACGAAGAGTAACCCCTGCTTGCCACAACTAGAGAAAGCCTGTGCAAGGCAACCAAGACCCAGTGCAGCCAAAAATAAATAAATGGAAGGGAAAAAAGGAATTGGCACAAAAATCACCTGGAGTTTAATTAAATGCAATTGGCCCATCCCACCACAAGTAGAGACAGAATCATGGTGTGATAGACCATCTCTTCACGCCCCGCATTTAAATTCCATCCAAGGTCCTTTCTGTAACTTACAAGGTTCTCTTTGATCTGACCCCTGACTCCTTTGCATTTTGATGTCACACTACTCTCTTGCCTACTGCTGCTGCTGCTGCTGCTAATTTGCTTCAGTCGTGTCTGACTCTGCAACCCCATAGACAGCAGTTCCCAGCCCACCAGGCTCCCCCATCCCTGGGATTCTCCAGGCAAGAACACTGGAGTGGGTTGCTGTTTCCTTCTCCAATGTGTGAAAGTGAAGTCTCTCAGTCATGTCCGACTCTTTGCAATCCCATGGACTGCAGCCCACCAGGCTCCTCCACCCATGGGATTTTCCAGGCGAGAGTACTGCTCTTGCCTACTACAATACACTAAAACTATGTCCCTTCCAAAATTCATATGTTGAAACCTACTCCCTCAGTGTGATGGTATTTAGAGGTGGGTCCTTTGGGTGGTGATTAGGTCATGAGGGTAGAGCCCTCATGAATGGAATTTGTGCCCTTTTAAAGGAAACCTCAGAGAGTTCCGTTGCCCTTTCTACCATATGAGGACACAGTGGGAAGAGGCCGTCTATGGATCAGGTAGTGGGCCCTCCCCAGATACTGAGTCTGCCAGTGCCTTGATCTTGGACTTCCCAGCCTCCAGAACTGTGAGAAATAAATTTCTGTTTGTAAGTCACCCAGTCTATGACATTCTGTTACAACAGTCCAAACAGAAGAAGACACCTGCTCTACTCCCCAAATGCCTTTCTTCAGGTTTCTAAAACATTCCAAGACCTTCCTTCCTCAGCCTAACTTATAAACCTCTTTTACATCTGATTTCTTGTATCACATCCACCAGGTTTTAACTCAGAAGTCATCTTATCAGGAAACTCTTCTCTAATTACCCTATTTAAAGTAAACCCTGTTCCCCATACCTCTCTACCCAACGGACACTACCATTCTGGAATCCATCTTTTTTTTTTTTTTGGTAAAAACACTTACCAATTCTGAAATTATCACGTATAAACATGTTTCCCACTAGTCTATTTCTACTAGACTATAAGCTCTACAGGGGCAGGGAATTATCTGTTCAGGTAGAAACTATCAACAATTATCCATTTAGGCCATGATACAGAAAGTCAGTCAAGTATCATCTTTGTTATGTGAGTTGCTAACTTTAGTATCTACTACTCTCCCACCAGTCCATACTATCACATCATAAGTAAACTTTGGAAGTGTTTTGTCATTTCAAAGCACTGTCGTATAGTTTAATCCTTTGAATACTTATAACAATTCTATTAGGTGAGAATTTCCATTTTTAAAGATGAGGACACAGGTTTAGGAAAGCTATGTTACTTGCCACAGTGACACAGCCAGTTAAGACTATGGCAGAAATGAAATTTGTTTATTTTCACTCCAAGCCCTACAGTGTCTGGGATGTGTATTTTGCTATACTGGACAGCCTTGATTCAAATGAAAAGAAAAAAAATAACATAGAAGTTATAACCCTAAAGCAATACAGATATATCAAAAGGCATTTAAAAATAAAGACTTTAGTTAGATCTCATAAATCTCGAAGGTAAAATGCAGTTCAAGTTCGAGAAGGATATAATGAATAGATGTATGAATGGCTGAGGAATGAAAAAAAAGTACATGACGTAAGAGGAAGTTCAGGCTCAGGTGCCCAGGACAGAGAGTTTTTCACATTAGTCTGTGAAGTTAGAAAAGCCTCCTCTGAAGTCAGGAAGGAACTGTCACTTCCATTCTATAGATGGAGATATACAAATTCTCTTTTGCAGGGATAGTCATTAGAAGACAGGGAAAAGCAGTGCTCAGATTTAGCACAGTCTTTGCGTCACTTCATTTTGTTGATAAGGGCCCAGGATGTCAGAGCACGAGAGATGGGTGGGACGAACCAAGTGGAAGAACAGTGACTCTGCAGCTCTTTAGATCAAGATGTTCGATGTTTGGAAGTGCCTCAAGAGAGAAGTGGAAAAATCTGTCTGTGGGTTAGTTAAGATCCAGAATGTCCTTTGGGGTTTTCTTTTTCGAAGATTGATAGAAAGTCTCTCGTTATGTGTTTCCAATCACATTGTGGATTCACTAAGATGAAACTGACAAGTATTTCTTATTTTGTGTTCTTGGCATAGGAGGCAGTGCCTTGGGAAGCTACAGTTTTAAAGGAAAGCAGAGTTCTCACAGATGCAAAGAGCCATCTGGCACACCACCTCAGCAGACTACTTGAAGAAAAGTTATTTCCAACAACATTGATAGGATCACAAATTTGGCCTTTGTCTAACAACACATAACACTTTAAGCAGTTTAGATAGTTTATAAATGTTTAAATAAAAAATGCAAATTTTCCCATTTTCTCCCAGTCAGTTCAACAGACATTGAACCAAACATTACATATGTGCAAGATGTCATTAAATTGAATGTCAAATTCAACCAATTTATCTTATAAAGTAGCATGTTCTAGTAACATGTTTGCACATTGCCCTTGACATCTTTCTAACAAAGACTCTAAAGAAGATCCTTTTTAATATTCATTTGTCTTCTTCATTAATACATTTTCATTTTCATCATTGCTATGCATAGTTTAAACACTGTGGATAAGAGAAAGAAAGAAGGAAGAAAAGGAGGGAGGAAAGAAAAGGAAAGAAACGTCCTTAGCTTCCAAAAGTTAGCAGCCTAACCAGAAACACACACACAGTCTATTTGCTATGGCAGAAACTATCTTGGCAAATAGATTAACTTTATTGTGTCTCAGTTTTCTCTCTGTATAATGAGGAAGTTGAATAAGATGATTGCTGAGATTCTTTACAACTCTAACATCCTATAGGCCATTCATTCAACATTTACTGAGCAACTGTTGCATGTGAAATGGGAAGTATTTAACTAGAAGAAACAAGATGTATAGCCTGAGTAAAACTCTTTTGGCTTTAAAGTGATTACAATTTATTGGCCAAATGCAAACAACTAACTGTACTAGAGGATGGCATGAATAAAGGTGCTGGGGACACAAGAGGAAGACTTGATACAAATTCAGGACTTGATACAAATTCAGGAAGGAACAATGAAAGACCAGACAAGCTGCTTTAAGGATAGCAGAGAGATGAGGGGTATGAAGGGTATGAAGGGTAAAGGGTGTTAAAGGAAAGAGCAAGAACAGTAGGGAAGGAAACTCAGAAAACACTGGCTATTTTAAAAGATCAATAACAAGCTAATCAAGCTTGGTTCTTGGAAAAAGATGGAAAAAGTGACTTTGGGATGAACTAAATCAACCAGCCCGAGGTCCTGGAGGAACTGCCTAGCAGCCAATTTCACAATGAATTCAGAAACCAAGGCTCATAAACTCATAAGATAATTCTTATTTTAATGCAGAAGAAATGGACCTAGAGAGATTGTCTGGCTGATGGTGTGTTGAAACTGAGGATCACTAAGGAAGCTAGAAGGTGGTAGAGTGCTCAGCGTAGACAGATGGATATAGAAAAACCAGCAATGAGGAAATCTCAACATGTTCATCTGGACAATTTAAGTATGTTCCCCATGAATCATTTCCCAGCCTATGGACTGTTTCTATTTCCAAGGCTTCTCACAATGCAGTGAAGCAGTTCATTTTATCTTAAAATGGTAGGTTGATTAGGGTGTTTCAGATGATTGTCTTCAGAGAAGAAATTATGAAGAGGATTCAGGGATGAGCTCATATCACTGAGGCTAGAAAAATCCAATGAAAGAATCCATTTTAATATGAGTAGTGTCAGACACCAGGAAGCCAGGGGACATGTGTTTGAGGTTATCCTCTGATGTTACCTAGCAAACACACTCCCTTATACATCACGAATGGAAAGATGGGGCTGAGCTGGGATAGTGAGCCAAGCCTTGGTAGGGGAAGGCTGCGACTTAGATTGAGAGGAAGAGAATGATGGTGGTATAGGTGGTAGACGCAGTTTCAGAGAGGGAGGGGTAATGGTGTGGAAGATGGAACCAACAGCCAGTTGATATCAGGAAGTCTGTGTCATAGTCCACCCTGGCCCTGGCACAGTGAGCTCGCGAACCCAGGAGGGAGGTGGCAGGTATGGAGGTTGTGTACGGACCCAGTAGCATGGGCACCACCACCACCAAGGCTGATTTAGCTATCAATGCTGCCAAAGGTTCAACTGGCCAGCAAACAGAGACAAATGCTGAACTTACCTGTTTCAACATCCCTCATAGAAACCAATTACCTACTTGGTGGCAAGTTGATGACATTGGACCTTTTTACTCTGGAAGGGGCAGCTGTTCCTCTGGACTGGAACTGACACATATTCTAACCATAAGCCTTCAGTCAACGTTGATATTTGGGGGCTTACAAGTGTTTGATCTCCTCAATAGGATCCTACAAAACAACTCCTCTGATCAAGGGGGTTGGCAATGGGAATATGTTGATGGGATCCCCCAGTTCTGTCACTCATGAGAGCTGCTGGCCTGGTAGAGTAACAGGGCCATTTCTTGAAGTTCTAGCTGTGGCTGGCACATAAGAGAGTCCAGTCAGACCAAAGATACCTCTCAGGGGTAGGAATCAGGAACGTGTGCTCCTCATATCAGTGACATAAGAGTCAATGGCTGACCTTCAATCCTGAGGCCCAGGACTTTTTTTAACACACATGAAAAAAAAATGCCTTTCCTTTATTTTTTTTTCTTTTTTTTCCTTTATTTGTTTTCTACAAGTGACATCAGAGGCTAAAAACAGAGGACCCGGATAACAGGTGTTGAGCACCAAGACTCCTGCCTGTGGTAGCTTCTTAGATACTCTGTCCTCCAGCCCAGCCCTTTGAGGTATCCAATTTTTTTGAACAAGTGGAATCATTTCCAACAACAGGGCCATTCAGAAACACTTCATTTATCCACAAGCTCTTCTGAGAGGATCTCTGCTCGACTGCTTCAAGGAGCTCTCTGCTGGTGACAGCTTTTCTGTGTTTGTCGAAGGATAGTCTAGCGGCCTTCAGGTTAATCTGTTTCAGGGGCTCCCCAGGTGGTGCTAGTGGTAAAGAACCTGCCTTCCAATGCAGGAGATGTGAGAGAGCAGTTTCGATCGCTGGGTTGGGAAGAACCCCTGAAGCAGGGCATGGAAACCCACTCCAGTATTCTTGCCTAGAGAATCCAATGGACAGAGGAGCCTGGCAGGCTACAGTCTGTAGGGTCACACAGAGTCAGACACGACTGAAGTGACTTGGCACACACACAGTTTCAGTTATCAATCTTCCAGAGGACCCAAGGATCCATTGAAGTCAGGGTGTGTTTCCTTTAGGATTTCCATAACTAAAATAAGCTTCCTTTCCCCTCCTTTTCTTTCCCAAGGCTGAACTGGTCTGCTCATACTTCCTTTTGGTTGGGATACATGTTTTCGTCTTCTTAGACAATCTTAGGCCATGTAAGCACATGAAGCACATGTGGAGGTTTTAATCCTTTGTAGTACAGTCCATACCCCACTCAGGCACTCTTGCCTAGAAAATCCCATGGACAGAGGATCCTGGTGAGCTGCAGTCCATGGGGTCGCTAGGAGTCGGACACGACTGAGCAACTTCACTTTCACTTTTCACTTTCATCCATTGGAGAAGGAAATGGCACCCCACTCCAGTGTTTTTGCCTGGAGAATCCCAGGGACGGGGGAGCCTGGTGGGCTGCAGTCCATGGGGTCGCTAGGAGTCGGACACGACTGAGCAACTTCACTTTCACTTTTCACTTTCATCCATTGGAGAAGGAAACGGCAACCCACTCCAGTGTTCTTGCCTGGAGAATCCCAGGGACGGGGGAGCCTGGTGGGCTGCCGCCTATGGGGTTGCACAGAGTCGGACACGACTGAAGAGACTCAGCAGCAGCAGCACAGTCCATGGGGTTGCAAAGAGTCAGAAACCACTGAACACTTGTCAGCAGCAGGACCAGTGCACACAAAAACATCTCTCTCTCTAGGTGAAGACACCTAACAACACTTCCTAAGAAATGTCAAGTGACCCCTCCTTTTAGGGTTCTGAAACTGCTTACAGGAGTTCCTACACCTATTTTGTGCTTACTTGCTCAGTCATGACCGACTCTTTGTGATCCCATGGACTGCAGCCCACCAGGTTCCTCTGTCCATGGGGATTCCCCAAGCAAGAACACTGGAGTGGGTTACCATGCCCTCCTTCAGGGATCTTCCCAACCCAGGGATTGAACCTGGGTCTCCCGCGTTGTGGGCAAATTCTTTACCATCTGAGCCACCAGGGAAGCCCAAGAGTATTGGAGTAAGCAGCCTATCCCTTCTCCAAAGGAACTTCCTGACCCAGGAATCGAATCAGGGGGATTCTTTATCAGCTGAGCTACCAGGGAAGCCCATACCTATTTTCAGGGGACTTTATATGACTGACATTATATATAAAATTTGATTATTTATTTTTGGCTCTACTGGGTCTTCATTGCTATGTGGGCTTTTCTCTAGTTGTGGTGAGTGGAGGCTACTCATTGCAGTGGCTTCTCTTGTTGCGAAGCACATGTGCTTTAGTAGTCGTGACATATTGGCGCAATAGCTGCGGCACATGGGCTTAGTAGCTCCACGCATGTGGGACCTTCCTGGCTCAGGGACGGAACCCGTGTCTCCTGCAACAGCAAGTGGATTCCTTAACACTAAGCCACCAAGGAAGCTCCAGGACTAAGATTTTTTGTTTTCCTCTAATACATTTTAAAACATATACAATAAAGAGATTAATCCCATATTTTACCCAGATCATAGGTCTAGAATCTAGACAGAGCCAGATATTAATATTTGGTATCCATGGTGACTGAAGAGCAGAGGACCCTGGAGAATCAGGATGTCTGGATTCAAATTCCAACTCTAGCACTTTCTACCAGTCATGAGAGCTCAGAAAGCTGCTCAAATTCTGTTTCTCAGTCCTCATGTGTAAAACTAGCTTCATAATATCACCTGCCTCATGCAGTTGTGAAAATTAAATGAATTAACATGTGGATCTCTTGGAATAGATCTTGGCACCGAGTGGGCGCTCAGTAAGTACAAGCATTTACTGGTTGTGGTTGTTTATTGTTGTCTGGTTGTTACTTGACATGCTGAATCCTAGGGGCAGGTGCTTCCCCACAGCAGGTGGAACCGTTCTCAGCCACAATACAGCGTGAGTCATAATAAAATCATGCTGCCAACTTCCTGAACTATTGAATTACTTGAGCTTCTACATACAATCCTTTTTTTTTTCTTTAAAGCTACCCTTTCTTTTTGAAGTTCACAGATTACAGAGGCTCTTTCCTCAACTCCACCTTTCCTTTTCAAGGACATTAAATCCCAAAGAAAGCAATTTGGAAATGACTTCTTTTATTGCCACCCTTTTGTAGCTCCTCTTCCCCCATTCATCCTTCCATCTCATTTGTACCTAAAGAAAAATGATACTTCATTCATTATATTGTCATACTGTGCAGCTTATAATTATACAAGTGTACGTGTCTTTCACATCAAAGATTTAACGTGTACTATCCCTTCCCTTGATTTCCTTGCTCAAGTTTGATCCCTATGTTGGGAAGATCCCCTGGAGGAGGGCATGGCAACCCACTCTAGTATTCTTGCCTGGAGAACTTCACGGACAAAGGAGCCTGGCCAGCTATAGTGCACAGGGTCACCAAGAATCAGACACGACTGAGCGACTGAACAACAATGGGAAATTGATGCACATTCCATCTCCAGAGATCAGCCTAGTATCCTCACCTCATGGGACTCTGCCTCCCTGCTCACACTGCTCCCTGCTCTGTTCTGTCTTTGATTAGTCATTCAGTAAAAGTTATCGAATACCTACTCTGTGCCAGGCACGTCTTGGAAATGCAAGATGAATAAGACATAGCCTTTTCATTTACTCAACAAATATTTGTGTACCCAGGCTCTGAGTCAGATGTGGTAGAGATGGAAGAAAAAAAAAAAAGTCCCAGGCTTTTAAACGTCTGCTGCTGCTGCTGCTGCTAAGTCACTTCAGTCGTGTCCGACTCTGTGCGACCCCATAGACAGGAGCCCACTGTCCCTGGGATTCTTCAGGCAAGAACACTGGAGTGGGTTGCCATTTCCTTCTCCAATGCATGAAAGTGAAAAGTGAAAGTGAAGTTGCTCAGTCGTGCCCAACTCTTCGCGACCCCATGGACTGCAGCCTACCAGGCTCCTCCATCCATGGGATTTTCCAGGCAAGAGTACTGGAGCGGGGTGCCATTGCCTTCTCCGTTAAACTTCTGAGAAGTCAACATAAATTTTTTAAAAGTGTGACTTGTTGTAATAAATGTATGGTACAGGAGGACAGAAGAGAGACCATCTAACCCAGCTTAATGAAGTCAGGAAAACTTGAGAGAGAGGAAAAAATGAAGCTTGGATGAATATGAGTTTGCCAGACAGACAGAATAAAGAGAGAGATTCAACAGCTTGGAAGGAATGTGGCACTTGAAATCTGGCTAGTGTATATGAGAAACAGAATTTAAAATTGCATTTCATTTTAGATGTGTGTGTTCAGTCATGTCCGATTCTTTGCTACCCCATAGACTGCAGCCCGTCAGACTCTTCTGTCTGTGGGATTTCCCAGTCAAGAATACTGGAGTGGGTTGCCATTTCTTGCTCCAAAGGTTCTTCATGACCCAGCAATCTAACTTACATCTCCTGTGTCTCCTGCATTGGCAAGCAGAGCCTTTACCACTGGGCCACCTGGGAAGCCCCATTTCATTTTAGTTCCTCTTAATTAAACTGGAAATAGCCACATGTGGCTCTTGGCTACCATGCTGGACAGAGTGGATCGCACCAGACTATACCCCTGAAAAGGAAGGAGACTGTCTTCTCTTTATTCTTTTTCCACTTCTTACTGACTGGAAAGCAGATGCTGTGGCAAGTCACCTCAGACCAGCAGATGGGACATCACCCCAGGGATGGAAGTAAGACAGTAGAAAGGACCGTCTTTCAGTTTAGCTTAAGCTCACATTTTCATGTGAAAGAGACATCAATTTCTGTATTGCTTAAGCTATTGTTATTTTGGATCTTTATACAGCAAATTTGTATCCTAACACAATGTCTCTTACAATAATGAAAAGCAATAGTCATAATCTTGCTAAGATTTTTTTTGAGATTTTCCTGTGTACGAGCCCCTGTGCTAACTGTTCTAAGTGCCTGCATCCCATTTACACATAATGATAAGGGAGATAATTGTTTATTCCCATTCTGCAGATAAAATGAAGCCTTACCAAAATGGCTCATCAGTGGTAGGATTAGATCTAACAGCAAACCATATTCTAGGGAACAGATACGTAATATCTTTTCTTTTTTAAGGTTCAAGTCAGCTTTTATCAGCTTGACCTTTATTTCCTCTTCCTTTAAAACTTATTTATTTGTTTGTTTGTTTGGCTGAGCCAGGTCATAGCACACAGGATCTTCAAACTTCGTTGAGGCATGTGGGATCTAGTATCCTGACCAGGGATAGAACTTGGGCCCCCTGCATTGCGAGCGCTGAGTTTGAGCCACTGGACCATCGGGGCAGTCCCATACATAATACCTTATCATTAAAGATCAGGAAAATTGACTGTAAATCAGAGTTTTAAAATGCAGAGATGACATCTATGTCTGTGGCAGACATTCTCAGCCACCCAGCACCTGTTACCTCCCTCTTCCTGAAAACAGAACCTCAATCTGTTCAACTAGTGGGTGGAGATTCTTTGACATCAGGAAGAGTAGGTTTCCACAGCAGAACCCAGGAGATAAATTCTGATTGGTCTAAACTAGTAATAGTAGTTTCATTCTCCTTGGCCAGTAATTGGTCTAAGGATCAATGAGATGTAAACACAAGTTTGATAGGGAGGGTGACCCTTTCCAAACAAAAAGCCACAAGTCTGCCCAGAATGAAGATGCAGTGATGGAAGTGTGGCATCCATCTTGCAACTTTAATGATAAAAGCCAGCACTGAAGAAGGCAGAGTGGAAAGCTAAGTGAAGTTCTTGATGACATTATTGAGCTTCTCCTTGTCTGGACAACCTAACTCCAGACTTCTTATAAGACGACAAAAACGAATCCCAATTTACTTAAGTCACTATCAATCGGGTTTCCAGTTACTTACAGCTGTAAGCCTTCCTGATACACATATATGTACACCTATCTTTTGTTTTCTTAGGAAAGACAAGGAAAAGTCACACAGCTTACAGTGCTATTTTGCACACTCTCGGCTAACTGCTGGAAGCCAATTCCACTGGCTCACCCACAGTAAGAATTGTTTTGCTGCTGTTGCTTAGTTGATCAGTCGTGTCTGACTCTTTTGTCACCCCATGGACTGCAGCCTGCCAGGCTCCTCTGTCCATGGCATTTACCCGGCAAGAATACTGGAGTGGGTTGCCATTTCCTTCTCCTTTTCCTGACCTAGGGATCGAACCCACGGTCCAGATTCTTTACCACTGAGGAACTAGGGAAGCAAAAATCATTTCAGTCTCTCTCAAAACACCTGTTTTGGTGAGATAGGAAAACAGATCTTAATAGGTAACAGAGTTCAGGCAAAATGCATATTTATCTCTTTCCCACCCTTAAACTAAAAAGAAATTTCCCCTCAATTAGAAATATTTATTCTGTAATGCTTTGATATGTAAAGCACTTATGTTCTGTTGTTTTAGACTCTTAATATTCTGAAATTGTAAAATAAATTTGTTATCTTTCTTTTTTAATTTATGTTTTAATTGAAGGAAATGTTTGGCAGAAACCAATAAAATTCTGTAAAGCATCCTCTGTAAACTTTCTTAATCTCTGTAGCTTTAGAGAAAAGCAGAAGCACTAAACTTAATGCATTAAGAGGATTCATTCAATGGGTATACCTTGCCACACCAAACAGAAACGAAGAATTGAGGCATGTTACAGAATGACTGAAGTTTAAAAATGGGCTTAAATCACAGATAAATACAAGAGGCAGAAATACTGTTTTGCTCTTGAATTATACCAAAAGCTGATTTTATTCTATAATTCTAAGTGTGCAAGAAAAATAAACAATTTTTATGCAATCAATTATCCAGAATTTCAAACAAATTCTAAAATCTTTTGGAATGCTAGATATAACACTTTTAGCTGAAAGGAGAAAGAGCAGCTATATCTCTAGCCATATGTTAAATTTGTTGTTGTTGTCCAGTTGCTCAGTTGTATCCGACTCTATGACTCTATGGACTGCAGCGTGCTAGGCTTCCCTGTCCTTCACTATCTCCTGGAGTTTGCTGTGTTACGTGTTAAATAAAGATGCACATATACAAATATATACCATGCTACCACCTTAACTACGGGGTTAATCTTTAATCTGATTCACAACTGAAAAGATCATGTGGCAGCTGGTTTTACACTATTTCATTCACCAAAAGAGATTATCCATTAGACAAGCACATTTTCCCCTGGAATTTCACAGAATAAAGGCGCCAGACACATTTTTCTTTAAACACCAAGCTATGCAAAATATTTCCAGATATAATCAGAAGGGTATGAAACAGCAAATTAAGCGTCAGACAATCTTCAGCATTATCTGTATTTTTGAGAGATCTGACAAGTTGAAAAAGCAGTTTGATTAAGGAAAAAAATATTGGAAAAGGCAACATACCTTAGAGATGATTAATGGTTCCCCATGCTCCAAACCACCTTTCAGAGTAAAACCCCAGGGAGCTCCTCCCTGCAGGAACGCTTCCAGATAAATGTACTGTCCCCTGGAGGTCCTGTTAGGGGTTACTGTGGCACTGGTCTCATCGAAGTTCTCCGTAGTCCTCATCATGGCAAACACATGATGCCTCGAGTTAAATTTTAAACGCCTGAAGCAGTTTCAGGAGAATGGTGTTTAGCATTATGCCATCCTTCGCAATCCACGCTGGCCAAAAAAGACGTTTTCAGAAACTAATTCTTTCGGATGTAAAAGGTTCTTGTGAGCTTAACTCCAAGATGCTGAGCCAGGAGGATTTTTCACTTCAACGTTTCTGAATGCAACTCTCCTCCTGGAATTCCCAGTTCTCACTAAAGCCCCGGAGGGGTGTATATCTCTCCACCCCGTTAAAAAAAAAACAGAAACAAACTTCTTTCACTGTCACTCTCCAGACTGCCTCTATTTCACACACACCCACGCCAAATTTTTTCCAGTAGATTATACAGAGAAACTTAAAGTCCTCTTACAATATAGTAAGAAAATTGCAAAAACTCAACTGCATACCTCAATTTTGATTGATTATCAACCCTTTCTTCCTCTCTGAGTGAAATTTACCATTACAATAGCCTCCCATCTTCCCAGAAGTAGCTTTAAAAGAAGCTACTATGCTTCTGCTAGCTTCAGAAGTTTCTAACTTGTTCCAAACAGATAAGCTGTGCTGAAACTTATTTGTCTATGTTTTTCAGCAATAAGTTCAATCTGTTTCTTGAAAACAAAAAAGTTTTTCCAGGATGTAGAGAAAAATGGGAAAAAGCATGGTAAATTAACCTTCTCTGGAAAAAATATCCAGGCGGCAGCTCAGTCCTTTTTTTGGTATTTTCAGTGATGAGCAGCCACTACTGCAGCCAAGGCTGTACTTGCCTTTTCTGAACGAGTAAGGAGTTCAGTTCGTAAGAGGAAAATGGATTAAGGCAAACAGAGCGACCGCAATCTTTCTGCACAGTAAGCGCTGCTATGTGGAATTCAGTTCCTCACAAAGACCTGACCAATCACAACAGTCTTTCACTTGATAAACCGTAGACAGTTAAAAGTACTCACGGCTAATCAGCAAGTAGTAAAATAGTTGATGGACTAACCCCACCTTGTTCCAATTAAAGCAGAATCCCTGGGAGCGAGACAGAGGCATTGACATTTTTTTAAAAACCTCTGAGCAATTCTGCCCTGCGGCCAAGTTTGCAGAGCTTTTTGGTAAACATTTAAGTGTCAAGGTGGTAGCACAAGGGCTTTATTTTGTTCATTAGAAGAAAATGCCAAGTAAAATTTATAAATGGCTTCTCATCTTGAAATAGGACTCTCCAATCAAATTTCTCCTTGTTTGATTCAGTACAAACAGGTCGCAGGCTTTCTCCTATATTGTAATTGTTATCTACTCCAAGGCTCTTTGTTATCCATTCTTTAAATGAAAAGAAATACTTAGTGTCTGGCAAGTAATAAGCACTCAAGGTGGAATGTTGTTTGGATTTCAGGTTAGCAATGGAATTTTGTGATAATGTTACACAAAATTTGACATCAAAACTTTCTATTAAAAATTTAAATAGTGTAAGATAACTGTATGTTTTAGCCAGAAGCCCCAGCTATTAAGTTGGAACAACTTGGAATTATTTCCAGGGGATATTTTGCTAAAATTTTTTTTGTTTAAAAGTACGTGATGTGAATTCTGTTGGATACTGACGTTTTGATATCAATTTAATGTTGGTGTTTGTACCTATAGATAATGAAAAGTTAATATAATAAAGAAGCAGATATAATATGCAAAGAAGTCTATACGATGTTTAATGTACAACAACACATGACAAGTGTTATTTGCTTTTCAGTAGTAATTTCATCTGTAGGGCTCAAAGACAAAATAAAGAAAAATCTCATTTTAATGTAATGATAGTATTTTAGTGAAAACAAAAGGTGTACAAAATGAAAGTAAATGGTAAACATTGTTTGAGTCTTAAGAGTAATTTATGCAGTTTTTATTGGGGTTTCCTTTTACAACTTAATTTATAAATAAAGAATAGAAGGTGAAATCTTGACTTTTCTTTCACTCCATTATTAAAATAAATATGTATACAGAGAGAGAATATTTAAATAAAAACCAAGGTAAATGAAGTTTCTTTCTGAAAAGTATTTTTTTGTGTGTGGCCTTTACAGTCTTGCTCCTGATTCATATTGTAAAATATGGGATTTCATAGAATCAACATTTAATATTAAAAGTAATAAAACCAAAAACAAGATGGAAAGGAAGTAAGAACACGTTAAGCAGTGAATAAAGAACTCAGGGCTTGTGGACTGATGAAACCTCTATTTTATATAATCACCAAAAGTATTTGACATAAATATTTAATAAAACTTGATAAATAATTTGAAAAATAAACCATATAGAACTTGTTGGACACAGTGTAGCAACTGATAGATCAAGGTTAGAATAATTTTTTCCCTCTTCTTCCATTGCTCGCAATCAAAGAACGTACCCTTGTTTTAAAGGTAAGTGCATTGAGGCCATGAGAAGCCTAAATAATCTGACCAGCATCCCTGCAAGCAGCCTTCTTATTGTTCAGTCACTAAGTCATGTCTGGCTCTTTGTGACCCCGTGGACAGGCTTCCCTGTCCTTCATTATATCCCAGAGTTTACTCAAACTCATGTCCATTGGATCAATGACGCCATCCAACCATCTCATCCTCTGTCACCCCTCTTTTGCTCCTGCCCTCAATCTTTCCCAGCATCAGAATCTTTTCCAGTGAGTTTGATCTTTACATCAGGTGGCCAAAGTATTGGAGTTTCAGCTTTAGCATCAGTCCTTCCAATGAATAGTCAGGACTGATTTCCTTTAGGATTGACTGGGTTGATCTCCTTGCAGTCCAAGGGACTCTCAAGAGTCCTCTCCAGCACTACAGTTTGAAAGCATAAGTGGGCATAAATGTAAAATCGTCAGACCCTTAGGAATGGACTCTCAGTTTAAGGTAGGTCTTTGCATTTATGGCTAAAGGAAAATTGTTTATGTGGCCAGCATTGCTAATTCATAAGGATAACTTCTGTTAAGGCATGTGACTTGGACCCAAACTCTAATTAGAGAATGAAATTAGATCCTCTCCCCTCTCTAGACAGAGAAAAACAACCCTATTGTCTCAAGGTGCTGACAGTGGAAGGAACCGTGAATATGAATGTCTTTGACCTTGCAGACCTGAAAGGGTCTCAGGACTTCCCAGGATATCCAGACTACATTTTGAGAGTTGCTGGCCTCAACCAAGTACTGCCATACCTGAAGCTATCCCATTTTTACCAGTTTGGTGAGCTTATAAACACATGTGTAGTTTTTCCCTGAATAGCTGGAATTGGGTTTCTGTTACTTGCAACTGAAAGAGTTTCAAGTAAGCACAATGAAACCCTTCATGGTTTTTCCTAGTTTAGGAAAAGGTTTAGGGAAGCTTAGAGCTGTCCCATGGGGGGGCTTCCCAGGTGGCGCAATGGTAAAAGCCCTCCTGCCAATGCAGGAGACTCAAGATATGTGAGTTCAGTTCCTTGGGCGGAAGATCCTCTGGAGTAGGAAATGACAACCCGCTACAGTATTCTCGCCTGGAAATTTCCATGGTCACAAAGAGTTGGACACAACTGAACACACACACACAGTGCTGTCTCACAGAGGTAGCTTTGAATGTTGTTTTCTGTTTTCCTACTTCTTCTCTCCTTCTTTGTGCCTCTAAAGTAGAACTACTTTTACTTTCTTATCAAATTCTTCCTTCATAATAAATAGGTTCCACATATTTCACAACTTTCTATCTCTGTATGAAAGATCCCCAATATTGTAATTGTTCATCTTGCTGTTACTGTAATATGGCCCCAGAGCAAAAAAGTTCAATCATATCAACTCTCCTGTTCTTCTGGAGTGCCTATTCCAAATGTGCTTTTAAATGTCACTTGCCTAATCATTGTTCTGATTTCTTAGAAATCATACATCACTCTATTTGTTAACGTTACTGAAGGAAAAATATGTTCTTTTCAAAATGTTCACTCCTTGATTTTTTCATAGCAACCTGTGTGTCCTTCTCTTTTGTTTTAGCATTTTAAGTGCAATTTTTAAATTATTGGGTGTTTTGAATGCCTTTAAATTTAGTATTTCAAAGATTGAAAATTCACTGGGTTGTCTCTGAAAATAAAAAACTCAGAGTGACATCTAGTGGCTCTTCTGGCTTACTAAATAGTCATCAAAGGAACTGTACACAGTTATTAAATTGTACCTTTGGAAGGTTATTTAGATTTTCTTAGAAAGAATGTCTCAGAACCATCCCAAATAAACAAAAATCAACCTTATTTTAAACCTTGCACAGTCTCTCTAGGCAACCTTTCAGATGCAAAAAAAAAAAAAATCTCTTCATGTGTCTCTTTCTTAAGGGTGAAGAAAACTTCCAAGCCGACCTTCCCTCACCCTTAAATGCCAAGAAGCCTCAGCTGAAGAGTCACTTGAAACGAGGACTGGGAGAGGACTGGAAGCCCGAAGAGTAGCTAAAAATCATCAACTGCTAGAACTGCCCCTGAAGCAGTGTCCTAGCTCTACAGAATGTGGATACTCAAAGTGGGGTTCCCTGAGAAAGGAGCGAGGGGCGATGGATGCTGGATTTGTGGTTTACAGCACCAGCTTCACTCACCATCCTGAGGGCTGTCACAAAACTGCCAGAGCACAATCAGTTCACATCTTTTGGGAATGATGAAAATGCCATGTCTTGATCAAAGCTGTAGTTTCACAGGTGTACAGCTGGTCCTTGAACAACATGAAGTTTAGGGGCACAGAATCCCCTCCCCCTGACCCATGCAGTCAAAAATCAAAATACTTAACTTTATGGTCAGCCCTCTGTTCCCTCAATTTTGTGTCGAGGAGTCAATCAACTGCACATTGTGTAGTACTGTAGAATTTATTTATTGAAAAAAAAATCCGAGTGTAAGTAGACTTGTGTATAAGTAGATCAAACCCTTATTGCTCAAGGGTTGAATGTGTATCTATGCTACTGCTGCTGCTGCTAGAAACCACATCAAATGGTACACTTTAAATAAATGCAGTTTAATGAACAGAAATTACACCTCAAAAGGTCAGCTTAAAAAAAACTCAAGGGACTTCCTTGGTGGTCCACTGGTGGTTAAGATTCCACTGCAGGGGGCACAGGTTTAATCCCTGATCAGAAAACTAAGACCCCACATTCTGCATGGCACAGTAAAAAAATAATAAATAAGATAAAATAAAATTTTAAAAAATACAAGAATCCCATCAATGAATGGATAAACAAAATGTGAGGTTTTATACTATCATATATATATATATATATATATATATATATATATATATACATCTCACATAATAGTGGAACATTAATTCACCCTTTAAAAAGACAACAATTTCGATACATACATGGATGAAACTTGAGGACATTATGCTAAATGAAATAAGCCAGTCACAGTAGGGCAAATGCTGTATTATTCCACTTCTATGAGTTCTCAGAAGAGTCAAATTGGTAGAGTCAGAAAGAATAGTGGTTGCCGGGGGCTGGAGAGAGGGTGAATGGAGAATTAGAATTTAATGAATGCTGCTGCTGCTGCTGCTAAGTCACTTCAGTCGTGTATGACTCTGTGCGACCCCAGAGACAGCAGCCCACCAGGCTCCCCCATCCCTGGGATTCTCCAGGCAAGAACACTGGAGTGGGTTGCCATTTCCTTCTCCAATGCATGAAAGTGAAATGTGAAAGTGAAGTCGCTCAGTCCTGTCCGACTCTTCAAGAACCCATGGACTGTAACCTACCAGGCTCCTCCGTCCATGGGATTTTCCAAGCAAGAGTACTGGAGTGGGTTGCCATTACCTTATCCAACTTTATCAATGAGGCCTTCTCAGACCACACATGAAATGGTACCTACTCTCTCTACCCTCCATACCCTATCTCATCTACACTTATCCCCATCTGATGTATTTGAACTTGTCTCTCTGCTCATTGCTCATCTTCTACAAGAGTATAAACTCCATGAGGATAGGAGTTTTTTTGGTTCATGGCTGTATTTCCAACACCTTTGCACGTTGCATATCAGGTCTCTATGAATACATGTTCAAATGACAGGATGAATGGTATAGAAACTCTGGACCCCTTCCTTTACCTCTAAATGTTTTATTTTAAAAGCTAAGAATCTCCTTTAAATTCTATATCAGAAACATACCATGAAGTAAAACTGTAAGGCACTTCAAATGAAAATAATTTTATGATAAAATTATAATGTTCACACATATATGTGGGTTTAAATAGTTTTATAGTGTTCTAATAAACATATTTCAATTAACAACTTCAAAAAGAATTAAAAAAGGAACTTTCTTGGTTCTTAGGGTCCAAATATAAACATGAGACATCAATGGAAATCACATATTAGGTAACTAAAACATTTTCTTGCCGTAAGAACACAGTTGTGCTTCAACAGAATTAAAGTTTAAAACAAAAGAATTAAAAATTGCTTTCTGTCTAGCCACACAATTTAAACCATTCACCCTTCCATTAAATACTCTCATTCCCTATTAAAATACTTGATTCTATAGGCAAGATTGTCCAGGTCAGTAAATTTATATTATAGGTACAATAAAAAGCCATCTTTAGTGGTATTTAATACTAATTTTACGAAAATCTAAAACTACATTATGTAATGTAGGATTTATTAATATTTCCAATCAACTCACACATAAAAAGTTATTCGCTGGAGGTGTCCTCTTAGTGCCACTGCTAATAGCATTAACGCTGACAGGTGGCATCCATCACACTCAGGCCCTTTCTTGATTTCTTCCATCCGAGCACTAATTTAGGCAGTACGGAGAGGTCTAGGTGTGTAATCACAGTATATTAGTTCTATATTACAGAGATGACGACAGACAGCAACTGAATCACAGAGGAGGAAAACTCTCCGGAGGCGAGAGGGTCAGTTATTCCGAGTACACTTCTGAACCTTGCAAAACATTCCAGACAGAGGATCAGGATAAGCAAAGGCAGATAGACAAAAGGGAATTGAGAGGTAGGTTGGGGCGAGAGGGGCCACTGTTAGAAGGAGGGCGGGGAGGCCTGACTGGCAACGCCAATATTGGCTTGATTCTTAGATTGTAAATACAGACAGGATTTATGCGGGTCAGTAAAGAATTGGGGAAGATCCTCTGCGAACAGCTTGGAGAACAGCCTGGGGCGTTCGGGTGATGGGGGGCAGAGCAGGACGTGGATACCGGTTAGGAGGCCGCAGATAAAGAGAATGGCCGTGAGTGGCAGAGAGTATAAATTGGAAGCCCGAATTGGGGTCGCTTGTGGAGTAGGGCTGGCAGGATTTGATGCCAAGCGGCCCCCTCGGTCAGAGCTCCTAGTATGGAGACGCTGGGCGGGGGGGAAATGGCGCTCGGTTACCCGGGCGACGGCGTCTAGGGGCGGAGACGGCCCCCACAAGGTTAGTTCAGCATTCCCCCTCGCCCCCTCCCCCGTCTCGGGCGAGGTGCCCAACGGTTGCCCCCGAGGCTTGCTTGGAGCAGGCAGGGCGCGAGCCCGAGCGCACGGGGAGCTGGCGCACGGGTGGGCGGGGCTCGGTCCTGCGCCGCCGCCACCGCCGCCGCCCAGTCGACGCAGGTGCGGCCGCCGCGCCCGCCGGCGCCCCCGCGGGGATGGGGCCGGTCTCTTAGGATGAGGCGTTGGTAGCAGGTATAAGGGCGGGCGCGACCAGGGGACCGGGTGAGGAGGTGGGTCATTCGCCAGAGGACCCGAGGCTGCGCACCTTTCTTTCTGGAACCTTCCAGATCTTTGCGTTTGTTTTGCACATGATGGATGTCCAATAAATTGCTTCTTTACCAGGAGGGACTGCCGTTGTTTTCAGGAATCACAAGACTTCCGGGGACGGTGGCTGAACTGTAGGATTACAGTGTTCGTTTTGGTAGAAACAACAGGATCTTGTTCCAACATTACTGCTAACTCCTGTTCCTACCAGCTTCTCTGGCAGACGCGGGGTGGGGGAGGTGGGGCGGGGAATAGGGAAGACAGACGTAATGAGTAATGTGTAACCTTGGACAGTCTAATCCGAATGAGATTGTATTAAATGCTGTGCAAGGGCCCTCTCAGCTGGAACCCTGTCTTTTAAGTGAGGAGTCTGGTTCTGCATCATTATCAGTATCAGAAACAGTGAGTTCTCAGATGAGTCCACCCTCTCCCACAAAACTCTGCTCCCTGTCCCCAACTGAGGCTGTTGTTCCGGGCTGAGTTCATGCATCTTTTTTTCTTTTTTAAATTATGAAAGTATGATAACATATTTACCGGAGATGTGGACAATACAGAACAAATTTATAGTTCCACTGTATATTATAATTATTTTTAAGTGAATAAGTTACGATTTTTAGTCAGAGTTTCAGCATCAAGCTCTCAAAAATTAATAGAATGAATATATAGAATAGCCAGAAAAGTAGAAAGATATAATAGACCTTAAGAGCCCTGTGGTGTTCATGCATCTTGGTGTACTTTAAGAGCAAGGGAAAGTAGAAAAAAAGTGAAGTTGGCTGTTTCTCAGGATGCCAGGGTCTTTTGATTGGCATCCACTTCTTGCTTCTTCCGCAGCCGCCCTTTCAGGAAAGGAAGGCTCAGCACCTTCCACTGTCCCAGAACTCAGCGAGGCAGAACTGTTTCTCTGTGTAAAGTCATGGGGTGGACGTGGGGGAGTGTGGGAGACGCCTGGTCCTCCCAGCTCTATTGTTTTTAGATTTATACAGTTATCTTTGTCTTGTGGGTAAAATGGTTTTTATGCCCTGGAGACAGTTTTATACTCCTGAATTGAGGGCAGAAATTGACAATTTATTTTGTATATGCAGACTCCTTACCGTTATGATTTACAAAGAGGACTCGGTGTTGTCTGTTTAGTATGTTAGGGCCACTCACATCCACAGTTCATTAAATAGGGCCTCTGTGAACCACCTGTTCCCACACTAGAACCCCTCAAATGATTTGATATAGTAGGATAAATAAGGGCCACCCAAAAATATCAGATCCTAATCCCTGGAACTATAAATGTGATAAGCCAAGAAGGTCTTTGCATATATGATTAAGTCAAGGATCTTGAACTAGAAAGGTTATCTGAGTGGATCCTAAATGCAAACAGTAGAATCCTTGAGGGAGGCAGAGACTAGACAGGGAAGGGGAGACTGCATTGTGAACACAGATCAGAGTGATGTGGCCACAAGCCAAGGAATGCCAGCAACTACCAGAAGCTAGTGGAGGCAAGAAATGGATTCTTTCTTTGAGCCTTTGAAGGGAGCACAGCCCTGCCAATACTGGGATTTCAGCCCTGTGAGACTGATTTTGAACTGGCACCAGAACTATGAAAGAGTAAATGGCTATGGTTTTAAACCACCAAGCTTTTGGTAACTTGTTTTGGCGATTATAGGAAACTAATACATACGATTATGCTTATAAGTCACATAGAATCAGGCCTGTATTGATGACTGTTTTAAAGCTTTCCAGCTGGGGCAGTGGCAGGTGTTGTAGTGGAGACCATTGAGTATTTCCTGAACCCTGTACATCCTAAGGAAAAGATTTAAACAGAATTTGGTGAGAAGGGAAAATAGTTGCATTATTTAAACTTTCTTTGTATTTCTATTAATATATCACTGCATTTGCTCTGGTTAAGAGAATATAGGTACAAAATGACTTAGGTTTGGTCCTTAGCTAAGATGTTGTTGGATGTCTGTCATGTGTATATCAAATAAGAGTTGCAGACACCTGGAAATTGAGTTCTAGAATCAATCCAGAAGAAAAGAGGCAATGCTAAAGTGCTTCCATAAGGAAGTTAAAAGCAATCTCTAGTTATCTTGACATTAAGACACTTTGCAATATTTAGGATTAGGATGCAAGGAAAAAAGAAAAGTGTTCAGATTTAATTGATTGACTTCTGGGTCCCAGGCAGCTAATTTGCATCCCTATTCTTACTCCACAAAGCATTACAGAAATGTACAAAGAGTAGCCAATCTGCTTTATTTTTGAACTACTTTTTTGAGGTTTAATTTGCTTACCATAAAATTCATCAATGTTAAGTATAAAATCCAATGATTTTTATTAAGTCACCATGATTCCATTTTAGAACATTTCCATCACCCAAAAAAGATCACTTGTACCCATTGGTAGTCAGTCTCCATTCCCAACCCCAGCACCAATCTGTTTTTGATCACTGGCCTACTTTAGAGTTAAGGTTTTAATTCCTCTGCAGCGACTACTCCAGTGGCTTCAAAACTGACCACTTCTACTCAGCATATTTCCCACCCAGCCGCTGGAAGATCATATGCCTCAGGTTAAACTGTTCCAGTGGCTTTCCGTTGCAATTAGAATAAACCTCCAAGTCCTTAGTGTAGCTTTTTCAAGTTCCCATGAACTCTACAACCAGCCAACCTCAGCAGCAACTTCTCAAGATAATTTAGGAAAGGAACTCCTAAAAAGCACGGTTTCTTTGGACACAGTACACAGCCAGCTGTCTGTAAGCAGACCTCTCGTTCTCCCCGGTCTATGTGCAGGCTCCCCTAGCCTCCTCCCTGGCAGTCAGTGAACACATAGTCTTTCTTATCTCCAGACCTTTGCCTGTGGTACTTCCTCTTAGGATCATCCCCAGTCCTCTGCAAAGCTGACTTTGTCATTCAGCTCACATGTCACTTCAGGAAGTCCTTCCCTGACCTACTAAGTAGCCTCAACTCCTCAACCCTGTATGTTACTACTCTACTATCCTCATCATTGCACTTGACCACTCTCCAAAATTATATTTTTGATTTATTTTGTTAATGTCTTTCTCTGTTAGAATATAAGATCCACAAGGACAGAAACTTGATCAGTCATGATCTTACAAAAGCTCTGTCTATAGTATTTACAGAGGCACTATTCATAGTGGCAATACGCTGTAAACCATCACAATGCTACTAACAGCAGTTAATAATTACCAGAGGTTTACTGTGTACCAGGCCCCGTACTAAGTGTTTTATATGCATGGATGATTTAATTAAATTTTACTACTTTTGATGTGGGAAGAGTGAGGAAAGCATGTCCTCCAAATACAGTTCCCCACATTAAATTATATCTTTCAGAGGTATTGGGTAGTGTTCTTTCCCTTATTATTAGAACGTTGATTTTAAGGCTGGATCAGTGTACCTTGCTACCAGCTCCATAGTTTTGAACCTCTTTCTCCACTTCCCTGAAAACTAAACTGGAGATGGGTTTTCAGGGAAGAAAGGAGGAAGAAAAAGAGTGTAAATAAAGGAGGGTCCTGACACAGCAGGGCATACTCAGGACACAGCTTTGAATGGACAGTGTGTGTCAGGAGAGTGAAGATGAAGGAGATGAGGCTGAGAGGTTGGTTAGGCCAGATTGTAAAGGGCTTTGAGGGCTAGTCTTAGTTTAAGCTGCTGTTTTTGAGCAAGTTGTGGCAGAATAGCTCTGATGTTAAAGGAAGATTGTAAGAAACTGAAACTTCGGAGGATCATTGTGAGGAATTTTGTAGCAGGTCTAGTAAGAGTTGGTTAAAGCATGAAAGAATACAATAGGACTAAAAATAACTAAGCTGCATGTGCCGGGATTCCTTCCTTGTAACTTAGACCACATTTAAGTCTCCTTCACTGAGTTAAAAGGTATTACTCAACAGAAGGTGGAGTTTGAATAAATAACAGATGAAGACACTGAAATGTCTGACTTGGAAAGCTGGCTTTATGGTGTCACTATCTGAGAGCATCCTAGGAAATAGGTTAGGTAGGAATGCAAAGAGACCAGATTTGGGATAAAGACTAATCTAGAGCCCCCTCAATTTTTTTAACAACAAAGTATGAAATTTTCTGGAAGCAGTGGAATTATCCCTGTCTGGCTTTGCTGACTGGAATCACCTGTGAGAAGTCATTGTATTGGGGGTCATCTTCTTGCTGAAGTTTCTCCATACGAAATCATAGAATGTCCAGATTGGAGAAGATTTTACGATTCTTCTAGCTCAACACTCTGCCAAGAGAGGAAAGCCAGTGGCAGTTGTCATTCCAACAAATGCTCATCCATTTTCAGCTTGAACACCTCACAAGGAGGTCCATCCACTGTGTATATATTGAAGGTGCTCCAGTTTTTAGAATGTCCCTCTCTGCTCTGAGCTAGAACCTGTCTCCCTTTACTTCTGTCCATTAGTCCTCATTCTGCACATAGAATATCATCATTCTTTTTTTCAGTTGAGATTAAATGATATATAACATTAAGTTAGTTTCGGGTTACTACATTATTTAATATTTGTGTTGTCATTCATTTTTCCAGTAAGGCAGCTGCTCACTTAGATTCCACTGAGATATTCCGAAATTCCTATTTTTCTCAGCTACATTGCTTAAGATTTATAGAACTATTGCTAATTTATAGGTAGAATTTCCTCTACTCAGTAACTTTTCTAACCAAGCACAGGAGCTGTTACCTCGTTAGAGCATCTCTAAGCAGTGAAAAGCAGTTTAGGGGATCTATTTAAATTAGTTTGGAAGTACCCAGAGAAAGGTTGGAAATGTAGATAATGGGTCTGTTGGTTTACTTGCTGCCTTATCTTGATCATGTCAATGAGACCTGTACAACAAGATTAGCGTTAGACCAATAGAGAGCATGGACTTCCCTGGTGGCTCAGATGGTAAAGAATCCACCTGCAATGCAGGAGACCTGGGTTCAGGCCTTGGGGTGGGAAGATCCCCTGGAAGAGGACATGGCAACCCACTCCAGTATTCTTGCCTGGAGAATCCCATGGACAGAGGGGCCTCGCGGGCTACAGTCTCTGGGGTCACAAAGAGTCAGAAACAACTGAGCCACTAAGCACAGCAAAGTAGCGAGCCTATAGCTGAACATGTTCTGTTGTATAAACTTAGTGTAGATAAGTGCCACAGGTGCCATTTTAAGTTATATAAATGTCAAATGTCAATACTTTCATATACAAGATAAACCCAAAGGAAGAATTCAAACTTTTGTTGTTGCTATTGTATGTATGTGTTTTAGGTGTTGTTAAGATCTTAAATGATGAAAATGAACTTGCAAGTTGAACTTTTTGAAAATAATAAATTTTAGATAATGAAGTAGTGTATATATTAATAAGCAGATTTTAAAATATTTTCTGTTTTTCAGGTGTTAATAGGATAAGTGAAAATAAGAATATCCAGATTTTAAGGTATTTCTTGTTTTGCTTTGGGTTATACTTAAGAATTGTGACTAAATAAAACTGATAACACTAATTTATTATATCTGCAACTAATTTTAGAGCCTGAGGTCTTAAGCTTGATCATATGCCTAGGCTAGAATATCTAATTTCATAAAGTTATAAGGGGTTTATCTCTGTGGTTTTCAAACTCTGCTCAGTGGAGCCTTCTGTATTCCATAAAGGTATTTGGAGGGCAGAGAGGAGGGTGTGTAGTCAGGTGTCTGAAGATTCAACAAAAGGCTTCCACTCCTTAAAAAAAGTTTAGAAGACACACCCCTAACCTCACTTAGTAATGGTAGGAATTGAGGCTGAGATGTGAATAGATTTGCCTATGCTTTCACAGGTGACCAAAGGCAGAATTATGATTCTAAGTTTTGTTTTTCTTCTGGGCTGCCTCCTTCCAAAACGGTCTCATATACTGGTGATGTAGAATCTTATGTAACTTAATTCTCTATTACATTATAATGGCCCCTCTGTTTACTCAGTGCATTCTGAACCCACTTTTTTTTTCCTTTAGAGGACATATATGAAATGTACCTTCTTTCTAGATAAACAGAAAGATATGGCCATTTATTATGGGAAAATGAGCTGGTATACACTGCTTAAATTTCAAATCAGTATTATTCTTCGTTTACTATTTCATTATGTAGTGCTAGTTTCCTATAGATTGAGGCAACAGGATAGTAAGTCTGATGAGTTATCTCAGGTAATTCTTATTCTTTTGCAGTATATACTCTGTATCTATCTTACAGTCTTACAGAGTTTAAATACTGTTCTCAAGGTCACATAGGTGGTAGATCACAGAGCTAGAATTTGAACCCATGAGTGATGTGAAGTTAGTAGTGAGAACAATAACTCAGGCAATAAAGGTTTATTGAGCAATAACTGCTCTCTTCATTGTGTTTCTTAGACTGTACTGGCCCAGACATGTGATACATGGATTAGTCTTAGTCTTCCCTGGTGGCTCAGATGGTAAAGAGTCTTCCTGCAATACAAGAGACCTGGGTTCAATCCCTGGGTTTGGACGATTCCCCTGGAGAAAGAAATGGCAACACACTCCAGTATTCTTGCCTGGAGAATCCCATGGACAGAGGAGCCTGGCAGGGTATAGTCCATGGGGTTTCAAAGAGTCAGATATGACTGACTGACTAACACACTAGAGTACCTTAGGATTTCCTGGGGAAAACATACCTGCAGACTGGTTCTGCAAGAGTATGGACCAGCTTTATAAAATCACCAATTTCAGGCTTCTGTGAAAGGTAGCACCCTAAGGGCTTGAGTCATTAATTGATGAATCCAGTAATCTAAATGTAACATACATTGTAAGTGAAAGTGAAAGTTGCTCAGTCTTGTCCAACTCTTTGTGATCCCATGGACTATACAGTCCATGGAATTCTCCAGGCCAGAATATTGGAGTGGGTAGCCTTTCCCTTCTCCAGGGGATCTCCCTGGCCCAGGAATCAAACCGGGGTCTCCTGCATTGCAGGTGGATTCTTTACCAACTGAGCTATCAGGGAAGCCAGCATTGTAAGTAATCTTTCCAAATCAAAATAGATCATGGATTCTGAATCAGCTTACTATGGAGACAGTCACATTCTATCACAGTCACAGGAGAGGGCTACCTGGCATAGCCATACAGAAAGATATCAAGGTGAAGACTGGTCACATTAGGCAAAGTATAGGTGTACAGTCACCACAGCTTTTGGAAGCCAAGGAGAAGAGGTGAAAACCCAGGAGATAGTTTTAAGTCCCTTAGCTCAACTGTGTAACAAAAACTAAAGCCTGTAACCTTCTTTTCCTCCTAAAGTCCTCATTTTGTGGTCTTTGGTCTCTTTTTAAGGCCTTTTCTGCAACATTCTAATAACAAGAGTAGAATCTTTACCTAGCTATTATTTGTCAGAAGTTTAGGCTTTCAGTGTGAACCTGATCATAATTTTAAACCAGGCAGAATCGTTCTTAATAAATCTTGGGCATACTAGAAGAGGCCAAGATCTCATCTGTGTGCTTTTCTCAGAGGTTTAAATCAAACACATGTAAGTTCATGTTTTGATCCGCAAATCAACGAAGTGCAGCATTTTCAGTTTCATGACTTACTGAGACAAAAAAAAAATCTTTTTCCAGAAATCCTTAGTAATTTAATAAGTTTTATGCCTGAATATAGGAATAAGGTTACAATTCTTACAATGCAATGAAAATAAATACTGAATGATTTGACCAGTTTAATGATTTGATCAGTCTAAAACAGTGAAAATCTAGATTACAAATAATTTTTAAAAGACATTTCATTACTCTAAGGTATATACATAAAATAACTAACAGCATTGGCAGGTAGATGTACCTGTTGTGCTTATCTTGCTCGTAGATTCTGTTTCTTTCTTGATACCCCAAAGTCCGCTTTCAAGCAGAGTGGATTAGTGTATGATCTCCTAATCCTGGGCTTTGATTCCGCCTTCCCTACTCATTCCTTCATGCTTTGGATCTATATCTAATTTATGATAATAACATTACTCAATAATTTACATTTTCTTACCTTTATCATCCTGAAGAATCCCCAAATATATCATTTTAATGTGTAAGCGAAGTTAAACAGCAAACATTCATGATAAAATTTGTTTAAATGAGAGGTGTTCCTCCCCCACCAAATAGCAATTTCTTCTATTTAGAACATTTAAATTGCCTGGCAATCTTGAGTAACATTCCATTTGTTATAATTCTTTATGGAATGTTTCCCTTAATGTTTCCCTGCCACTTATTTCCTAAAAATGATAGTACAAACATATTAAGGTAGAATTTAATCATTGTTTTGACAGATGGCACCTCAGTAATCTAAAAGGCAAAACTGTAAGTGTAGTAAAAACGAATTCTGTTCAACAGCAAAATTCTTTTTAGCTCAGAAGTGTTTAAAAATAACTTTTAACACAATGCTTGCATTATAAAAATGATGAGAAGTATGTTATGTGTAATATTCCTCTTTCCACCATTTTGATCGTTCTTACCTACATCTATTTTTTTAATATAAATTTATTTATTTTAATTGGAGGTTAATTACTTTACAATATTTTTTAAAGAATTAGGGTTCTGATTCATTAATGTGGTCTATTGTTTTTCTGTTTTCTTAATTTCTGCTTTTATCTTTATTATGTCCTACCATGTGCTTTTGTTATATTCCCCCCTCCATTTTTGTATTAGAAATCTTTTTGTGTTACAGATCTAATTCACTTATTTTCATTTTTTTTAAATTAAAATAGGTGTTTAAGGCTGGGAATTTTCTTTTTTGCATTGCTTTAATGTATCTCAGATTCTCATATGTAGTGCTTTCATTGTCATTTTTTTAGAAATTTAAAAATTTCTGTTTATATTTCTCTTATCACACAAGAGTTATTTAATACAAAGCCTTTTAATTTTTAAGTGGAAAGACTTTTTTGCTTTGGAGGTTTTACTTTTACTTTCTCATATTACATTGTGACCGGAGGGGGATGTTTGTCAATCTGTTTATGGAAGCTGCTAATCAATTATTTGTGTCCTAGAGTATGATTAAGTTTTGTGAATATTCTATGTGTACTTGAGAGGAAGGTGTTTTCTCTATTATTAAAATATAGTATTCAATGTATATCCACAAAGTCTGCCTTAGTGATTATTTCTAAATCCTTTATATTCATACTTATTTTTTGGCTGCTTGATCTATCTCATGCTGAGTGATGTGTTAAAGCCTCTCATTACTGTTTCTAGTTCTTATTGCATTTCCTGTAATTTATGTTTTATCTAAATGCTTGCTGTGTTAAATGGTACATAGAGTCAGAGGCAGAGAAGGCAGTGGCACCCCACTCCAGTACAGTACCCCACAATGGCACAGTACTCTTGCCTGGAGAATCCCATGGACAGAGGAGCCTGGCTAAGAGTTGGACACGACTGAGTGACTTCACTTTCACTTTTCACTTTCGTGCATTGGAGAAGGAAATGGCAAGCCACTCCAGTGTTCTTGCCTGGAGAATCCCAGGGACAGGAGAGCCTCGTGGGCTGCTGTCTATGGGGTTGCACAGAGTCGGGCACGACTGAAGCGAGTTAGCAGCAGCAGCAGAGTCAGAGGCATTATATTGTTATTGTGGGATGAAGCTTTTAACTTAAGTGCCCTTTGTCCTCTTTGGCTTAAAGACTGTTTGGTCTGGTTATCAGGATTTTAACCCATGCTTTTTTAAAAAAAATGTGTTGATGTATGTTTGATTTACAGTGTTGTCTTAATTTCTGCTATACAGCAAAATTATACGTATATATTCATATTCTTTTCTATTATGGCTTATTACAGGATATTGAATATAGTTCCTTGTGCTATACAATAGGACCTTGTTTATCCATTGAATATATAATAGTGTGCATCTGCTAATCCCAAACTCCCAATCCTTCCCTCCCAGTGCTCTTGCCCTTGGCCACTGTGAGCCTGTTCTCTATTTCTGTGAGTCTGTTTCTGTTTCATTGATATGCTCATCTGTGTAATATTTTAGATTCCACATATAAGTGATATCATATGGTATTTGTCTTTTTCTTTCTGACTTACTTTGCTTACTATGATAATCTCTAGGTCCATTCATGTTGCTGCAAATGGTATTAAATTGTATACACACACACACACACATCCATTTATCTGTCAGTGGACATTTAAGTTGTTTCTATGTCTTGGCTATTGTAAATAGTGCTGTTGTGAACACAGGGGTGCACATCTCTTTTTGAATTAGTTTTGTCTGGGTATATGCTACTCTAATTTTTTGAGGACCCTTCATACTGTTTTTTGTAATGGCTGTACGAATATACATTCCCACCATCAGTGTAAAAAGGTTCCCTTTTCTTTGCATCCTCTCCAGCATTTATTATTTGCAGACTTTTTATTGATGGCTATTCTGATTGGTGTGTAGTGGTACCTCCTTGTAGTTTTTATTGTAAATCTCTAATAATTAGTGATGAACATCTTTTCATATGCCTGTTGGCCATCTGTATGTCTTCTTTGGAGAAATGTCTATTTAGGTCTTCTGCCCATTTTTTGATTGGGTTGTTTGCTTTTTTGTTATTGAGTTGTATGAGCTCTTTGTATATTTTGAAAATTAATCCTTTGTCAGCCACATCATTTGCAAATAATTTCTCCCAGTCTGTAGGTTGTCTTTTCATTCTGTTTATAGTTTCATTTGCTATGTGAAAGGTTATAAGTTTGATTAGGGCCCATTTGTTTATTTTTGCTTTTATTTCTAGCTTTGGAAGATTAACCTAAGAAAACATTGGTATGACTTTTATTAGAAAATATTTTATATATGTTCTCTTCTAGGAGTTTTATGGGGTCATGTCTTATATTTAAGTCTTTAAGTCATTTTGAGTTTACTTTTGTATATAGTATGAGGATGTTTTCTAACTTCATTGATTTACATGCCATTGTCCAACTTTTTCAGCACCACTTGCTGAAGAGACTTTTTCCGATTTTATATTCTTGCCTCCTTTGTCAAAGATTAATTGACCATAGGTGAGTGGGCTTATTTCTGGGCTCTCTGTTCTGTGGTGGGGGTGGGGGACAGCCAGTACCATGCTGTTTTGACTACTGTACCTTTGTAATATTGTCTAAAGTCTGGGAGGGGTATGCCTCCTGCTTTGTTTTATTTTCCTCAGGATTTCTTTGGCAGTTCTGGGTCTTTTATGGTTCTATATCCATTCTGAAGGAGATCAGCCCTGGGATTTCTTTGGAAGGACTGATGCTAAAGCTGAAACTCCAGTACTTTGGCCACCTCATGGGAAGAGTTGACTCATTGGAAAAGACTCTGATGCTGGGAGGGATTGGGGGCAGGAGGAGAAGGGGACGACCGAGGATGAGACGGCTGGATAGCATCACTGACTCTATGGACGTGAGTCTGAGTGAACTCCGGGAGTTGGTGATGACAGGGAGGCCTGGTGTGCTGCGATTCATGGGGTCGCAAAGAGTCAGACACAACTGAGCGACTGAACAGAACTGATACATTTGAAATTATTTGTCCTAGTTCTGTGAAAAATGCCAGGGTAATTTTAATGGGGATCACATTAAGTCTGCAGATTGCTTTGGACAGTATGGACACCCCATGCTTTCTTATTGCATTCATTTACCTAGCAGATCATGGTGTCACTTTATTTGAAGTTTTGTTTTTTTTTTTAAATCAGTGCCTTTTAGTGTCCTCTTATGTACAGCACAGAGTTGAATTTTTTTTAAGAGCTAATTTGAAGTTTCTTTAAATAGTCAAGTCCCTTCAGACTTACTGACATGACTGTTGTGTTGGCCTAAATCCTGTCTCATTGTTATTACATTATTATCTTGTGGTGTAATTACTGTGTGTATTATATTAATGCGTTTATTTGGTGTTTCTTCTTTTTTTAAAAAATTCTTCTGGCATTTAAGATTTTTGGAGAAGGCAATGGCAACCCACTCCAGTACTCTTGCCTGGAAAATCCCATAGACGGAGGAGCCTGGTAGGCTGCAGTCCATGGGGTTGCTAGGAGTCGGGCATGACTGAGCGACTTCACTTTCACTTTTCACTTTCATGCGTTGGAGAAGGAAATGGCAACCCACTCCAGTGTTCTTGCCTGGAGAATCCCAGGGATGGGGGAGCCTGGTGGGCTGCCGTCTCTGGGGTTGCACAGAGTCTGACATGACTGAAGCGACTTAGCAGCAGTTGTTCCCTTTGCCTTAATGCTTTCCATACTACACCCATAACCCCTCCAACATTTTTTCTTGTTTAGCCTTTTGCTTTTTGTAAATTTTAAATGGTACCTTTTACAACCAGTGTCCCTCTATTTCCCTTTTATTCTCTCTTCCCGTCTTTAGTTGTATCTGTTCTCTATTGTCACACATATAATATTTATATATTACTTTTCAGTGCCATTACCCTCCTCTTATTTTAGTCTCAGCTCTACAATTGAATATTTAAAATGTTCACATAAGTCTTTTTTTCAGTGTTCCCAGTCATCTTTTTTTTTTTTAATAGTCCTCCCTTTTCCCAAGTTTTATTTTGAAAAATTTAAAATCTCTGGAAAAACCAAAGATTTACACCAGCTGTTAGCATGTTGCCACATTTGCTGGTCATCTATCGGTTGGATGAAGCCTCACTCCCTCTGGCAGGTTGCTCAGAAGGGGCACTTATGTACAGTGTTCTGACACATTCAAAACTCCTTTTCCATGCCTTTGTATCTTTTGATCTTGGCTGGATATAATAGGCTTGGTTTGTACTTTCTTTTTCCTTATATTTCTTGAAAATGCTGGTCTTCTGTTGCCTTGCTTTGTATGTTGTTTCTGAATAATCTGATCCCATTCTAATCTTTTTGCCTTTATAAATTACTTCATCTTTTTTTGCCTGAAGGCCCTAAGGATTTTTTTCATAATCTTTAACATCTTAATGTTGTTTCAATAGGATGTATTTCAAAGTTAATCATTCTTGGCTGATTCTCCTTAGTATCAAAAGATGTATAGATTTGGATCTTCCTTTATTTCTAGGAAGCTTCCTTGGGTTACAGTTTTAAATAATAGTTCTATTTCATTTTTTGGACTTTTTTTCTTCAGGGACACCAATTATATTCAACCTCCTTTGCCTGTCATCTGTTTCTTTCACTTCCTCTCCAACCCTTTTTTCTTCTTTATCTCAACTTTCATCCTCTTGGTTGTTTTCCTGACTTCCTTCAATGCCTTTATTAAGTTTACCTCGCAGTTTATTCTCTGGTCTTTGTAATTTGGTCTTCATTTCTGGTATAATTTTGTGTTTTTCTTCTCTCGCTTTCCTTACTTTGGTCAACTCTCATTTCATTTCTTCCTGATGACTGGCTTGTTTTCTTTGTTCCTTGTCCACTTCCGTTCTTACACTTTACAATTCTTATTCAAGGGCGACTTTTCATTATTCCCAGATGCTTGTTTGAGAATATTCAGTTCAGCTTGAAGTGCTGTGTTACAGCTTTCTTTGAGTTCATGTTTGTTGTTGGGGAGGGTTCGGTGGACTTTTCATGAGCAGAAAAGATGTTATCCAGGTTTTCTGATACTTTGTGGAAGTTTTGTATGGATGTGATCTATTTTTAACTATTTCTGTTTGTTTAGTGGACAGGACTGTTGGTCTGAGAGAGCTGTCTTCCCATGGTCTCTTTTATGGATGGTGGGGGATGTTAGGTGGGAGGGGCAGAAGGAGCTCTGGCATATCTTGCTTCTTTTTGCTTCTGCTGGTTCCTAAAATTTCCCCTCTCATTTCCTTCTTCCCTTTACTGCCACATCTCCAGGGGAGCCCATGTACTTTTATTTGTTTTTGTTGTTGTTGTTGTTGTTGTTGATTTTATGGATATTCAGAGGATAAGGAGAAGATTTGGAATCAGGCCTCTACCAGTGTTCTTCAAACCCCAAAGTCCCCTCTTGGCCTAATCTAAACTTACGAGCACTGTTTGCTGTCCAAGAAGTTTTTACTATCTATTGTGCTCAGTCACTCAGTTGTGTCCAGCTATTGTGACCCCATGGACTGTAGCCCACCAGGCTCCCCTGTCATGGGATTTTCCAGGAAAGAATACTGGAATGAGTTGCCATGCCCTCCTCCATTACCTTTTATTAATGATTTCTAATTTGAATTTCTAATTGTGACTTTTTACTGAGGAAGTGCCTTCTTTCATTATTTGACAATGTAACTGATGAGGGAGACATAAGAAGAGAAAAAAGTCTGCCCCAGATCAGAGTGCTAATAATCATAGTGACTAAAAGTGTTTCTTATTTTGGCGTTATCTTTAATAAACCACTTGGCCGTTAAAATCAACAAGTTTTACAATAAGATTCTGTCCACTTATTAATTTTATGTAATAATATTTCTGTATAAATATTTTCCTGGTGAAAACCTGTTATTAAATTTCAAATGTGAATATAGTCATTTCCTCCTCTGTGAACTGTTTTCACATAGTACCTTATTAACAAAGACTAAATCCCTGTCTTTTATAGATAAGAACTCAAAGAACTAAATAGGGAAGCATTCCTATTTCAAGATCTCTAAGAAGAGGTAGCAAATATTTAATATGGAACAAAAACCTTGTGAACCCAAAAATGAACATCTTTTATCAAGCAGTGGCATCCCATCCAATGCAGGTATGTGTTTTTTATAAAACAAAACTGGGAGAAAATTAGAACTAAGCAGCCTTCATAATATTCATTCAAGCCGCTGTTTTTTAGTATGTTTTGGTTTAACTGTGCAGGGTACAGACCTTGTTCATGAATGTTTACCAGATTATTTATAATTCTGCTTTATAAGGAAGAAGTTGTTTAATCTTTTAAAAATAGCATGTCTATTTTTTAGGATGTGTTTACCTTATTTTCTGGTTTGAAGACTGTTTCCATGTTGAGGCATTTCCGCACATGCCGTTTCTCTAAATGCCTTCTCTTCCTTGTTCTGCTCCAGGCCCCAATTCTGCTTTATTTTGACTTCTTTTCCCTTACACCTCTCCCTGCCACATCCAGTCAAGTACAACGTCCTGCTCTCTCTAGTATCAGAAATGTCTCTTGAATGCATTTTACCTCTCCATTCCCATGGCTACTGTTCTAGTTCAGGCCTCCCATCGACTGATGAAAATTATGTCAGTCAGCAGACAGAAGACAGAAACAGGTGGAATAAATAAGCGGCACTTAATACAGGGAATTGATAACACAGGTGTTGGAAGAGCCGAAAAGGTTCATGGGAGATGAGAGAGTGCAGAGGTCAACCACAGCAGGAAGCTGCTACCAGCCTCTGGGCCAAAAGGACTCTGAGAATAGGAACTGTTATAAGGCCTGGGTAGAAGCAGGAGCTGGAACCACGGACTGGGCTGCCTGCTGGAGACGGACCCACCACTCACTGCCAGAAGCCCGTCTGAAGCAGGAGAGAGGAGAGTCCCTCAGCTTCTCCCCGCCTCCGGCCTTCTGGTCTTTTGCCAGCACCTTCCATTGCAAACCTGCCAGGAAACACGCTGGGAATGGGGCGTTGGAAGGATGATCTCCACAGCACATGGCAGGAGAGGGACTCTGGCAGTCAGGCAGGTGACTGTATAGCCCTGCCTGCTTCCCTTCATGTCTCTCTCGTCTGAAAGAATGCAGCCAGAGTTCATTCTGGATTACAGGCCTGCTGTTCCGCCATCTGCTTACAGACTCTCATCTTCACACGCTTACTCTGTGAAAGCTTCTGCTCCTTAGGATGCTCATGCCTTTGGCACCTCCATCGTACTGGACCTGCTCATTCCCCTCGCTCACCTCCCCAGCCACATGATATTCCTCAGCCAGTGGGGGCATGGGCGCTTAGCTCCTGGACTGTCGCTCCCGCCCCAGGCACACCATCATCCTGCAGTGTCATTGTCCTCATGGATGATCCATCTAAGGTCTCAGACGCATGGCTTCTCTACTCTAGTTACTCAGTTATTTTGATCTGTACAGAAAAGGCAAAGGAGAAAAGGAAAGGTATACCCATTTGAATGCCGAGTTCCAAAGAATTCCAGAGAGAGAGAAGAAAGCCTTCCTCAGTGATCAATGCAAAGAAATACAGGAAAACAATAGAATGGAAAAGACTACAGATCTCTTCAAGAAAATTAGAGATACCAAGGGAACATTTCATGCAAAGATGGGCACAATAAAGGACAGAAGTTGTGTGGACCTAACAGAAGCAGAAGATATTAAGAAGAGGTGGCAGCAATACACAGAAGAACTATACAAAAAGATCTTAATGACCCAGATAATCATGATGGTGTGATCACTCACCTAGAGTCAGGCATCCTGGAATGTGAAGTCAAGTGGTTAGGAAGTATCACTAGCTACAAACAAAGCTAGTGGAGGTGATGGAATTCCAGTTGAGCTATTTCAGATCCTAAAAGATGATGCTGTGAAAGTGCTGTGCTCAATATGCCAGCAAATTTGGAAAACTCAGCAGTGGCCACAAACTGAAAAAGATCAGTTTTCATTCCAATCCCAAAGAAAGGCAATGCCCAAAAATGTTCAAACTACCATACAGTTGCACTCATCTCACATGGTAGCAAAGTTATGCTCAAAATTCTCCAAGCCAGGCTTCAACAGTATGGGAACCAAGAACTTCCAGATGTTCAAACTGGATTTAGAAAAGGTAGAGGAACCAGAGATCAAATTGCCAACATCCGTTGGGTCGTAGAAAAAGCAAGAGAGTTCCAGAAAAACATCTATTTCTGCTTTATTGACTATACCAAAGCCATTGACTACGTGGATCACAGCAAACTGTGGAAAATTCTGAAAGAGATGGGAATACCAGACCACCTGACCTGCCTCCTGAGATCTCTGTATGCAGGTCAAGAAGCAGCAGTTAGAACCAGACATGGAACAATGGACTGGTTGCAAATTGGGAAAGGAGTATGTCAAGGCTGTATATTGTCAGCTTGCTTATTTAGCTTATGTGCAGAGTATCATGCAAAATGCCAGGCTGGATGAAGCACACACTGGAATCAAGATTGCCGGGAGAAGTATCAATAACCTCAGATAGGCAGATGACACCACCCTTAGGGCAGAAAGCAAAGAGGAATTAAAGAGCCTCTTGATGAAAGTGAAAGAGGAGAGTGAAAAAGTTGGCTTAAAGCTCAATATTAAAAAAACTAAGATCATGGCATCCGGTCCCATCACTTCATAGCCAATAGATGGGGAAACAGTGAGAGACTTTATTTTGGGAGCTCCAAAATCACTGCCGATGGTGACTGCAGCCATGAAAATTAAAAGACGCTTGCTCCTTGGAAGAAAAGCTATGACCAACCTGCTGCTGCTGCTAAGTCGCTTCAGTCTTGTCCGACTCTGTGCAACCCCATAGATGGCAGCCCACCAGGCTCCCCCATCCCTGGGATTCTCTAGGCAAGAATACTGGAGTGGGTTGCCGTTTCCTTCTCCAGTGCATGAAAGTGAAAAGTCAAAGTGAAGTTGTTCAGTCGTGTACGACTCTTAGCGACCCCGTGGACTGCAGCCTACCAGGCTCCTCCATCCATGGGATTTTCCAGGCAAGAGTACTGGAGTGGGGTGCCATTGCCTTCTCCAACCTAGACAGCATATTAAAAAGCAGAGACATTACTTTACCAACAAAGATCTGTCTGGTCAAGGCTATGGTTTTTCCAGTGGTCCTGTATGGATGTGAGAGTTGGACCATAAAACTGAGCACCAAATAATTGATGCTTTTGAACTGTGGTGCTGGAGAAGACTCTTAAGAGTCCCTTGGACTGCAAGGAGATCCACCCAGTCCATCCTAAAGGAAATCAATCCTGAATATTCATTGGAAAGACTGATGGTGAAGCTGAAGCTCCAATACTTTGGCCACCTGAATGGAATAACTGACTCCTTGGAAAAGACCCTGATACTGGGAAAGATTGAAAGCAGGGGGTGAAGGGGACAACAGAGGATGAGATGGTTAAATGGTATCACTGACTTGATGGACATGATTTTGAGCACACTGCAGGAGTTGGTGATGGACAGGGAAGCCTGGTGTGCTGCAGTTCTTGTGGTCTCAAAGAGTTGGTCACGACTAAGCGACTGAACTGCTAACAGCTACTCACTTTGCTATCTTGGATCTTATTGCCAAGAACAGTTGGGCTTCTGGAATCCAGCCTGCTAACTTCTAGCACTCTCACTCTCTTATTCCTACAATACTTATTTTTTTTCTGCCTGATAAAGGTAGTGGTTCTTAATTGTAACTCACACTGTACTTTTCCTGTTCCACCAAACCTGGAATCAGCCGTTTGCTAAGGAGCCCTGGTTCCTTTTAGTAGGAAATAGTAATCACACACCAGGATCTCGTGTGCCTATTGCTGGTGAAGTAACACTGTGTCTGGGAGTGTTCAGTATCTGAAAACTTGGAATTAGATTTTTTGTTTTTTAAGTTCATACTGAAAACTCAAATTCAGATACAGTACCATAGAGTTACTACACAAACTAGTTACCATACATACTAGTTACTTCATACATACTGAGTTACAGTACAGGCTAGTTACTTCATAGTCATAGATGCTTCAAGGCTCATTCAATGCAAGTATCACTTGATCACTAGCAAGTAAAACTGCCCCCTTCTTCCTATCCTGCTCCTCCTTTTTATCTTGGGCCCTTCTCTCTCAGAGCGACTATCACTTGTCTCTTTTCCCCATGAGACCTTGAGCTCCTTCAGGGTTCAGTAAGGGCATCACCTGGGATAATTGTTCACCACAAAATTATTTTATTATTCAGTTAATTAATTGGTTAATTAAGTCTTTAATATTTAGGTTCTTCAAGTCCATTTTTTATGTCGTCTATTCGTGGAACAATAATAGAAAACACATCTTCAACTGGGACTATAACACAAATTCCTTTTTTCCCTAAATATGAAGTGGAACTTGATTCTTATAGAAAAGTCATTCCTTACCCTGGAAAGGAACACATTGAGCGTGTTTTGGAAGAATATTCACATCAAGTCAAAGATTTGCAGAGAAGACTAAATGAAGTGAGTTGCAAATTGGTTCTTTTGCTGTGCTCTTGGTGTAATCTTAGTGAAACTTGGATGGCTCAAAGTGTTATGCTTAATGACATTCAGCTATAATTATAATTAATAATTGGTTCAAGCCTGCTGTGCTGCTATCATGATAGCAAGTTTTTCTTTTCAAAGCAGTGGTAGGGGATCGGATTTTAGATGTGTGTATACGTGATAGCTGAATAGTGTTTAGAAATTAATACATAAAAACTTCAAGTGGACCTTATGTAGAATCAAGCTGGATTTAGTCAGCTTTACAACTACATGTTGGATCTGAGCAGTCTATAGCTTAGAGTCAAACTTACACAGATGCCTTTGTAATCTAACTTCCCTGTGCATTTTAGCCTCTTCTGCTACCTGCTCCTTATATATATCCTCCATTCTAGCAGTATCAAGGCACCTGCTGTTCCCTAGATGTACCTACAATTCTAGACCCTCATGCTTTTGCCCAGATCATTCCCCCTTCTCTGACTGTCTGCCTGGCAGTTCTTGCTCTCAATCAAGACTGAGCTCAAGCATTTTTCTCTGAAAGCTTTCCTCTAGACACGGGTAGGCATGATCTCCTCTGTACAGTTATTGCTCCTTGTGCACACGTCTGTTGTAGTGTTTAGTGCTTTTTATTGTATTCACCGATGCATTGTTCTGTCTCATCAGTTAAGAATTCTACAAGTTTATTAAGTGCTGAAAGAGATGTATCACTGTGTTATGTACAGAGGATGCAAAGATGAATAAGATAGGACTCATAAGTTCATAGTCTCAAAGGGAGGTGGCATATAAACAATGACGATACTTTATAATAAGTACACTAATAGAGATGGATTGATGATAGATAGATAGATGGGTGAAGCACAGAAATACCAATGAGGAATAGAAACAATGCCTTAATTAATTTTCCACATCTGTCCTCTGGCAGAGTGTGTGACACTTGACTGGCTCCCAGTAAATTATTAATAGTTATATCAGTAAGTAAATAACAGGGTTATTTGGAGGCATAATATTTATCACAAACCTCCCAGGTAACAGATATTATACCAGGTACTGGATATATAAAGATGGAAAAGATGTCCTCCTTTTTATGTGCATGTTTACAGTCTTATGGCTGAGGTATTTAAAATAGGAAATGATAGTAACAGGATGTGCCTCAGTAGGGTAAGCACTGATGCTGAATCTAATCAATGCTTCATCTTACTTGCCTCTTGCACAACATTTGACACACATGGCAATTCTTTTCGTCTTCAAGCACTCTTTTCTGTTAGGTCTCTTGGAAGCACACTCTCCTAACTTTCCTCCAGCTCATTCTTTTTCAGTTTTCTTATTCCAGCAAAACCCTCCGTAGATTGTAATCGTGATTTCCGTGGCTTCTGTTGCCGTGTATATGTCAGTGCCTGTTCAGTTTACACATCTGGTCAGACCTCTTAACTGGTCTCCACACCCAGTTAGTGTACCCGTGTTCCTCCTGGACATTTCTACTTGAAAGGTTTCTCAGGCTCCATAAACTCACCATTTCCAATTACACACCTGATTTCCCCCAAACCTTTCTGCTAGCTTTGTGTGGTGCTACATTTATACAGTTGCAGAGGGCAAAAACCTTACTCATTCTTGATACCTCTGCCTTTTCCCTGACATGCACTTTACTGCCAAGTCCGTCCAGTGCACCTCATATATATTTCTCAAATATGTTTTCATTTCCGCTGTTACATTCCAAAGTTCAGACTGCTGTAGCCATTCACCTGGACTATTAGAGAAAAAGATAGAGGGTCCCCCCTTATAGTGACTAGATAAACATTGTGAACTGCAGAATCAGGTAGTAACCTTTTATATTTCCTTTGCTGTGTAGTTTTTGTTTTTCCTGTGGTTCCCAATTGCCTTTCTTTTTCCTTTATACTATTTACCTTTATCATATCCTTATTAAAAAGGTTATCATATAGGTTTTCTATCATACCTTCCTTTAACCCAGGACTCTTTAGTTCTTTTGTCTAGTCTAGATGAGTTTTTTCTTAGGTCTGTTGTGTAACTATAAAAAATGTTTAAAAACTATTTTCTTGAGATTATTATCACTGCTTTCCTGGTTGGAGCCATGATTTCCAGGATTTATTATTTTCTTTTTTCTTGATTTGTTTCTTCATTTAGTCAGAACACATCTTTAGAAACTTCAAGAAAAAGTATATGGGACATACATTTTATGAATTTTTTTCATTCTGAAAATAACTTAAGCTGGATAAAGTTGAAAGTTACTTTCTTTCAGTCCTTTGAAAATATTGTGTGCCCTTGCAGAGACTGAGAAGATATCTATCTGATTCTTGTTCCTTTGTAGATGATATTTTTTTACTTAGTTGAGGTTCATCTTTGGAAACTTCAGGGTCTTCTCTTTATCTCTGAAATTCCACTGTAATGTGCATAGGTGTGGATTTTTGGTTTTTTTTTTTCATTCACTGTGCTAGTCCCGAAAGGGACTCAATGGACCCTTTTGGTCTGTAGATTTGTGCCTTTCAGTTCAGTTCAGTCGCTCAGTCATGTCGAACTCTTTGCAACCTCATGGACTGCAGCACACCAGGCTTCCCTGTCCATCACCAGCTCCCGGAGCTTGCTCAAAATCATGTCCATCAAGTTGGTGATGCCATCCAACCATCTCATCTTCTGTCATCCCCTTCTCTTCCTGCCTTCAATTCTTCCCAGCATCAGGGTCTTTGTACCAATGAGTCAGTTCTTTGTATCAGGTCGCCCAAGTATTGGAGTTTCAGCTTCAGCATCAGTCCTTCTAGTAAATATTCAGGACTGATTTCCTTTAGGATGGACTGGTTGGATCTCCTTGCAGTCCAAGGGACTCTCAAGAGTCTTCTCCAACACCACAGTTCAAAAGCGTCAATTCTTTGGCACTCAGCTCTCTTTATAGTCCAGCTCTCATATCCATACATAACTACTGGAAAAACCATAGCTTTGGCTAGACAGACCTTTGTTGGCAAAGTAATGTCTCTGCTTTTTAATATGCTGTCTAGGTTGGTCATAATTTTTCTTCCAAGGAGCAAGCATCTTTTAATTTCATGGCTTTGAGGAATTCAATTTTTTTTTTCCTTTGACAGTTTCTTTCTCTGTTTTCTCAGTTCTCTCTTTCTGAAGCTCCTGTTGTTTAGGTTGAACCTCTAAATCTCTTTTTTTCTTTCAAAAATTTTATCTACTTTTTCTACTTAAAGAGGCATCTTGACTTCCAACATTTCTATTGCAACTTTTTAGTTTGCAGCCATATTTTTAATTTCCAGGAACCCTTTCTTCTCCTCTGATCGCTTATTTGACATAGCCCTATTCTTCCTTTATAGCAAAAATGTCTTTCAAATTTCTCTCTAATACAAGTTTTTGGAAATGTTCTTCCACTGTTGCATTATCACTTTTTGTTTCTTTGGATCTTTTTTTCTGGGTATTTTCTCATTTGTTTCATCTTGGTCTCTTTTTTATTTTGTAATCTTCCTTCAAGTGTTCAGTGGATTTTGGCTTTTTGTTCATACTTGAGAATGAACAGTAGAAAAAAAAAAAAAACTGTTGGCAATCTGTCTATGGGCAGAACTTGATGGCTTTACTTTGGGATAATTAGATGGGGCGTCAACTGTTACTCTGGGAGACCTCTCAGTGCCTGATTTTAGAGATCTTTGTGAATTTCCTTGTAGCAGAACACCTTGATTTTTTAATGGTAGTTGTCTGCAGCCAAGTCAGTTGGCAATTTTTAAGTCAGTTGGAGGTAGGGGTTGACTTTTCTGTATACCCAATTTCAACCACTTCTGTCCTCAGGAATAGAGTTTATTCCTATCTCTTTCTTGAGCTATAAGTCAGATTTGTTCTAGAAATGATGTTTTGGTTATAAAGTGAAAGTGAAAGTGAAGTCGCTTGGTCATGTCCAACTCTTTGCGACCCCATGGACTATAGCCCACCAGGCTCCTCAGTCCATGGAATTTTCCAGGCAAGAGTACTGGAGTGGGTTGCCATTTCCTTAGTAAGTGGATTGAAGGGGTATTCCAAAAATCTATGTTAGAAATGATTGATTAGGCCCCGGACAGTGGTGAAGGGGGAAGGAAGTACACATAAGAACAAACAATTGAGGGACTTCCTGGTGATCCAGTGGTTAGGAATCTGCCTTTCAGTGCAGGGCACATGGGTTTGATCTTTGGTCAGAGAACTAAGATCCCACATGCTATGGGGCAACTAAGCTGGCAAGCTGCGACTACTGAGGCCTCTGCTCTGGAGAGAAATTCACCCACCACAGTGAAAGAGCCCATGCACCACAACTGACTCAGTGCAGCCAAATAAATATTAATAATTTCTTTAAAAAGACACACAATTTTTTTTAATGAAATGATTGGTATATAGATTATTGGAAATTACTAGCTATAAGGAAATATGTTCCTCTGATGAAGACTAATTTGCAGGACACTTTTTTTCCAGAGCAGTGAATTGCATGAGAAACAAAAGTTTTACTTAAGACAATCAGTCATTGATTTGCAAACAAAACTTCAAGAGATGCAGATGGAGAGAGATGCCATGGCTGACATCAGGTTGGGCTTCGTTACCTGAAATTATTTTAAAGTTTTACTTTTTCTAGAGTAAAATCATTTGTGTGAATCTGAGTTTTATCAATATTATTTCTTTTCTTTCATTTATTTCAAAGACGAAGGGAGAGTCAGTCCCAGGAGGATTTACGAAACCAGCTTCAAAATACAGTTCATGAACTTGAAGCTGCCAAATGCCTTAAGGACGGTATGCTGAAAGACAGCAGCACACAGATAGAGCAGCTAAGAAAGATGATGCTTAGTCATGAGGGAGTGCTTCAAGAAATCCGATCAGTCCTAGTTGACTTTGAAGAAGCCTCAGGCAAGAAAGTATTTGAACAGGACAGCATGTCTACCATCCACTCCAGAAGCATGGCCTCAGCTATTAGTAAAATCCTAAGAGAATTAGACACAGAGATTTCTTATCTTAAAGGGAGAATATTTCCAGTAAGTGGTGAGAACACTATGTCAATTTTATATTAAAATCCATTAAGACAATAATATAAGGCATGTAATTTTCTTAAACTCTTCAAAGTAAGCCAAGTTCTCAATTTAGTTCTCTAAAATAATGGAAGTTACTTCCAGAATGATCTTTCCTAATAAAGGGAGCTAAGTTGTCTGTATAGTTTCATGAGTGTAACCACTGTAAAAGATTTAATAAAATACAGTGATAGAATGTATCTGATTTTAGTATTGCTTCTATTTGCATCTTTCCTTGGAAGAAAAGTTATGACCAACCTAGATAGCATATTCAAAAGCAGAGACATTACTTTGCCGATCTAAGGTCCATCTAGTCAAGGCAATGGTTTTTCCTGTGGTCATGTATGGATGTGAGAGTTGGACTGTGAAGAAGGCTGAGCACCAAAGAATTGATGCTTTTGAACTGTGGTGTTGGAGAAGACTCTTGAGAGTCCCTTGGACTGCAAGGAGATCCATCCAGTCCATCCTAAAGGAGATCAGCCCTGGGATTTCTTTGGAAGGAATGATGCTAAAGCTGAAGCTCCAGTATTTTGACCACCTCATGCGAAGAGTTGACTCATTGGAAAAGACTCTGATGCTGGGAGGGATTAGGGGCAGGAGGAGAAGGGGACGACCCAGGATGAGATGGCTGGATGGCATCACTGACTCGATGGACGTGAGTCTGAGTGAACTCTGGGAGATGGTGATGGACAGGGAGGCCTGGCATGCTGTGATTCATGGGGTCGCACAGAGTTGGACACGACTGAGTGACTGAACTGAACTGAAAGCATTCCTTTAGTTAGAAAATATCTAAATTTTCCAAGGTTTAGATTTACCAGTTCCTCAATCAATATTTCTTTTTTATAACCAGGTAGAGGATCAGCTTGAAGCGCTGAAATCTGAATCACAAAACAAAATGGAGCTACTTCTTCAACAACATCAAGACAGGTAGGTTTCGGCTGAGGTATAGAAGATCATAGTGAAACGATAGCACAAGTCTACAATCTCTCATCAGCAATTCCAATATCTAAAAAGCTCTAAAACACAGATTTTTTTCCCCCATAGATTTGTAGGAAACTCATGTTAAGACACTTATTTGAAAAGTAGGGAAGATGTCATTCAAGACTGTTGCAAAAGGTGATTGAATTAGTGATGAGGCTCAACTCCCAGTCCAGCATGGGCAAATGGGGATTCATAGCCAAGAAGCAGGGTGAGGGGGTCAGTGGGTGGAAAATTACTAGGAGGAGGCATGGGGTGGGAAGTTCTCACTAAACTGACTTAGCAAAATTCTTACTAAGCCTAGGCTTCTAAGTGCCAAGAAGCATCTGACTACACTTTGGTCAAGGTTAGATACTATGTCAGTTTTGTTGGCAAAACCTAATCTGAGCTAATGTTAAGCTTTTTATAGTCTTTTCATGATTTACTGTGAATATTTAAAAACCTACCATTGCATTAGTGATGTCTGGCTTCTGAGACATTTCCATAGATCTCTCTGGGGAAGTCACATGATACTTAGTACTATGCTTTAATACCATCATAACATTTTTTTAAAATTCTGAATTCCAAAGCCTGACTGGCTCCCAAAGGATTTGGATAAAGGATTCTGTATCTAACTTAAATACTTGTCATCAGTTCAGTTCAGTTGCTCAGTCGTGTCCGACTCCTTGCGTCACCATGGACTGCAGCACACTAGGCCTCCCTGTCCATCACCAACTCCCAGAGCTAGATACTTGTCATAAAATGAATAATATAGACAAAGCTAAAACAAAATACCAAATGTGAGTGTTGAAATAATTAATCTTTAGAATAATTCATTATCAGGCAAAGTCTGTATCAAATAACGATCACCATATTCTTTCTATAGGATTGAGCAGTTAATAAGTGAACATGAGGCTGAAATAACAGGACTCACCGAGAAAGCTAGCAGTGCTCGGAGCCAAGCCAACAGTATCCAGAGTCAATTGGAAATCATTCAGTATGTGTGCCTGGTGGTTTGAAGTTGATAGCTATTTATCTTCATTTTATTTTTTATTGATTTTTGTTCTAAGGTCTTTTTAAAAAAATGCTTAATAGTTGATTCTACAAGAAAGTGAAACTTTTCTAACATTCAGGTGAACAGAAAAGATTATTTAACATATGGATAATACTTTATAACCATATCAGAAGTACTATGGCAAGTATTTGGGCCTCTTGGGGTTTGGCTGTTTTAATTTTTGTCTACATTTCAACTGATTGGATAATTGGATAAAACAAACACACACTATGTGTGTGTGTGTGTGTGTGTGTGTGTGTGTGTGTGTGTGTGTGTGTGTGTGTATGTGTAGATGGGCTTCCCAGGTGCCTCAGTAGTAAAGAATCCACCTGCCAATGCAGGAGACACAGGAAATGTGGGTTTGATCCCTGGGTCAGGAAGATCCACTGGAGGAGGAAATGGCAAGCCATTCCAGTATTCTTGCCTGGAAAATCCCATGGACAGAGGGTCCCAGAGGGCTATAGTCTGTGGGGTCACAAAGAGTCAGACATGACTGCGTGATGAGCATGCACATGTGTGTAAATATATATAAATTATAAGTATACAGTGAGTGGGTTTTCAAGGAGTCAGACATGACTTAGTGACTAACAACATACAAATAATTTTATAATTTGCATTCCCATGTTGAAACTTTTTATATGGACATTTTCAGTCATACAGGGAGAAAACTGTAAAATGAACTCCTGTGTATGCATCATCTATGTTTAACAGTTAACATTTTTGAACTTAAGTCTTTAGTAACCAATTTGAAAGATAAAAGACTAGTGGCTATATTAAATAATTAGTGAAAAGTGCCTAAAAGCTAGAGCGCCCTTAGGTATCACACTTACTCTTAATTTGCTAATTGCCCTTGTTGTTGTTCAGTTGCCACTGTTACTGTTAAGTCACTTCAGTCATGTCCGACTCTGTGCGACCCTATAGATGGCAGCCCACCAGGCTCCCCCGTCCCTGGGATCCTCCAGGCAAGAACACTGGAGTGGGTTGCCATTTCCTTCTCTAATGCATGAAAGTGAAAAGTGAAAGTGAAGTCGCTCAGTCGTGTCTGAATCTTAGCGACCCCATGGACTGCAGCCCACCAGGCTCCTCCGTCCATGGGATTCTCCAGACAAGAGTTCAGTTGCCAAGTCATGTCCAATTCTTTGCGACCCTGTGGACTGTCGCACACCAGGCCACCATCTGCCAGAGTTTACCCAAGTTCATGTCCATTGAATCAGTGATACCATCCAACCATCTCATCCTCTGTCATGCTCTTTTCCTTCTGCCTTAGATCTTATTTGCTCTTATTCCCTCTTTAAACCCTTCTTAGAGAGCAAGCAAGAAACCAAAATTCAATGTATATGCGCCAACTGAGTGACCTGGAATCTACTGTGTCTCAACTACGTTCTGAATTAAGGGAAGCCAAAAGGATGTATGAAGACAAGGTGAGTTTAAATTTTGCTGTTCTGCTTCCAGAGACTATTATACACAGAATCAATTAGATAGTTTTTAATGGTTTATTTGAAAATGAGGAATCAAAGCAATCATTTAAAATTAAAAGCAGTTTATAAGATGGGTGCTAAATATCTACATGTTAAATTATACACAGTGTTTGCTCAAATCAATTCTTTCTTAGAAAAGTTTCCTGCATTCTTCAAGCAAGTTTCTAAAAAATTAAAGGATGACATCATTTAAATTACTGCTACAAGGTTTAGCTTTTGCAAGTACTTGGCACCAGCTGTTCTCCCCCTCCCACTGAATACTTTAGGCTATTTCCTCTCTTACTTCAACTCCTCCTTATTAATCATTGTGAGGCTTACAAACTGAATTCACTTCAAGATTAGTCTGAATTAAAAAAAATTAGCAAGCTAAATCTTTATCTCTTATCACACTGTTCCTATTAAAACTAGACATTAATATTTACTACAGTATTCTGTTTTCTCAGTTTCCATAGCTAAAAAGAAACTATTTTCATTATCAACCAATCTTTTGGAGCTTAGGTTTTTGTTGATTTCAAGGACGCAGAATAGTATCCTGTTTTGTGAATACCACCTTTCACCTCCAAAATGCCCTAGTTTGGAAGATAAATCCTTTAGATAGTCATCCTACCTATAAGAGAACCTGCAGGTCTAACCACTTGTAGCCAATTTTTTTACTTCTTAGTTGATTGGGAAAAAATAGAGTATAAGAAAGCTGACAGATTTTCTTTATAACATAATCTAGTTCTACAGGGTAATGGTACAAGGGAAAAAGCTCCTTATGGGAAGAGGCAGTTGAAAAATTGCAGCACTAATTCTTCCAGATATTTTCCTGCCTTTGGGCAACCCCTCCTTTCATTATCGCTGTCACCCCTATGCTGGTCACAGGAGGGGGCTCTTTCTCCTTGGTTCTCTAGTTCAAGACTTCAATTTTAGTTAGTGTTGCACAGCTAAAAGGATAGAAAATTTAGACATGATCTTGCTATAAGGTCTAAACAATAAAGAGTAACGTGAAACTGTATAATCTCAGTTTTAAGATTTGGATCCTCTACAGGGGCTTTCAAACATTTTTGATCACTACCCACACCAAGAAATGTAGTTTTCCATATGATCTAGTATACACAGATACAATCCAAGTACACTTCACAAAATAATACGACACTGGCTCTTTTTCTTCTCTTCAGATACTGATTTGACGCCCACTAAATTGATTTCACGTTTTCCTGGTGGGTTGCAGTGTGAACAACACTGCTCTCGAAAACCTCTTCCTTAGCTCTTGGCCTTGATTCTTGTGTCAGGGTCATTTCAACCACTGCCACCTAGAAGTAGCCTTAAGGAGCCTTAGACTTCTTAAAGGCTAAATCCAAGAAACAAAAGCCCAGACAGATATTTGTTCTTTCCTGCTTCTCTGAGGCCTGCCTTTTGTGTTCTAGTTCAGGATGGACTTTTCCCCTGAAGATGGATAACAGGAATATCCACCCCATTCTGGGCAGATCAAGCCTATTCAATGACTGATACTCATCATACTCAACCCATTCTGAAAAGATTTAATTTTCATTGTTTATTGACAGACCCTTTGAAAAGCCACAAAATATTAAATACTAAGACTTGACTCACCTATCTATCTTACATAATTTGAAATTAATAATAGCTTTCCATTTGTAATGTTGCTTGGAAACAGCCTCTTCATAAGCTGTCACCCAATTGTTTGCTAATCTGCATGTTGTCTGATGTATAACACCATGCTGATCAACCTAAGTTTGGGCATGGTAGGAAATTTTAACAAATATTGACATCTTAACAGTACAAAAATAGTTTTTGTTTTTATAAACACCTATCTCTTTCGCATTGTAGAAGCATTAGCCTCAGATAAATGACTGAAACCTTTTATATGAGGGTTTTGAGGTCATGTAGATACAAACATAGTACTAAAATCATTGTCTTACCTTGCTTTAATGTAAACAATTGATCATGAACAATTTTTACAGTCTTAAAGAGTCAACATTATTGGAAAAAAGGAGGGCATATTAGTTTAATTAATTTTAATCCAGATCACTGAGACTTTTAGTAAAGCGTATTAAGCCTAATCGAGTTGGCACCTAGAATCTCTACAGTAACTCGCTTTAGTCAAGAAACACTGAGAGATGATTATCCTGCTATGTAAATACAGATTTTAATGTCTCTGACCTGAAAAGCATTAAACATACATGGTGTAAAAAAAAAATACATAGTGTAACTAAGCAAAGAAGATCAAACACATTAACAAAAGTATTATATTTTGTGTTCATGAAAAATTCTATTGTTATATTTTTGTTGTGATAAATTGAATGTAGAATTTAAAAAAAACACAGATTCTTTTGTTTAATTTCTTTTATTTTCATTTACCTTGACATTTAATAGGCTAAAGTCTATTTAAACCTTAAAATCTTAAAATTAAATAAAATCTTAAAATTTTATTTTTCCACTGCTGCTGTACGTTTAATATATACAATATATACTGTCCAAATAACAACAAGGAAAAAATACAGCTATGATTAAAAGTGAGATTTGTGGGAAGAGAGACTTATTATTTAAGAGTATGTTGATATTATACATCAACATATTTTATGAGAGGCAGGCAGTGTTAGTATTTTCTCCTGAGGGTCAGATTCCTTCAGAAAAAAATATTTATTATTTTAAAAAATTGATTACATGACAGGGCTGAACAAAACTTTCCCAACTAGAACGCATAAGTATAGAGAAAACTTGTTTAGCCAGACAAGTGTCCCTTCAGATAAGCAAAAGTATTTTCATACTGATGAAAAGTGATGTTTCAAAGAAGACTGTAGACATAGCTTTCAGACATACAAAAGTGTTTTACTGTAATATTTTTTCTATTCTTCTCTTTCCATTTTAGGAGAACCTCCAGAATTCCCCTTTACGAATTTGGACCAGTAGAAGCTGTCACTATTGGCTCTGTAGATTTGGCTTTACTCTTAACTTTCGCTTTTTGATAACAAAAATATCTCACAATCTTGATTCTAAGTTTACTTTTCATACTTTGAAAGCATTTGGGGCTGAATTTCTTACTCAAAAAGTGAAGTTGTAGTAGCACTGGCTGGAGCTGTACCCTGTGCAGGGAGATTCTATGCAAATCTCTGCATAGTTCTGCCAATGCACCTCCATGCTGACCAGCAGCATTCCTTATTATCCCAGAACTGTGTATTTTTGAGCACAGAAAACGAGATAACAATTTGGCACAATTGGTGATATCTAAAATCACTGTACGATTATAATGAGATCCCAGTACTTATTTGTCCAGTGATCCAAAACAAAAAGTAGATTCATAGATGGTGAAAGGGAAAACCAGTGCTGCTATTTAAAAAGAAACGAAAAAGAAAAAAACTAATACATCTCAGATGTCAGTATTTATTCTGGACATTTTAAAAGGCTTTTCTTCATCTTGTTTTTTTACAGCTGTTTGTATCAGCTCAGCTGCTACCTCAATGGTTTTCCCTTTCACTCTCCATTTATCTTTTTGATTGATTAATTAATATAAATATTTTTACTTTTAAAAAGTGAAAGGTAAAAGCAGAGCTATAGCAGTTGAGTCAGTACTGACAACTACAAAACTAATGTTCCTGCAGGGGTCTGGAGGGACATCTGATACTTAGATGGAAAGATACAAGTTCATTCTTTTTCTTTTTTCTTTTATTTTTTTCTTGGTAAAATTTGGTCTCATAGAATTTAGCATTAAATGATTATCCAGAATTTCTTAAAAAGTGAAAACAGACATAAAATAGCAAGTCTTAATTTCAGCTTTTAAACCACACAAATACTTTGCTTAAAGATAGAAATGGTTTTACACCAGACTAGAAGTCTAAAATGTTCATGTTAGTCATAGGAGCAACTTGTAAAATTGAAAGCATTCTTGTTAAATTTAGAGCTCAAATATGGTTCCTTTGAAAATATAGAATTTCAGCTTTATTAATACTGATCTTATATGGAAAAATATTAGAAGCAGAATTGAAAGGAATTTGAAAGATCATCTATAATACTTTTTTCAAATTATAGATGTAAAATTTAGACTCAAATTACAGACTCAGAGACCTTATGTGACAGAAGCTGGTTCAGAACCAGGCTGTTTGACTCTCAACCAGATCATATTGCCTTTCTGATCACATTTGTCTAACCAAAGTAAGAGTTGATGTTTTTTTCCCTCAGTATTCTTAATGTCTTTACTATGTGTGCTGAGTTAGTCTTTCCTAATAACAGTAGAGCTGAAGAGATTGTTTCAACTGATAGTACTCATTTGTCTTAGGAAGCTGCTTGTGTCCCTGAGGATGAATTGTTATAGGAGCACAAGAGTGAAAGTGCTTTTTTATAGGATTATTAGTATCTATGAGCTCATCTCTATCGGTCACCTAATGTTTTACCTAATTCCTGTGAAATACTTTTTTGTATGAAACATGGAATTGATTACAAAGTCAGTTTTGAAATGTATCCAATGTAAATATTAAAATTTATATTCAAATTCCTGTAGGTTGTGATACTACTCTGTTGGTAAATGTGAAACTATTTGATAGTCCTGTATTAGTATGCTCTTAAGTCATGTATGTACGTATGTAAATAAAGACATATATATGTATACACACCCATCTATGTATTCATCCTTACCATTTATCAGAGATAGTAGCATATACATGTTTATATGTAATGAAATTAATATACACGTACCAAATTAATAAATGATGATCTTAAATGAACTTAGTCCAACTTAAAATAGTATCACAAAATGTTAGGCTTGCTCGTATGTTCTCTAAGAAGATTTAATCACAGTTGCATCCAAACCAGTCAGTAAGTTTTATTCTTGACTGTGGATTTGGAAGCCTACTCAGTAGCTGCCTTAGAAGTAAGGAATATGTAGCATTTATGCAGACATGAAAGGTTTTTTGTTATTGGAAAGTGGTGATGAAATGTTATTATAGGTATCACATTAAAGGTTAGGTATCACTATATAACACTCAGTATCAGTAGTTTTTCATTATTTTAATATCTGTGTCTAAGTAATGAGTTTATGTAGCTGTGCTCAATTACAAACTCAGAATCTCCATTGTCAGAGATCTTAACCTCTTAGCCTGCAGCCCCAGGTTAAGAGCTGTAGCGATTCTGTTTACAGCGATGGCCCTTCTGGCATATGTCATAGAAATGCATGGTCACACAGATCTGACAGCTGCCTGTCTGTAAGAGAGAACTACATCTATACAGTTCTTTAAATTAGTATTCTTATCCCACTTGATAGTTAGAAAAAATGAGGATTGTATTATTTTATATATATACATATATATAAAAATTTGTGTATCCTTTCAAAATAGGGTGACTAACAGTGACGATAACTATAAACTTGTTACCATGCATTGTTTTATAGTCAGTGCCTTTATTTTTGAAACTAATGTTCTGAAACAAAATAGCACTTCTAAGTATAATATAGTTAATTTGTGTGGGCTTTGTAGAATGTTCTTTATGCCACATAAAGCTTCCTTAAATACCAAATTATAGAACTCATTTTCACAGAAGATGGATTTTGAATAGTGTGATGGTGAGAGTGGCATATTACAGACAACGGCTGAATCTCACAGTACCAAGTACTTCATTTTGGTCAGTTTGTCTGGCTGACTTCTACATAGATTTTAAGTTTAGAAAACTTTGCAAAATACATCACAATTTTGTCTACAAAATACATCACAAAATGAACTCTTATTCTTGCCCCCCAAATGATACCATTGCCCCAAGTAATACTGTTTGTTTTCCAAAGACTGTATTTATTTTATATTACTCATTGACGTAGTCAGATTCATTTGTGCTTTCCTTGTAGATAGAAGAGCTGGAGAAGCAGTTAGTTCTCGCAAACTCAGAGCTAACTGAGGCACGGACGGAACGTGATCAGTTCAGTCAGGAATCTGGAAATCTGGACGACCAACTTCAAAAGCTCTTGGTAAGAAGGTGCTCTGAAATATGAATGAGATTAATTCTGGGAAGTTTTACCACCGTATTTCACAAAACTAGTTTCAAATTCCAAATTTTACAACATATCTGTACATTTACATACAACACAGCATCCTGGACACTATTCAAGTTTTACGTGTGAAATATAATATTGTATAAGCACAACTCTTAGGGCTTACAAGTTGGGTGAAGGTAATCTTTGAATAGCCATAGTCTTTCCGTTAGGTACTGTGTTCTGCTAAACTGAAGTAGGGTTGAGTGTTCATTTCAAAACCAAACAACATTCAAAACACATACAAATCATGTATAAAGAAAAGTTAAATGCAAATTTAGGTAAAAAAAATTTTTTTAGGAAGAAAAGAGGATTCCAATGGTAGTGAAGCAGTTTCTGCCCTCCATTAGGGGTACTACAGGCTGAGAAATTTAGGAAAGGTGATGTTGGTACCCCTTCATGCGATAATTGTTAGAGTTCCTGTAGAACAGGATTCTCTCCCCACCAAACCTTACCTCAGGCTACAGGGCCCTCAGCTGCTGGAGTGTCCTTCACAGGCTAACCGGGGCTTGATGAGCACATGCTCAAGGGAGAGCTGACTCTAAACTGCGGGATAATCCTCACTTCTCTCCCTCCTGTTCCGTGTTTCCCAGCATCCTCATATCTAATCTGGGCTCTAGTCCATTGAGAGTTACTTGCAATGCTAGAAATTATAAGTCAACAAAATGTTAGTTTTCTAGGAAATCATAGTTCTTTATCTAAAATCATTAAAAAAGAATCCAATTCCAAGATCAAAGTCTTGTCAAATCACATAGAAACTCCAAAGATGATGTAAGGAGAAAAAGAGTTTGAAAACCAATGTGTAACACAAGGGGGAAGGCTGACGTCCCTTCCTGTAGGCCGACCTACATAAGCGAGAGAAGGAGCTGAGTCTGGAGAAGGAGCAGAACAAGAGGCTGTGGGACCGGGACACGGGCAACAGCATCACCATCGACCACCTGCGGCGGGAACTGGACGACAGGAACATGGAGGTGCAGCGCCTGGAGGCCTTGCTCAAGGCCATGAAGAGCGAGTGTCAGGGCCAGATGGAGCGGCAGGTGAGGCCGGGCCTCCCCGGGGAGAGCTGTGGGCTCTGAGAGCAAGATATGTAACCTGGGTGTTTATTTCTGTGGTTCTGGCCTCTTGTTAAACTTCATCTCACTTTTGTCCATTGTTGAGTAATGAAACTCTCATCCAGTTGCCTTTTCATTTCACCTGGAAATTGGTAACCTAATAATCCTAATAATAGAAAAACATCAGACCATAGGGAGATCTGGGCTTCATCTGAGATCTGTGGCTCAAACAGAAAAGAATCTGCCTGCAATGTGGGAGGCCTGGGTTCTATCCCATGGTAACCCACTCCAGTATTCTTGCCTGGAGAATCCACATGGACAGTGGAGCCTGGTGGGCTACAGTTCGTGGGGTTGCAAAGAGTCGGGCACGACTGAGCAACTAAGCGCATAGGGAGATCTAAGGAAAAGCAAGGTTGAAGGTTTCCAGTGGATTTTTTTGTTTCTCCTTCCCCAGAGAGGCTTTCCCCTCCTTTCCTCCCAAACTGATTAGGAATGATAGATATGCAGGCTGGGTGCACTCCAGTTCAGCACCCCAGGAGTGACATGTGGAGTGCTGTGTGAGCACCAGTGTACCTTCAAGACAGGAAGGACATAGTTTCAATGCCTGCCATAATTGCCAAAAGAGCTTCCTCAAATGAAAAAGCAAACCAAAGGGACCAGCCTTGGGCTAGACCCAGGCAAAGTCATCTTCTTATTCTCTGGTCCAACCCAGGCAGGAGGAAAGCTGCAAGGAGCACCTGGCGGTTAGAATCTTGCGCTGTGCTGTGCTCAGTCGCTCAGTCATGTCTGACTCTTTGAGATCCCATGGACTATATAGCCCACCAGGCTTCTCTGTCCATGGGATTCTCCAGGCAAAAATACTAGAGTGGGTTGCCATGCCCTCCTCCAGGGGATCTCCCTGACCCAGAGACTGAACCCAGGTCTCCCACATTGTGGGCAGATTCTTTACCATCTAAGCCACCAGGGAAGCTGAAGGGTACTAGAGTGGGTGGCCAATCCCTTTTCCAGGGGATCTTCCCAACACAGGAATCAAACCAGGGTCTCCTGCATTGCAGGCAGATTCTTTACTGTGTGAGCCACCAGGGAAGCCCAATTAGAATCTTACTCTTTGTCAAACAAGGACCAGAGAATGTGAATGTACATTGGATAAAAGCCATCATTCACTTTTCCCTCAAAGGTGGAATTAAGGAGGAGGGAAACAAAGGATAGCTGTCTTCACTCTTACCCACTTTCCACTGTTGCCAGTGTCGTCCTAATATAAATTGGTGTGGAAAACTTCCTCAGAGGACCCTTGCCGAGCTCGTCCCCACCCTACAACACCATTCTGGATGAGCGTTGTTATTTAATTAAGGCCTCTCCACCTTGATCTAATTAACACAAGTTAGTCTTCTGTCTGTATGAAGTTCTGAGAGCAGAACGATTGAGGTACTGTCATATTCATGATTTCATCTTCTTGAGCTAACTTGTCAGATCTCTTGAGACCTCTCCCTGTCTGCCTAAATCCGTGCAATTCTTCTTTAACAATCAGATGGCAGCCATTCAGGGAAAGAATGAAAGTCTAGAAAAAGTGTCCTCCTTGACTGCTCAGCTTGAATCCACCAAAGAGATGCTCCGCAAAGTGGTGGAAGAGTTGACAGCCAAGAAGATGACCCTGGAGAGCTCGGAGAGGACCGTGTCGGACCTGACAGCTTCCCTCCAAGAAAAGGAGCGAGCCATCGAGGCCACCAACTCAGAAATCACGAAGCTGCGCTCCCGGGTGGACTTGAAGTTGCAGGAGCTGCAGCACCTGAAGAATGAAGGGGATCACCTCCGAAACGTGCAGACAGAGTGCGAGGCCCTCCGGCTGCAGATGGCAGAGAAGGACAAAGTGATCGAGATCCTGCGACAGCAGATCGAGAACATGACGCAGCTGGTGGGCCAGCACGGGCGCACGGCCGGCGCTATGCAAGTGGAGAAAGCTCAGCTGGAGAAGGAGATCAATGACAGGAGGCTGGAGCTACAGGAAGTTAAGGTCTGTAGAGTGTTTTGGTGGTTTAGCTTCTGAAATATCTCTTTTCTCCCGTAAGTCTGACCTAATTGACCAGAAGTAGGTTCTGTAAAGATAGTTGTAGACACTCCAAAATTGTTTGCAAGTGTTTTTGTCAGTGTGCATGTGTGCTTTTGTGAGGAAGTTCCCACACTTTTCTTAAATTCCTCAAGGAGTGGCCCCCAAATGGTTCAGAAGTGCTGATACAAAAGAGAAAAATCAGAAAATCCAGCTTCTTGACGCAGTCTGTCGTGATCGCGTAGTTTGAGAAAGCATTTTGTCCCCCTTCAGACAGACCTAACTTTGAGCCCCGTCTCGCCGCTCAGTAGCTGTAAAGCACTGGACTGTGTGCTGAATGTTGGCTTCTATGTCTGCAAACCAGAATGTAAAACAAAACACCCCCGAATCTTATTGGATTATTTGAGGCTTAAATGAGAAAGTGTATATCAAGGATTTAGCTTGGTTCCTGGTCTGTGGAAGACGTTTAGAAAATATTAGTTCCCTTCCCCCATTCCACTCTCCACCTGAGCTTTACCGTACTGCGTTTGTACCTGTTACAGCCTGGGTCACATTCTATATTGCACTGTGTATGCGCACGTGCGTGTGTGTGTGGGGGTGGGTGGGTATGTGGTGTGTGCGTGTGTGTGTGTGTAAATAGCAATTTCTCCTCTTCCCTGTAAGACTGAAGACCTCTTCAAGCAGGGCACACATCTTCATCTTTGTACCCCTGCCCCTGACTTTGTGCCATGTACCCAGAAGGTGCTCAGTAAATGTTTATCAGAATTTAAAACTATTGAATGAATTTTTAAAAATTCAGTTTCCCAAGCTTTATATTACTTTTATCTGCCATGGTAACTAGTAGGAAACAAATCACGTATAATTAATTTTTTCTTTTGGTTTTGTTGGAATATAATTGACATACAATACTGTTTGAGTTTAAGGGATACAGCATAATGGCTTAATTTACACATATTGTGCAATGATTACAACAATAAGTTAACATCTATCATCTCATATAGATTTAAAAAAACAATATTTTTCCCTTATGATGATTTATGACAAAGAAAGAATCTAAAAATCAGCAAAGGGGAAAATCCACCCAAAGGAAACCAGGCATAAGGTTCCTCTCCTGCAGTCGGGCACAAGATGCTTAACCCCGCCAGCAATATAGTGTGACAACATGTGTCAGATGTTGCCAACCCAGGGGGGTTCATCAGAGGCTCAGTGGACAGAGTTTTTATACTGGGAGCTGATCGTATAGGCTGTCCTTACCAGGGAGGGGAATACAGTCTTCTGAAAGGAAAGCAAGGGTCCAGCGTAAATTGTTTCACTTGAAGAACAGTTTTTAGGCAGAGTGGGTTAGACTGATGGGACCCCCTCCCCAAATCCAAGTTTTCAGTACCGCCAACAGCCACCCTGACTAGAAGCTTTCATCAGGGCAGTGGTCAGGCTCTCTTCCACACACCACCTTAGCTCCAGTAGCAGCCCCCTCCCTATGTTCATTCTCTACCCTCTCACCTTTTCCGTTCTTTTCCCGTCATCAATGTCATCTGGTCATTCAATATTTGTTGCGGTCTGTCTCCTCTCACGAGAATGTAAAAGCCCCATGAGGACAAGGACATTGTTTACTGCGATACATGGTCAGGGCAGGGGGAGCCGGGTTGGGGAGGGGCCGTGGGAGTAAAACCTGAGTAGGTGCTCACCTAGGGCCTTACCTGCAAACCATCCTCAACGCGTAAAATGGAGTCTCGTATAGTTAGGTGCCTGGTACGTTTTTACTTTTTTTAATGAATGAATATATAGAATAGGAATAATGAAGGGCTGTAGCCAGTGATACTGGGAATTGGTATCTATGGTTAAAAGAAAGGTAAAATACTCCTTTTGTTTTCCCACTTCTTATTGCTGCTTTATATTTTATTTTTTTATTTCTTGCTCTGTCCTTTGTATTTATCCCTACATTTAGATTTTGAAAGATAAAAAAGATGCAAAGGTACGGGAGCTTGAAGCCAGAGTGAGTGACCTGGAATTGGAAAAGGTGAAGCTGGTGAACGCAGGCTCCGAGAGGCTCCGTGCAGTGAAAGACATCAAGCAAGAGAGAGACCATTTATTAAGTGAGGTGAAAGCTAGTAGGAACGAGTTAAACAGCCTTACCGGTACGTGACTCCAGTTCAAACTCTGCCGAAAATAGGAGTGCTGTCCGTGGCGTTCCACGAGGATACTAGGACTGTTGTGACAGAATGGGCCCTCATCCAGTGATACAGACATGGATAATTATGCTGTCCCTGCACACACGTCTCATCACCCGAAACCCTGACACTTCCCCATGAAGTGCTCCCAGAGCGTGCACTCATTAACCATTAACTTTAGTCAGCCCTCAGTGTCCATGAAATTCTGCACTGTGTTTCCAAGGGGAGAGTGAGAGAAGTGGAAACCTCGAGTCCTCTGAGTCAGATAGCTTGATTAGAGGTGTAATAATGAAGCCACACATGTAAATAGACTTATGCAAATTTCTTGGACAATTCCAAGGCTTTAAATTTTAAGGTGAAAATACCCTCAGTTCACTGTTAGTATGGTGCAGGTGATATCTACTTCACACGCATACACACATACACGCACATGCGTATGTCAGTGATTGCTGAGCATTTACTATGCCAGATGCTGAGACAGGCCCTGGGAACAACAGTGAGGCTCCACGTTAGTTGGAAGCCAGACCTGTGTAGAATGTATCACGTGCGGTGGATGAAGCACACTGGCTGGGTGGTGGGTAGAGATGCGGGAGAGGGAGGGAATCAGGCTCCTGTCGCAGGTGACACCTGGGTTCGATGGAGGAATAGGAATTTGGCAGGTGGAAAGGAGGTAGAAGGGCAGTCCAGGTGGAAAGAACATGATGGGCAAAAGCAGGAAGGCATGAAGTAACACAGTGCAACCTCAGAAACACTTATGGGAGTAGAGGTGCAAAGGCACAAGAACTAAGAAATGAGGCAGAATGGATAGGCAGAGCCAGACAGTGTGGAGCCGGCAAGAGATACTGAGTAAGAGATTGTTGTCACCAAATTTACATGTTAGAAGGACAGAGTCAGCAGGTAAGAAGAGAAAGGCAAGCCTAAAGGAACAGAGGCCAGCCAGCTAAGGAGAAGCTTGCAGTGGTCCCAGGGAGAGGCGATGAGAACCTGAACTGAGGCAGTATAATGAGGATGAGAGGAGAGGGAAGACTTAGGCAAGGTTTTGGAGATTGAGTCACCAGTAAATGATCAGAGCGGTTGTGTGTGTGCTTCTGATTTTAAATTTGTAGTATTGGGAGAACAATGATACCAACATCTGAGAAAATGAAATCAAGAGGGATTAACTTACAGGCAGGAGGGTGAGGCAATCAGTGTGAGACCATTGGTCTGCGGGCACCAGGGCATCCACGTGAAAGTATCCGGAGAGACGGGGTTAGATCTCAGCAGAGAGGTCTTGACTCTGCTGGTTCCCTTTATAAGTAAATCTATCTATCATATATAAATAGGCAAGTGTAAATAAATGGATAGTTGAATGTGTGTGTGTGTTCTTGTGTATGAATGATGAATGCCAGGTATTTTGATAGTTACTGGAGATAAAAAATCAGGTAAAACACGTGGCAGTGTCGGGTTACTTACCGGGTCATGGAGATCCATCTGCCTACAAATGGTGGCCAAATCTGTTGTGGTGGGTATGATTATCCCAGAAGGTTTAAGAGGAAATAGATGTGAGCCAATTACACACTGGCTGGAAGAAAAGCAATGAATAATAAGAGTAAAAGAGGGCGACCCACCCGAGCAGATTAAAAAGAGTTAGATCCCTGAAAATGTGTGTGTACATCTCATTTCTGTAACAAATGATGATGTAACTAAGTGGGGTCTCTTTCAGCTCCAGAATTCTGTGATCATTAATTACAAATAAAATAAGCTTTATAACAATGAAGTAGAAAAAAATTAACCAACTATTATTGCTTATCATGTTGTACAGAGGACTATGAAGTCTTAAAAAGGAACTTTCGAAACAAAAGTGAAGAAATGGAAACTACTACTAATAAGCTGAAAATGCAATTAAAATCTGCACAGTCTGAGCTGGAGCAAACAAGAAATACTTTAAAGTCAATGGAAGGATCTGATGGTCATGGTATGCTTCAGAAGATCTTTTCCTTTTGTTTTTATTCCCTTGGTATAGATTTAATAAAACGCAAACTGGATTCATTGCTTTCCACTTCTTCACAGTGAAGCATGGTGTGAGAGACATACAACAGTAGATATCACTGATGGTTGTTACATCGCTGTTATAATTCCCAGTGGTTTTGAGGGAAATTGACATTTGCTTAATTTATTCCTTAAGTATCTGAATCTTTCTTTTTCTTTAGCTATTTCAATAATTTCTAACAAACCTCAATGTCCATAAATGCCAAGTAATTGTTTTTGAGGAAGTGTTGATATAAATACAGATCACCAATAATTTTCATTCATCAGCCTATTTTTCACATTTACTGTCTTCATAAACTGTGTGCCTATGGCTATTTGTCCATTCCTGACTCCTCCGCTGAGTTGAAGATGGGAGGATGCCCTGGGAGTTGACCTGCTAGGATGAGGGGTCCCTTCTCACCACTTTACACCTGTTCCCTTTTCACCTTGCTGCCCATATTAATTCAGAGGGAAGGTTAGTTGCTGTTTAAATCATATTATTCCTATCATTGTTAGTATGGCTGTGTTAGCTGACTATAAGAATAAAGATTTAATTAAAGACTACATTTTCTATTTCTCAATATTCTTTCATGTCAAAAGATTTATGTTTGTGCTCACTTCAACAGCACATATACCAAAATTGGAATGATACTGAAAAGATTACCATGGCCCTTGCCCAAAGATGGCACAGAAATTCTTGAAGTGTCCATATTTTGTGCAGTCCTCAGAGATTCAGCTCTGTCTTTGCTGGTAAACATAAAATGGTGGGGCGTGGAGAGCTCACTCCAGAGGCCCACCTGGGGTCTGTTCCCGCCGCCCCATCCACTAGACAGTCTCCTCCTCATGTGCTCCAGGCCTCTCCACAACTCCCCCAGTCCCATTACAGTTGTTAAATTAACTAGGTAACCCTGAATTCACTCTCAAAATAGGATCACCTTAAAATAAAGAATTTATTAAGAAAATTTCCTTTGAAGGCCAAGCATGATGCATTTAATCAGACCAGAATTCTTCAGAGTGGTGAGCAAATGATAGCAGACTTTTGCTCTATTAACAAACCAATGAACTGTGCCTGTATTAACCCTGGTCTGGACACTTTAGCTGCAGGAACTATATCTTGTTAGCAAGAAGTCAGACCTTTTATCCTCCAATAGTTTGTTTTTAAAGAATGCCACATTTTCTTTTTCTTTTTAACCTCTAAGCTGGACCTAACTCAAAAGCAGTGGCATTTTCAAACCTCTTTTCTCAGCTGGTTCTAAGAAACAACATAGGATCTTTGAATTTCCAAACAGTGGTGAGCTTTACTTATCTTTTCAGTGGCCTGCCATGTCTTAAGTCTTCGGTGCCTTGCCTCCTGTCTAGAACATTCTCATCCTGTCACCAGTTTCAGTAAAATAATCACAATATGCTTATGTGGCCAGTTTGACCTTTGAAACAATAGTGAGTTCTGAGTACATGGCAGTACCCATGACAATGGAAATGGAATGGTTTGTGTTATCACTGGGATCTTTTAAAAGATCGATAATAGTAGATGTCTTGTGTGGTATTTTATATATGAGTTTCTAGAAAGTTATTTTAGTGAAAATTCTAGTTACATTTTTCGTTGTATGACTATATATTTTGTGTATATATTTCCTATATGTGTAAGTATGAATTTGGTCAGTATTATTTATTACCATTGAGCTATGGCAAATTACGATGGCCAATGAAGTTAATTCTAGCAAGGAATCACAAAACATCAGCATTTCTATATGTTTCTCAGCTCAAAACCCCTGAGTAATTGCTGAAAATTGTTATATCCCAATATTGTGAAATCTGAAAACATCTTTTGTGAAAACTTTCTTGAAATGATCCAGGTGCCTTAGAGGAACTTACACATTTTCATGGTGTTTGAACATAAAATTATAGTCACCTCTCAACATTTAGAAACGTTAAAAACTAAGACACAGTTTAGTTCTTTTTTTTTTTTTTCCAGCTATGAAAGTGGCAATGGGGATGCAAAAACAAATTACAGCTAAAAGAGGTCAGATAGATGCCCTTCAGAGCAAGATACAATTTTTGGAAGAGGCAATGACAAATGCGAACAAGGTGAGTGCCTGTGCTTGGAGTGGGGGCGGCCAGTGTGCTCACCCGTTAGTGAGCTGCAGCACAGAGTGAGGCACACAGAGATGCAAAGTTCAGTGGGGACAGGGCCGGAGGCCACTCCTAACAGAGCGTGCAGAGAAGGTTCCCACCGGAACATCTGAGCAGGACCTGGAGAGAGCTAGTGTTTCTTGTTTGTTGTTTTTTTTTTAATAACTACTCTGGAATGAATTTTATTTTCTTTTATGATTTTCTTCCTTGGTCTTCTTTTGTTATTTTTTACATGTATCTGTTCTTTTTCAAATTCTTTTTCCATTGAGATTATTACATAATATTGAGCAGCATTCAATATGTGTAGAGTAGGTCTTTGTTGGTTATCTATTTTAAATGTATCAGTGAGACCAAACATATGGATTCCAAGGGGGAGGGGTGGGGTGGGAAGAATCAGAAGCTTGGGATTGACATATATACGCTTTTGATACTAGGCAAAAAATAGGTAACTAATGAGCACATCCTGTAGAGCACAGGGAACTCGACTCAGTGCTGTGTGGTGACCTAAATGGGAAGGAAAGCTAAAAAAGAGGGGATGTGTGGATACATATGGCTGATTCACTTTGCTGTGCAGCAGAGACTAACACAACACTGCAAAGCAACTCTACTCCAATAGAAATTAATCTAAAAAGAAAGAAAAGAGAAAGTAGTATGTATATTCGATCTCAAATTTCCAATCTATCCCTCCCCCCAACCCTTCCCACCAGTAACCATAAATTCGTTCTCTATGTCTGTGAGTCTGTTTCTGTTTTGCAAATAATTTCATTTGTATCATTTTTTTTAGAATCCGCATGTAAGTGATATCATACTACCTTTGTTTTTCTCTGTCTGACTTAACTTCACTTAGTATGATTATCTCCAGGTCCATCCATGTTCCTGCAAAATGGCATTATTTCATTCTTTTTAATGGCTGAGTAATATTCCATTGCATAAATATATCACATCTTCTTTATCCATTCATCTGTTGATGGACATTTAGATTACTTCCATATCCTGGCTATTGTAAATCAGTGCTGCAGTGAACACTAAGGTGCATGTATCCTTTCAAACCATGGTTTTCTCTGGCTATATGCCCAGGAGTGGGATTGCTGAATCGTGTGATAGGTCTAATTTTAGTTTTTTAAGGAACCTCCATATTGTTCTCCATAGTGGCAATTACCAGTTTACACTCCCACTAAGAATGTAGGTGGGTTCCCTTTTTTCCACACCTTCTAAGGCATTTATTGTTTGTGGGTTTTTTTGATGATGGCCATTCTGCTGGTGTGAGGTGTTACCTCGTCATAGTTTTGATTTGCATTTCTCTGTTAATTAGATGTTGAACATCTTTTCATGTGCCTCTTGCCACCTGTATGTCCTCTCTGGAGAGAAGTCTGTTTAGGTCTTCTGCCCATTTTTTTGATTGGATTGTTTCTTTTTATGATATTAAGCCACATGGGCTGTTTGTACATTTTTGAGACTAATCTTTTGTCAACTGCATCATTTGCAAATATTTTCTTCCGTTCCGTGGGTTGTTTTTTCATTTTGTTTATGATTTCCTTTGCTGTGCAAAAACTTTTGGGTTTAATTAGGTCCCATTCATTTAATTCCATTGGAGTTTTGATTTGTTTTAATTTCCATTACTCTGGGAGATAGATGGAAAAGGATATTGCTGTAATTTATGTCAGAGTGTTCCGCTGATGTTTTATAGTGTCCGGTCTTACATTTAGGTCCTTAACCCATTCTGAGTGTATTTTTATGTGTGCTGTTAAAGTGTTCCGGTTTCATTTTCTTACATGTAGCTGTCCAAGAGCTAGTATTTCAACTGCAAGAAGATACTCATGGTAGAGACAGAGTGATTATAAGCAGAGCATATTCAGTTCCACTCTAATATGACAACTGTGTTCCTAAAATCATGCTATACAAAATTGTGCAACAAAAACCCACCACGGGACTTGTGGGAGTAGCGGGATTAGGAGCATGACACTGACGAACTTCATCAGTGACAAAAAAAATAGGAGCCCAATGAAAATGGTAGCACAGTTTTGCACGTTAAATGTTGAAGAGACACATAAATACGCCAATTCGGATGGCCCTTTATCTTAAAAATGACCTGAAGTTTGCTTGTGAACATGTGCATTGAAGAACTGCAGTGTGCTAGTTGTTAAGAAGGGGTAGAAGGTAGGTTTTTCTGTGACATAGGATGTGGCTCGTTAACACAAGGTAAACGGAGGGAGCTAATTGTTTGAAGAGTGTGTATGTTTGTGTTTTGTATTTCTGAGCAACTCTCCTTAGCTGGGTGCGGTTTTCTGCACTGACCTAGTATTTCTCATAGATGAAACCATGCATTAATAGAGGTGAAATCTGTGTTGTGCTCAAATATTCCCTGAAACGTCAGTCAGGGAATAGTCAGTCTTTGGAACAGACTTGCACTTTCAGAAGGAGAGTTACAATAGAACTGACCATAATGCCAATGAGAAGGGAAACAGCATACGCAGAAAATGAGGGCAACTCAAGCAGCTGCTTTTCCCCTTCCCAGAGTGCTGAAATGCTTTTTTAGAATGAGGCTAAACACTGACAGATATGCATATACATTTGTTATACCTCTCACCGGTCTTTCCTGGTAGCTCAGCAGTAAAGAGTTTGCCTGCAGTGTAGGAGACCCCAGATACGTGGGTTCAATCCCTGTGTCAGGAATATCCTGGGAGAAGGAAATGGCAACCCACTCCAGTATTCTTGCTTGGGAAAATCCCACGGTCAGAGGAGCCTGGTGGGCTACAGTCCATGGGGTCACAAAGAGTCAGGCATGACTAAGCAACTGAACGCACACACACTCATTACATGGACTTATTTGCTGTGTCTTTGTTATTTCCCACTTTTTTTCTCCCCTCCTGCCTTAAGTTCCAAATAGGCAAATAATGAGTAAAATGAACAAATCTAGGATAAGAGAAATGATATGTATGTGCTTCAGCATCTACATCACTATATCATTTCTGATATTCGCTCCTGTATAATTGTAGGAAAAACATTTTCTAAAAGAAGAGAAGACGAAATTAAGCCAGGAATTGAGTACTGTTGCAACAGAGAAAAACAAGATGGCTGGAGAACTAGAAGTCCTGCGATCTCAGGAGCGCCGATTGAAAGAAAAGGTTGCTAATATGGAAGTTGCTCTCGATAAGGTGGCTATTAACTAAATATATACAGTAGTTAACAACTAAACAGGAAAGCTCCATGTTGATAGACACCAAATCTGTCAAATTGGATTGTGTCCCAGTCACTTCACACAAGGAAGAACTATATATCCTGTAGAGAAGGCTGAGCTTTAAGAACAAATCATGATGCATACTTTTTACAAAATTATGGTTTTTTTTGTTTTTTTTTTTGCTTACATGAACATAAGAGCAATAATGCAAGATGTGAGATGCTTCTGGTATCCTTTGTGGCCTGAATAATTTAAAATACCACCAGTCTAATTTACCTTCAAAGAAGGACTTCAATACTTGGTCGAATACAGTCTGTTAATAATATCAATAAAAAGATGAAGTAATGCTAATGTGTGGCACTTTGTAGAGTTCAGAAAGTGCAGGTAGAGAATGCAGCTTAATGACTGCGAAGATCAGTGATGACACCACATTTGTCCTTGCCATGTGTTGTAGAGGAGGAATCTCTCTTTGTGTCACCTGGAAACTCTGGAAACCTAAAAATACTATATACCCAAACCAGTCCTTGCTTCTTGAGACATCAGAGCCTCGGTGGTGACAGAACATGGTCTATGTTCCCACCTATGCAAACTTAGGACTTAGAATATGATATATGGGCGCAACGAATTTCAGTTGTGGTTATCTTTATGCAGATATTTTTACCATTGCTAAAGCTGTTTGCTCATTTCATCCTTAGTTCATTCATTCTTTTGCGTATCCTTCACCTACTAAACACCATATAGATGCTGGGGCTACAAAGACATGACCTCCAATAACTCTCAGTTTTCTGAATAAAACAGATAAGTAAATAGATAAATGTAATACACTGTGCTAGGAATGGGGGGAAGTTTCCTTGAAGAGATGGCGACTCTGCACATATACGTTAATAAAATAAAATTGCACAAAGAATGGAAGATAAACCACATGTGGTTGCTTGATTGTAGGCATCTTTGCAGTTTGCAGAATGTCAAGATATAATACAGCGTCAGGAACAAGAATCTGTGCGCCTAAAACTTCAACACACGTTGGATGTAAAAGTAAGGCCTTTTGTTTTCATTAAATAGCAATTGAAGCAAAACTTAAGCCTTGGTCTTGGCCTTTTGGCTAAGATCAAGTGGTGGCTCAGACGGAAAGCGTCTGTCTACAATGTGGGAGACCTGGGTTCGATCCCTGGGTCGGGAAGTTCTCTGGAGAAGGAAATGGCAACCCACTCTAATACTCTTGCCTAGAAAATCCCATGGACGGACGAGCCTGGTGTCCATGGGGTCGCAAAGAGTTGGACACGACTGAGCGACTTCACTTCACTGTTATACTTTTAGGTTTTCTTCATGTATCTTAGATGCTTTCAAGTGTACTTTTAACATTATCTGATATTAACAATTACAAAATCTTTACATTGTACCTATTGTACCTATCCTTTTCCTATATAGTAACACATTGAAGCACCATGCTTTATGTTAGGTTTATATTGCGTGAAGGAAACACAGAAGTACTTACCTTGGGGAACCAGAGGTTTGCATACAGGAGGAGGTCAAACATGTTTGACTTGTTTGGAGAATAGCAAAAATGAGGTAATTTGCATGACAAATCAGGTGTGCTTTAAAAATAGGACATTTTCCACCAAAATATATTTGTTTTTTGTATATACTTTAAAAGTGCAGCCATACTTCAAAGTCACAGTACTGGATACCTTCCCATAGCTGGAGAGGAATCTTCTCAGTAGTATGTCAGAACTGGTGTGGAGTGTTTGGCCAAGTTAAAACCAATGTAGTAGCCTCTGATTGGAGATGCCACTTCCCACCTGGAATGCTTACATCATTCACAAGTGTGAAGGCCTCTTGCTAAGCCCAACATTAGTCCCCAAAGAATAACATGCATCTCGCTTAATACTTTGGCTTCAAACTTTGTAGGGGTTCAACATGTAAGACTGAAATTTATTTGCAAAAATACATTTTGATTTCACAATTCCAGCTGTAGGTTGACAGTTATTTTGCTCACATGTATACTGTCTTCCAGGAACTGCAGGGCCCTGGATACACCTCAAATTCTGCTGTGAAGCCACGCCTTCTACAGCCATCGTCTGCTGCTCGCTCTCATTCCAACGTCCCATCTTCCCAGTCTACAGCCAGCTTCCTGTCTCATGTGAGTCACTTGTCTTATAGTTTGTGATGCAAATGGCATAATAGGTAAATAATTTTAAGAAGAATTTCATTTAAAAAATAAGCCTATAGTTATGACATTTTCAGTTTTTAGAATTTAAATTTATACCCACCAGGTGAACAGAAAGGTTTTTCTTTCTTGTTTGGCATTTTCTCTGGGAAAAAACAAAACATGAAATACTCAGTGATATTAATGTAAACAATAATTATTAAAGTAAATTATTTAGTAACCTGTACTGATATTTTTCTGTCATAAGCATTCAGTGTGCAAAGCCAATGTTGAGATGGTTAAAATAAGCATCACTTCAAATGCCAAAGGCAAATTATTTGTATTATAGTACTCTACTAAGATGAAAATGATTTGCTGTATATTGTCTCTTCATGACCTATATGTGGACTTATTTATAATCATAAAGATTCTATTAATATTATAATTGTTACTCTCTTTAGTTAAAATATTAGAGAGTTTGAAATTCTTTTAGTTTAACCTTTTGTACTATTAAAGCTTAGGAAAAAATGTGCAGAGTATAAAATTCAGATTTTCCTCCTCCGAAGTTATATGTATTTATCGTACCACTAATCCCTTGCAACCAGTATTCAGCTCCATATCTAAAGAAATGAGATACATTTCATAAATCACTCATGAAAATCCATTTCATTAGTTAATAGTCCTATTGTGTGTAGAGCAACAAGGTCACGGGTAGCCTACCAGTTATTCTGCCTGTGCCTTGAATATAAAACATGCACTGCAGAATGAACAAGTTGAAATGGACTCCTTTCACATACGCAAGGTATGTATGACTGATAAGCTGTCACACAATAACGTTCTGTCAAACAAAAGAACATTATTAATGGTGGTGGTGGTTGGTGGTTTAGTCACTAAGTCGTGTCCACCTCTTGTGACCCCGTGGACTGTAGCCTGCCAGGCTCCTGTGTCCATGGGACTCTTCCAGGCAAGAATATCAGAGTGGGTTGCCATTTCCTTCTCCAGGGGATCTTCCCAACTCAGGATTCAAACCGGGGTCTCCTTTGCAGGCAGATTCTTTACCAACTGAGCTACGAGGGAAGCCAGTATTATTAATATTAGAAGTTAAACATGGTTCTCTCCGGAGACTGGAAATTGGAGGTGGGCAGAGGAAGGGAAGAAAATTGCTGCTTTTTAAGTCTCATAAATATTTTACTTTTAAAACTATATGCATGTTACATTAATAAAAATTAAATTAAACCCATCTCTCCATGAACTTAACAACAAACAAAGAACAACAACAAAGCATATTTGACCAGGAGTCACTGGGACTTAGGATGTGTCTCTAACTTCTTTGTGTGACCTTGGAAATTGAGTTAAATATACTGTGCCTTTTCATCTCTAATGAGGAGTCTGGACTATGGATCATCTCTAGGGTTTTCTAGAAGATCAGCTCTAAATTTTCATGGACTTTTCATTACCCAAAAGCCTAGTAAGATTACCTAAAGAGCTTAGTAAGATAGGCTCTTTAATACATAGACTATGCTGCTGCTAAGTCGCTTCAGTCGTGTCCGACTCTGTGCAACCCCATAGACGGCAGCCCACCAGGCTCCTCCGTCCCTGGGATTCTCCAGGCAAGAACACTGGAGTGGGTTGCCATTTCCTTCTCCAATGCATAAAAGTGAAAAGTGAAAGTGAAGTCGCTCAGTCGTATTCGTATTCGACTCTTCGCGACCCCATGGACTGTAGCCTACTAGGCTCCTCCGTCCATGGGAATTTCCAGGCAAGAGTACTGGAGTGGGATGCCATCGCCTTCTCCGACATAGACTATACTTGATTATAAAGAATCTCATCTATCACTGAAAAAGTACTAGTCATGAGTCTGTTAAATTAAAAACTTGAGTTATAATTCTAACAGCAATAATGAAGTGTATTTTCTGAATAGATTGTTAAGCCTGTTTTATACAATTAACTTCTTCCCTTAAAAATGTTATTATAAATATGTTTATTATATAATTTTACACATTAAATATAATATACATTCTTTGTTCTATTCACTGATGTGTTCTGAGTACCTAGAAAAGTAGCATGTGGTAGATATTCAGTACATATTTGTCTAACAGATGAATGAATTCTTTGTACTGATACAATATTGGGTACAGGTTTTCATTGTTTCTACTGACAAGTCAGGTTTAAGTCTTACTGTTGCTTTTCTGAAGGTAATTTTTTTCTCTAACCATTGTGAAGATTTTGGTTTAAGCAGTTTGACTGTGATGTGCCTATCTGTATTCTTCTTTATATCTCTTGTGGGTCACTGATCTCCCTGGATGTGTGGATTGATATCTTTCATTGATTTGGAGAAATTTGTATCTTTTATATTTTTGATTCTTTTTTTCTGCTCCATTCTCTTGTTTCCTTCTGAAACTTGTACTATTAAATAACTTTACTTTTTTAATTGCTATGTTATAGCTCCATTGTTTGAATCCCCTGTGGAATTGTAACCATTGTTTCTCTTGATTTCTAGTCATATTTTTGTCTGGTCTTTTTGCTTTCTTTTTTTCAAGACTTTATTTTTTAGAGCAGTTTTAGATTCACACCAAAATTGAAAGGAGGATACAGAGATTGCTCATATACTTCTTGCCCCCACACATGTACAGCCTCCCTGTTATCAGCATCATTCACTGTAATGATACATGTGTTATCAAGGATTAATCTACATAGACACATCATAATCACCCCAAATTCATGGTTTACCTTGGGGTTTATTCTTGGTGTGGTACATTCTATGGATTTGTACCAGTGTTTATAAATGTGTCATTACTGATATATATCCATTATTATCATTTACAGCGTTTTCACTTTCCTATCCTAAAATTCTCTATGCTCTGCCTACTGATCCTTATCCTCCTTCCACCCCGGCAACCACTGATCTTTTATTGTCTCCTAGTTTTACCTTTTCCAGAATGCCACTGAGTTGGAATCATACCACATCTTGTTTTTTCAAATTGGCTTCTTTCACTTAAGCAGTGTGCATTTAAGCTTCTTCCATGTCTCTTCATGGCTTGATAGTCATTTATTTTTAGCATGGGATGGTAATTCATTGTACCACAGTTTCTCTGTTCATCTACTGGAAGGTACTGGGGTTGCTTCCAAGGTTTGGTAATTATTAATAGAACTCCTGTCAACATCCACGTGCAGTTTTTTTGTGTACATATGTTTTAAACTTCAGTGGGCAAATATAGATAGCATGATTGCTGGGTCATATGGTAAGAATCTGTTTAGTTTTGTAAGGAACTACCAAACTGTCTTCCAGGGTGGTTGTACCATTTTACACTCCCACCAGCAGCGAGTGAGAGTTTCTCTTGTTCCACAGCCTCACCAGCATTTGGCAGAGATTGTATAATGCAGTAGTTTCCTGTGAAAGGGTGCATTTCCTTTATTAAGTGTTTTAAAACCTTGCATGTCTGAAAATACCTTTGTTCTTCATTTACATTTCATTGATACACAAAATGCTACTGTTCTTGTGCTGTTTTGATTCCAGGGCCTGTGTATGTGACCTGTTTGTTTCTCAAAGCTTTTGGCGTCCTTTCATTACCCCTAGTATTCATTTCAGGGTGATCTCTGCTGGGAGTCTTTTTCCCTTCACTGTATAGGCCCTCTTATGTTCTTTCCTCTCAGAAATTTTCTTGTATTATTTATTTGATAACTTTTCTCCCTCCACTTTTACAGTTCTTTCTGGAATTCCTGTTAAGTCACCTATTAGGCCTCCTGGATTTAGTCTCAAATCTTCTTTAATTTTGGCTTTCAATTTCTATCTCCTCGTATTTTATTCCCAACTTTTGGGAAGACTCCTCAATTCCGTCTTCCAAATACCTATTGAATTTTTTTTCCTGAATATCATTTTTTTTTAAATTTCCAGGAGACTTTTTTGTTTTTTAAATCTGCTCTTTATATAGTTTCATGTTCTTTAGTAGATGCAGCGGTACTTTCTCATTTCCATTTAAGGCTATTAATTTCAGTCTCTTCAGTAATCTCTTCTGTTACCTGAATTATTGCTGTTTCTTCAAATTTATTTTTTTCTTGCTCATTTTGATGTCTGTCTTTGATGTTGGAGCTTTTTCCTTCACTGTTTGCTAATCACTAGCCATCCATTTATATTTAAAATTGAGGTCCTAAAAATTTTTTTAAAAATTGAGGCCCTAAAAAATGAATTAAAGGCACTTGGTAAGGTTCACAGGACTTGTCAACTAGTAGATGGTTAGGTATTACTTTTTAACTAAGGGACCCCAAAACTATCTTACTTTTTTCTTGGTCCTGTCAATCCCACTACAGAGAGAATCTCTTACTACTGACTTGTTGACGTAAATCTGCCAGTGCTCTGAAGAGGTGAGTGGGACAGGGAGCCTGGGGTACATGTGTGTCTATATAGTCTTATTTATTATGCTTATATTTTCGGTTTGCAGCCTTACTTCTGCCGTGCCAGGTGTCCTCTTAGAGTTTAAATTCCTTTGGTCCAACCTCACCCCGTGATTAAGCCTCTAATTTTATTTAGAGGAAAAGAATGAATTATTACCCAACCACATGGGGAGAACCTCTGGTATTCTCACAGCTTCTGCCATAAGCTTTTAGCCAGTGCTCTCGTTTTTGCTGCCTTGTGCCTTCCCCTGACCTTCAGAAATGCACGAGGCCTCCATTACTTGAATCTTTCTTGATGGTATACACTGATGCAGAGCAGTTCCCTGTTTCTTGGCTACTTCTGTGCAGGTCCTTAATGTTTTAGCTTCTTTGTTCCACTGAATTAGCTGTGAATTACCCATTTTGCTTTTCATCTCCCCAGATTTTATCATCATTACTCACCTAATATTATCTCTCTTTTCCTCTTTATCCTTGTTAATTTCTTTAGTGTCATTTTAGTGGCACTAAAATAAATGGAATAAATGCCAAGTCTAATGTTTAAAAGTAGAACAAAAGTAGAATATCGCTGCATGAATTGTTCTGCATTGCCCCTTTATTTCATTTCATTTTAGTCTTCTTGTTCCATGAATCTAACAATAGTCATTATTGACTGAACACCAGGCACTGTACGATATTCTTTCTGTACATTATATAATTTATTCCTCACAACTACCTACACGAGGTAAGTGCTGTTATTATAACAGTTTTTCAGAGAAAGAAACTAAGGCTTGGAGAAGCTAAATGAATACAGAGTTCACACTCCAAAAATATAGTTGTGCCAAAACTTAACCGAGATGGCCTGAGTCTAGAATTTGTCTTAATTAGCTTGCTGTACTGATTATGTACACCACACAGTTGAATGCTGTTTATAAAAAAAATAATTAGATGATGCTGTAAATAAATACTCTACCTGAACTAATTGTGTATTTCATTAGGTACTTGTGACTTAGGATTACATACCATTTCGGAGGTCCAAAAACATTAAAAATTATCCAGTTGATTGCCCTAGTGTTATTAATAATAGAAGAGAAAATGGTAGAATTGGAAAAATTTTATTATCTGATTGGTCCAAGCTCAGAAACCAAGAACACATGTGTATGTATGTGTATGTACATACATACAGATACACATAATTGGTAGCCTGACACAGAAGCATTCTAGATTAAAGTTTTAGATAAAGATTATTTTAGCATTTAAAATGAATAATTCCAGGATAATATAATTTATTTTATTTATATATCAGATTCCATACACATGCACTGTAATTTGTGCCAGCTGTGCTTGATCTTGGCCACTGAAGTACCCATGATGTGAGCAAGATTTTCAGTAAGACTTTATATAACTTTGGTTTCCTATTCACCCATTGTTAATATACAATATAAATAATATATTTATATTCTAAATGGTATTTCATATTCCATTTTTATTACAATCTTCTGACAGGAATATAAGTATTATAGGAGATGGATTTGGTCAGGCATTCTTAAAATAGAATAGTCTGATTCAAACTGAATGAGATCAAGCTTTTATTTTTAGCTTTTTCATTTATCTTCTATCTTTGGAGAGTGGAGATGGAATGTGTTGAGAAGCACACAGTCTCCTAGACATTACTTATCTTAAGTTATAACTCATGTTTGCCTGTAATGGACTCAAGGCCATTAGAGAGAACAGTATTTGGAGAAGATGGAGGTGCATTTGAGATATAATTTGCAATTTATTTTGGAAACAAGTCTGACATAAGACAATTTCAGAGTCGAAATGTAATAGGAAGCTAATCAAATCACAAAATAAACCTTAAGTTTAACAATAACAGTATAAGCTCATATTCATCCCTTGAAATCAAAAAGCTTGTATAAGTTTTAACCTGAAAATGTATGTTCCCTAGAAATAGCCTTAATGTATATCCTAAGGGTCAAAGGATTGAAGTGAGGGAGAGCAGGATTCTTTGATGGGTTCCAGTAACCTCATGAAGAACTTGTAAGTAGCTGTTTCTTTACCAGCCAGACAACATAGTCATAACCAGCCATACATAACCAGCCAGTTATATGTAAATAATCATTTAAAATCGTTCATTTCCTAGCTATTTTCTAATTTTTTAAGTGTATTTTGTTCATGTTATAAATCAAAATTTGTTCCATATGAATCAAACAATGAAGTATTAAAAATAAACTTTTTAATGAAAAGTATTACAAGTGAAAGTATTATAAGATTTACAGACATGAAAAGGAATAATTGACTATTTTGAGTAAATGAAACTCAAGTCAGAAGCCACCATAAACTAAAATGAAATCACAAACTAGAAAAATATTTCTAGTAAACAAAGGGTTAATATAAAATATAAAGGGTTTTTACATACTTAGAAAAAGATAGCATATAGTCTAAAAGAAAAATATAGAAAAGACATGTATATAGTCCAAAAGAAATGCATATAGTCCATAAACATGAAAAATGTTCAAGCTCATTTATAATCAGTTAATAATTATTACATATTAAAGCTAAAACAAACAATTTTGTGTATAGAATGGTCAAATGGTAATGGGAAGGGTATGGTATAATGGCCACTCTTCTATCACACCCTACTGATAAACATATAAATTGATATGACTTTATGTTGTCACTTTTACTTCCAAAGTTCACGATTTCTTTTTGTTTTAAAATTAATAGACTTTTTTTAGAGTGGTTTTAGCCTTGCAGAAAATAGAGAGTTCCCATAGATTCTCTTTGCTGTCCTCTCTCCCCCCAGCTTCCTCTATGACCAGCATGTTGCATTCATGTGGTACGTTTGTTATAATTGTTAAACCAATATCAATACATTGTTATTAATTTAAAGTCTATAATTTTCATTGGGCTCACTTCTTATATTGTGGGGCTTCCCTGAGGGCTCAGTGGGTAAAGAACGTACCTGCAATGCAGGTGACACAGGAGACGTGAGTTTGATTGCTGGGTCAGGAAAGATCCCCTGGAGTAGGAAATGGCTACCCACTCCAGTGTTCTTGCCTGAAAAATCCTATGGACAGAGGAGCCTGGCAGGCTACAGTCCAGAGGAGAGCAAAGAGTCAGACACTACTGAACATCACGTGCTCCTCATATTGTACTTTTTGTGCATTTTGACATATGTATGATGATATATATCCACCATTGCAGTATTACACAGAATAAGTTAACTGCTCAAAAAATGCCCTGTGCTTCACCTTTTCATCTGTTGCTCCCGTCCCCTGAACCCCTGACAACCAGTGATCTTTTTACTGTCTTCATATTTTTGTCTTTTCCGGAATGTCATACAACCAGAGTCATCTAGTTATAGTCTTTTCAGATTGGCTTCTTTCACTTAGCAATATGCTTGCAAGATTTTTTCATCTTTTTATCCTTTAATAGTTAATTTCTTTTTTTTACTGAATAATATTTCATAGTATGGGTGTACTACAGTTTATCCAGTCACTTATTGAAGGATATCTTGATTGCTTCCAAGTTTTGGCAAGTTATGAATAAACCTGCTATAAACATCTATGTGCAGGTTTTGCATAGACGTAAGTTTTCAACTCTGTTAGGTAAAAGCTACAGAGCATGGTTGGTGCATTTTATAGTATAAGCATGTTTAGTTTTGTAAGAAACTAGCAAACTGTCTTTCAAAGTGGCTGTACCATTTTGCAGTCTCACCAGCAGTGAATGAGAGTTCCTGTTGCTCTCCATCCTTGTCAACATTTGGTGTTGTCAGTGTTCGGATTTTAGCCATTCTAATAGGAGTGTAGTGTGATATCTTATAGTTTTAATTTGAAATTCCTTAATGAAATATGGTTGATCATATTTTCATATACTTATTTGCCTTCTACATATTTTTTGTAGTGAGATATCTGTTCCAAATCTTTGCCTGTTTTTTAATGGGTGTTTATAATTTTTTCTTACTGTTGAGTTTTAACAGGTTCTTTCTGGAGATATATTTTAGCTACCAGTCTTTTGTCACTTACATGTTTTGAAAAGATTTTCTGCCAGTCTGTGATTTTTGTTTCCATTTTTTAAAATTATCATTTGCAAGGAAACGTTTTTAAGATTAAAAAGTCCAACTTACTGATGCTTTTCTTTCATGGATCGTGCTTTTGATTTGTATCTAAAAAGTCATCATGTATCCCCAAATCATCTAAATTTTCTCCTGTATTATCCTCTAGAGTTTTATAGTCTGGAATTTTACATTTAGGTCCATGATTCACTTAGTGTTAATTTTTGTGAAAGATAAAAGGTCTGCATCTAGATTCATTTTTTTATTGCGTGTGAATGGCCAGTTGTTCCAGTACCATTTGTTGAAAATACTACCTTTTCTCTACTGAAATACCTTTGCTCCTTTGTTGAAGACCAGTTGACTATATCTGTATGGGACTGTTCCTGGGATCTTTATTTTAATCTGTCCCATCAGTCTATTTATCTGTTCTTTCACCAGTACTGCACTGTCTTATTACAGTAAATCTTGAACCTGGGAAATGTCAGTTCTCCAACTTTGTTCGCCCTCACTGTTGGCTTTCCTATTCTGAGGTTTTTGCCTTCCCATATGCACTTTAGAATCAGTTTGTCAATATATCAAGGGGAGCATTGTAGCTAGACTGCACAGCTAACCCTGATGACATCTTCTTCATGACTCTGTCCTGGTACTAACACACTATATACATTGTCACGTTAACCTTTCTGGTTACTCTAAATCTGTAAATATGAAGCGTATAAGATACTTCATGTGTTTTTATGCTAAGGAAAGAAGGAAGTGGAAACCAGCCTTTTTTGAGTACTTACTATGCATACATTAAGTACTTCTCATTCCTTATGCCATCCTTATAAAGTAAGAGTTATTTGTCTCATTTTTACAGATTAGGAAATCGAGACTAAAAGAAGTATTTCCCTTGTTATAATGAAACAAACTTTATGAATTTGTTTGTAGGTTATTATACTGATAATTTATAAGTGTCATGGGCTTAAAATTTTTTAATAACAAAGCTTATTAAGTAAACTTCCTAGTGGGCAGAAGATATGAAGGTCCAGGTGTTATATTGAAGGTTAAAACTGAAGTGACTGAATATTGCAACAGGATAAGTCTTTTGAAGTTCTATTCCTCATCAGATATGAGGTCCACCAGGGCTAGGACAGGAACAAAGCCTATGTTTGGTGAAACTGGATCTGCTTAGCAACAAATGCTTTTATTCATGATTAAGAAACTGGTTCAGCATGTGCGGTATATGGGAATCTCTGTACCTTCTACTCACTTTTGCTGTGAACCTAAAACTTCTCTGAAAAATAAAGGCTATTAAAAATGATTCACACCTTTGTATATTTTAAATCAATGAAACAAAATTTAATGGAATCGTAATTTATGAAACTCTGAACTCATCATGGTAATTTCTCGGTAAGATGACCGTCAGTAAACTGGTAAAATCATACTTACCACACATTCAGTTAGTTAGAACCCTTGGCATCTTCAACTGGATATTTTATGTGGTTTCTCAGTGGGAATAGGAAGGGAAGGACCATGTGAGAGTTATACCAGTAGCATCAACACTTGATTGGCATGGACCCTAGAAAAGCAAAGCCTAAAGAGCAAAAATGTTTACCCTTCAACACGGAGAAGGCAATGGCACCCCATTCCAGTACTCTTGCCTGGAAAATCCCATGGACCGAGGAGCCTGATGGGCTGCAGTCCATGGGGTCGCTGAGGGTCGGACACGACTGAGCGACGTCACTTTCACTTTCATGCACTGGAGAAGGAAATGGCAACCTACTCCAGTGTTCTTGCCTGGAGAATCCCAGGGACGTGGGAGTCTGGTGGGTTGCCGTCTATGGGGTTGCACAGAGTCGGACACGACTGAAGTGACTTAGCAGCATCCTTCAACACCCTGTATGTCTGGCAGGTGTACTACCTTGGGTCAGACACTTCTGGCTAAAATACCTTTATGATGCTTGATGCCTCTCTAGCCATGAGTATCTTCCAACTAAGTCCACCTGCTCACCAGGGCAACCTCTGATTATTATTAGGTTTCCTCTCTTTTTGTCCCTATGGGGAACATCTCTGCTTCTTTTTATATTATAAATATTCATTGAGGAACACTAGCTACCTGAAAAATCTTTTAATATTATTCCCCAGACACGACTGAGCAACTTCACTTTCACTTTTCACTTTCATGCATTGGAGAAGGAAATGGCAACCCACTCCAGTGTTCTGCCTGGAGAATCCCAGGGACGGGGGAGCCTGGTGGGCTGCCGTCTATGGGGTCACACAGAGTCGGACACGACTGAAGTGACTTAGCAGCAGCAGCAGCAGCAACATAGTTTGAAAATATTAAATGTCTCTTTCCTCATCAGTAAAGTGGTGGTGGTGGGGCTAGATTGCCTTGTTGCTAGAGGGTTCCTTACTTCTAAAATTCTATAGCTTCATAAAATTAGTTAATCCCTTAACAAATTATTGAAATTATTTTACCTGGATATAGTTATAAATATTTAATGGCATGGTAAGATGTCCATACCATATTGTTAAAGTTAAAAAAAATTTTTTTAATGATTTCACTATGTTGTAAAAAAAGAAAAAGGAGATTAACATATGATACAGTGTTATTAACTAAAGTACTGATTTTGTTCAAATTTCACAAAATTTTATGCTAGTGTCCATTATTTGTTTTCATATCTTATGCAAGATTCCACATCGTATTTAGTTGCATTGAGTAGCTTCAGCTATATGCAACAAATTCTGGTAAATTCTCTTTTCATCTTTTTTCTGTTACAAATATTTTCTAATTTTCCTTGTTACAGCTGCTTAGATATACCCATCATTTACAAGTGGACATTTAATTTCCACATGCACAGGGTTTTTAAAATATCTTTAATATTACTTTCTCATTTAAATGCTTTCTTCTCTGTAATCGCCTTCTGTGTTTTTTCAGTCCTCTAACTTTATTGAGAGTAATAAAGGCTCAATCAGTTGCTTTATTAAAGATCTAAATCAAAAGATCTCTCTTAGCTAAACCAAAGATCTCTCTTGGTAAATGTCACATTGCACTTGAAAATATGTGAGTTATTTTCAAATACCTTTTGATGTTGATTTCTAGCCATAATTCCACAGTGATAAGAGAATAGACCCTATAGTTTCAATACCTTTAGACCGTGAAATTTTTCCGCCTTGTTTTATGTCCCTGGATATGTTCCAGTGCCTCCTAGTTTATAGTCTATGGGAACTTGAATAGAATTTGTAACTGTTGTGTGAAAATTATATAAATCTTAATTATGTTGAAAAATAAAGTCCCTGCTAATTGTAAAAGAAAAGACTTTTAAATAGATGTGTATAGTTTAATCCTGTATAGTTTAGTTTATATATATATGTATAAATAGGTATGTACATGCATGCTAAGTCACTTCAGTCATGTGTGACTCTTTGTGACCCTATGAACTGTAGCCTGCCAGGCTCCTCTGTCCATGGGATTCTCCAGGCAAGAATACTGAAGTGGGTTGTCGTGCTGTCCTCCAGGGGATCTTCCTGACTCAGGAATTGAACCTGCAGCTTTTAAGTCTCTTGCTTTGGCAGGCAGATTCTTTACCACTAGCACCACCTGGGAAGCCCATAAGTAGATATATGCATTTATGAATTAGATATAGCACTGTGTTGATTGGATATTACTGATTAATCTCTGAGTGGTAAGATTACAGGTTTTTTATTTCCTCTTTTTCTCCTCCATAATTTGTTTACCAGTTGAATTAATGTTATAATAGGAAATGGCATTCAAATCTGAAAAAAACAAAGTGTCCTTGTCTTGTAAATTGTTTTAATTCAGCACTCTATGAAACCTAACGCAAAGGAAGATCCAACGAGGGACTTGAAACAGCTTCTCCAGGAGTTGAGAAGTGTGATCAACGAGGAGCCAGCCGTGCCTCTGGGCAAGAGCGAGGAAGACGGGAGAGCACCGTCTCTGGGGGTCTCCTTTGTGGCTGTGTAAGACTGAACGTGCTTCAGAGTGGGAAACTGTCCCTCAACAGTGGTTGGCCATCACGTTGTCTACATGGGAGGCTGAGGTTACATTAACTTTGAGGGGTATCTGAACATTACCAGGAGAAATGATATGAAAGTCGAGGAGTTAGCATAAGTGAAACTACTTGATATTGAGAGAAAATGTTATTTGTTCTATTCAGAAATTAGTCAGGGCAAAGTGTTACATTCATACAGTACATTCATACAGCAATTCATAGTTGCCAGCAAATTTCACATCCATAATCTTGCTTGATTATCACAGCAACTGTTTGAGACAAGACAGAGCAGGATTTATTTATCCCATTTTAAAAATAAGAAAAACACAAGTTCCAAAAGGTTGACTTACCTACAGCCACATATGGTGGAGCTAAAACGAACCCTGAGAACTGCGTAGTCTTCAAATATAAACTAATTGGAAACTTTGGCTCTCTAGGCATCCATGCCAGTGACTTAAATTAATATAAAGTCAGATCCAAAAAGTGATTCAACCAGTCTACCAGCCACTGCCTACATGTACTTACAGAAATCAAATAGTGTTTTAAAATTTTAATGTGTGCTATTACTAAATTTACTTAGAGCATTTTAGCACCGTTGATATACTATATTATTAGCATTACAACATTAGTTATATGTTGTTAGTATTATAACAACCCACTTTTGTAACATTTGTTTTCTGGTTATATAGCAAATATCTCAAAGTCATACTCTCTGATGTAATACTTATATGTAAACAATCTCCAGTTTCTTTAAAATATTCAGATAGTGTTTATTAACCTGAGTTAGCAAAATATTAATTGTATTTGTCTATTTTACTAATAATATTTGTTAATAGTAATAGTAGAATATTAGTGATTGTCTGGTTACCTAACATAACATTGCATTCTCTGAATCACATGTCAGAAACATCCCCTTGTCACTCCATCCAAGAACACTTATATATGCAGAGTACTTAAAAAAAAAATGTTCTCATGCATTTTACTTATTTTTTTCAACTTCTAAGTTGAAGTATAGTTGCTTTACAATGTTGTTTTAATTTCTGCTGTATAGCAAAGTGATTCACTTGTAGATACATGTACATTCGGTTTTAAATATTCTTTTCCATTACGGTTTATCATGGGATATTGAATATAGTTCTCTGTGCTATACAGTAGGGCCTTGTTGTTTATGTGTTTTGTATATAAATGCTTACGTCTGCTGACCCCAGACTCCCACCCCTCCCCCTTTCCACCCTCCTTCTCCTTTGGCAACCAGCAACCTGTTCTCTGTGTCCGTCATTCTGTCTCTGTTTCATAGATGAGCCAACCTGTGTCGTAGTTTAGATTACAGATACAGGTGATACCATGTGGTGTTTGTCTTTCCCTTTCTGACTTGTTTCACTTTGTATCATCATCTCTGGTTGCATCCATGTTGCTGCAGATGGCGTTATTTTGTTCTTTTGCTGACAGAGTAGTATTCCACTGTACCTATGTGCCACATCTTCTTTATCCACTCGTCTGTCAAAGGACAGTTAAGTTGTTGCCATGTCTTGGCTATTATGGATAGCAGAGCACTTTGGTTTTTGTCCTAACTCTATAATGTGCTTTCTAAGCTAGGGCAGTATTTATTAAGCTTATTTGACCAATGATTACATTGACATAGATTGAGTTGCCGCCTCCTATGAGACAAAGAGACAAAGTCAGAAGTAAACAAAGTAAACATTAGAGCCCCTGGCTTCCAGAACTCATCATTCCACAAGATCACCATGACTTCCCTGATCAAATTCCATCACTTTAACCACTGCAGATGTGCTTGACTATATTGGACTCTGTTGAACATGAATATATTTGGCCCCTGCCTTTAGATAATTTATGTTAATTTGCTATAATTCTACAAATGACCTTGTCACCAAAGCCTAAATTCAGCCTAATGCTTTTAAATGTTCAGGGACAAAAGCATTTCTAGGTTGACAAACTCCATGGGTAGCCCCTTGCAAAACTCGCTTGGAGACCTAAAATCTACTCTTGTGCATTAAAGAAGAGTTAAATACATATGAGCAATTGATTCTAAAAATACGTGGAATCTGGAAATTATTCTTTGTATAATTAACTGAGAGTTATATTTATCTATACAGAGATGGTAGAGTAAGAGATTCCATTATTGAGTCAAGCCTGAGATTAGACATATGCCATAGGTAAGAGGAATCTGAGATTCTGAAACTTAATTAATTGCCTAAGAATTGTATATGTGACCAGATAATTTGGGAAGTCTGGATAGTTTAAATGGGAATTGATGGAAAGCCTTAATAGTGTTTAACTGAAACAAAAAAAGGATTTTAGTGAAATATACTAAAGTAACTTACTTTCTAGAAGTCAACTTAATAGGCTTTTTTTTTTTTTTGCTGCTGTTTACCCAGATGAAGATATTTCTGTGGTATGCCATTCCAAAAATGAAATACTTTTCATACAGTTACAATAGCTTACATAACTTTCAAGAAGAAGGTGGTCTCAAAGGAAGTTGCAACAGCCTCAATATAAGGTTATAAGAACTTTACTGAAAACAGTCCTATTTTTATCAATAATGTAATAGCTGAATGTTTAAATGAAACCATTAAAAAGAGCATTAAAATACCATTAAAAAGAGAGATTACATCCATAACCCCTAAACAAAAACAACTTCTGAGAACTGTCTTTAGCCAAAAAGGAGAAAAGCTAATACTAGTTTGTTACTTAGTCAGACACAGAAGGCATTGCCTGCAGGTCTTCAGTAGCTCCCAGCATCTGCTGCATTCAACACACGGTTCTCAGACTGACACTGAAGCATCTCCCTAGCTGGTCGCCAGCCTGCTTTCCTCCTGTACTGAGCTCTGGCCAAAATGGACTACTACTGATTCCCAGAGGGGTCCACGTCCTTCTGTCTTCAAGCTTCTCTCCATACATTCTCTCCACTGGGAAGAACCAGCACCCCAGTCTCACTCTTTTGAATCTGCATCTGTCTAAAAGCAGTATTCAGAGGAACAATTTGGTTTGATCGCTAAGTTAAAATAACATCACATAGTCTTTAACTTCTCCCACCCTCTGCCAACAGAAGCAACAACTCATTAAGGGAATCCACTGAAGGCAGCAAATCAAGTGAAACTTTTAGCAGGTAAGAAACCATCTGACCAGCCCCTGACTTTCAAAATGTCCCCTTTACTACTATCATTCATTCATTCATTAGAATATCGTTCACTGCCTGTGATGTGCCGAGTTCTGTGCTAGGCCCATGGGATGTGACAGCAGGTGAGACACACATGGGCCCTGTCCTCAAGTTGCTTATAGTTGTAGGGTCTATTTATTGACTGACTGCCAGGAAAAACTTTTTATCTTTCTATCTTTACTGCTTATGAAAAAATAGCAATATTAGAGTCCTCTTTATATCATAGAATATGAAAATGAATTCTAGTGTTTAAATTCCAGTTAGGCAAAGAAAGGCCTATTCATTACTGTATCTTTAGCACCAAGCATTTTGCCTGCTTTTCAGTAAATATTTGTTCATGAATGAATTAAAGCAGATACTTTTTTACTGTCCCTACTGTTTGATCAATATTCAGTGAACTTGAATCTTTGTAAATACAGCTTTCTCTTAGCCTAAAAGAAGTTTTGACTGTCTTCTAACCTGGGTGTGTATCATTACACTCACTGATCCTGTTAATAATATCTGTAGCCATCTATTATCTGGGTGTTTTTGACTTATCTCCTTTAGTCTGTCTAATCAAATCTATGATATAGGCATTATCATCCCCATATATAGGTTAGAAATGAAGACTCAGCTTGCCAAGAAATTTACCAACGTCATACAACTTGTAAATAAAGGAACCAGAATTGAACTCAGTTGTAGCCTGCTTCTGAGCTCAGGCTTATAACCACTCCTGTGTTCTGCTTCTGGGTACCTGGACAACCAGGATATTGGCAAGGTTACAATCCTTTTAGAAGCCCTTGGGATTAATGTATTCCCTTCCCTTTCTCTTTTAGAGCTGGGCCTCTAGCGCTTCATTCTTTGCACTCTTTGCCTTGTGGCTCCTTCCTCTGTCTTCGCAGCCTCTGGCATGGCATCCTCACGTCTTCTGCTGGGATTGTCACATCACCTTCTCTCTTCTGTGTGAAATCTCCCCCTCCCTTCGTCCTGTAAAGAGATTTGTGATGCCATTTAGATAATGTAGCCTGTATCTCCACATACTCCAGGACAGTCTCCCCATCTCAAGACCCTTGATGTCATCACATCTGCAGAGTCTCTAGTGCCATGTAAGGTAACATTCATAGGCTGTTGGTATTTGGACAGATACATTTGATAGTCATTATTCATCCCACCACACTGCTTTTATTTATTTATTTATTTATTTTTTTACCACAATGCTTTTAAAGCCACTTTACCACTCTACCTTTGTGGTAGCCTCTACAGTGTTCAGTGTGGATGTCTTAAATCTCTAGTCTCTTGTAAGTTCCAGTCACTTCTGTGCATCAGTTTCAAATTACTCTGCCTGCAGCACACCTCAGAGTATGGTCCCAGCCCCAAGACCTTCTAAGGCTCCCCATTGCCTAGTGCAGCAAGAACAGACTCCTTACCCTGATAATGAAGACTATACAACACAGCCACGACCTTTTGGTCCAAGGCTTTTCTCCTAATATTCTCAAACGTTTTGGTCTCAGAACAGACACCTTTCCCTGATAATGAAGACTACACAACCCAGCCATGACTTAGCTTCCTCCTAATCTCAAACTTTTTGGTCCCAGGACGCCTTTGCATTCACAAATATCACTGAGGATTCCAAAGAGCTTTTGTTTACATAGATCGTTTCTATTTTTAGTATTGGAAAATAAAATTAAATTTTAATCTTTAAAAAATTAAAACAATTTGGTACTTAAAGATAAGCAAAGTAAGTATATTACATGTTACTCTAATAAAATAGTTTATTATGAAAAATAACTTTTCAAACAAAAAAGAATCATTAAGAAAACATCATTTTACAGTTAATGCATGGCTTAATAAAAGGTAGCTGTATTCTCATACCTGCCTCTACATTTTTCTGGTATGATATCAGATATCATGGAGGCTCTGGGCAACTCCACTGTATACTTATGAGAGTAACAGTTAAAAAGAAAATAATATCTTAGTATTCTAATAAAATTAGTGTTGACCTCACAAACCCCCTTTTCAAGGGCACCATTTTGAGAACTGCTGTCATAATGTTTTCAGACTGGTATCCAACCCACAGAGAACTTTGTGGTTTAGTTCAGCTTACTGATTTAAATAGGTCTGATAGTTTTGTAAAGTGACACTTATTGCTAAGAGAGGTTAGTTTTTTCCTTGGTTTTTAAATTTTAAATGAGTCATTAAGAGTGCATCTCTTAGAATCCATGAGGGAAATACTGGGTTTTATAGCTATTATTACAAAAAAGAATTTTGCAACCAAGATTGTATGTTACTACATTTTCATTCTGCAAAATGTTCATGGGCACTGAATACATAAGGATGACGTAACTCTGGTTCTCCCTCATAGGGTATTTTAGGACTTCTGCAGTTTAGGGTCATGGCTGCCATCTTGGATTTATACATTAAGCCGTCACTTTTGCCTTCACCAGCTTGTTCTTGTTGATAAATCTTAGCACTGAATTTGGAAATGGAATGTTTTTGCATGACCATTCTTATGTTTCCAGAGAGCCGGTCACGTTACACGTAGGAGAGTTGGAAGATCCACCTGGTTGCTTTGTATTCCAATCTGCAGGTGAGTTTTTAATGAAAGCACAAAACTTGGGCCTGCTTAAACCTTACGGTGGATTCCCTTTCACTCACTGCTAGTCCCCTCATTTTTTATACTACGTAACTTACTAGTTATGTTGTTGATTGGGTGTCCCCTCCTGCTAGACAGCTCTGCACAAGGGCACATGACTTTAGTGGTTGGGAAATAACCCCAGTACCCAGAACCTTCCCGGGACATAGCAGGCCCATAAATAATTCAGTAAATTATTCAGTAAAAATATTCAGTAAATAATTTCTGATTGAGTGAAAAGAAAAAGATACGAGACAGGTTGTTCTCCATACACTTTGCAAAGACAAAATGTGCTCTATAAAACAAGATAAAGGAAGAAATTGAAAGATAGCAGAATCTGTTGAAAAACAAAATGGCACAACTCAAACTAGAAATGGAAAACAATAAAAATTAGGATAGGAAGGGCTGAAATCATAATCAGGGACATGACAGACCCCTAGAGAAAATTGCAGAAGAGGAATTTTTAAAACTAAGAAATGTGAAAGATAATGGTAGAGTATGGGTTGCATTTGGAAGGCGAAGGCAAACCAGCAGACACATAATCAGCCCTCCTATGGAAGAAAACAAAATAAATGGAAAAGAACAAAACTGAAAATGATGGTTATTCAGCAAAAGTTTACTATAAATCTGGACAGTAATGTAAGTAGAAAAAATCAAGGTGTGAGGTGAAATAGAAGGAAAGTTTCCAGGTTTTCTTGTCTTTTGTAGAAGAATGTGAATGTATATCTAACATCAAAGCAATATTCTTAAATGAATTCTACTTCTTAATTTTTAAATTTTTAACTTGTGAGGAATCTTTATGAACTAATACTATATTTTGAAGAAGAGAAGATTTATTTGAAGTTGAACAGTTTCCTTAGATTTTACTTTAGTTGTATGTTTATACTTTTGTTTTACCATTTACCCAGCATATATCCTTGCTTTATTAGATTAATATAAGTGAATGCTTTTACCTTTTTCCATAAATTGTGAGTACCTTAGAGCATGTTAACTCCATTTACTTTCCTTCCAGCTTACACAGAATCGTTGTCACGTATTTTAATTGTAAAGATAAAATACCATAAGGGGCCATTTCCATTGTGTTGTGCCATTAAAATTCATTTAGATGCACACACATATTCACACTTTATCTTGTATCTGCTGTCATTTTACTTAGGCCTTTAATGTTTCCTTTAACATACTCTCCCAGTTTCTGTTTGTCTAAACTTGTCTTTATTTTATCCCCACTTTTGAGAAGTATTTTTGCTAAGTATAGAATTCTAGGTTAACATTTTTCTTTCATTTTGAGAGTTTTCCATTGTTTTCTGGCTTCCAGTATCTCCACTAAGAAGTCAGCTCTAAATTTAATTATTCCTAATTTCAGTGTAACCTGTCATTTTGCCCTCCTAGAAGCTTTAAGATTGTTTTTTGTCTTCAGGTTTGGGTTTGTTTTATTTTCTGGCAGTTTTTACTGATACACCTAGGTATGGTTTTCTTTATACAAGAAGAACTTGTTTGTGGTTTGGAGTAAATGCTGTTGAATCTGTGGTGGTCTGTGCCTCCATCATCCAGACCTTGCAGGTCTGTGCCTGTTACCTGTATTTTTTTTTCTCTTGGTTTTCCGCCATGTCAGTTTCACTCCTCATGTTGTTATTGTTCAGTCACTAATTTGTGTCTGACTCTTTGTAACCTCATGGACTTGCAGCACACCAGGCTTGCTTGTCCTTCACCATCTACCAGACTTTGCTCAAATTCATGTCAATAGAGTCAGAGATGCTATCCAACCATCTCATCCCCTGCTGCCCGCTTCTTCTCCTGTCCTCAACATTCCTAGCATCAGGGTCTTTTCCAATGAGTCAGCTCTTCGAATCAGGTGGCCAAAGTATTGGAACTTTAACTTCAGCATCCGTCCTTCCAATGAATATTCAGAGTTGATTTCCTTTGGGATTGACTGGTTTGATCTCCTTGCGCTTCAAGGGACTCTAAAGAGTCTTCCCCACACCACAGTTTGAAGGCATCAATTTTTCAGTGCTCAGCCTTCTTTATGGTCCAACTCTTACATCCATACATGACTACTGGGGGAAAAAACCATAGCTTTGACTATACAGACATTTGTCAGCAAAGTGATGTCTCTGCTTTTTAATATGCTATCTAGGTTCATCATCAGAGAAGGCAATAGCACCCCACTCCAGTACTCTTGCCTGGAAAATCCCATGGACAGAGGAGCCTGGTAGGCTGTAGTCCATGGGGTCGCTAAGAGTCAGACACGACTGAGCGACTTCACTTTCACTTTTCACTTTCATTCATTGGGGAAGGAAATGGCAACCCACTCCAATGTTCTTGCCTGGAGGATCCCAGGGACGGGGGAGCCTGGTGGGCTGCCGTCTGTGGGGTCGCACAGAGTCAGACACGACTGAAGCAACTTAGCAGCAGCAGCAGCAGGTTTATCATAGCTTTCCTTCCAAAGAGCAAATGTCTTTTAATTTCATGGCTGCAGTCACTGTCTGTAGTGATTTTGGAGCCGAAGAAAATAAAATCTGTCACTGTTTCCACTTTTCCCCCTTATATTTGCCAAGAAGTGCTGGGACTGAATGCCGTGATCTTGGTTTTCTGAATGTTGAGTTTTAAGCCAACTTTTTCTCTCTCCTCTTTCACCCTCATCAGGAGGCTCCTTAGTTTCTCTTCTCTTTCTGCCACTAGAGTGGTATCATCTGCATAGCTGAGGTTGTTGATATCTCTCCCAGATACTTTGATTCCAGTTTGTGCTTCATCCAGCATGGCATTTCATACGATGTACTCTGCATATAAGTTAAATAAGCACATTGACAACATAGAGCTTGTCATAGTCCTTTCCTAATTTTAAACCACTCAGTTGTTCCATGTCCAGTTCTAACTGTTGCTTCTTTACCTGCATACAGGTTTCTCAGGAGACAAGTAAGGTGTTCTAGTATTCCCATCTCTTTAAGAATTTTCTACTGTTTGTTATGATCCACACAGTCAAAGGCTTTATTGTAGTCAGTGAAGCAGAAGTAAATGTTTTTATGAAATTCTCTTGCTTTCTCTGTGATTGAACAAATGTTGGCAATTTGATCTCTGATTCTTCTGCTTTTTCTAAACCCAGCTTGTACATCAAGAAGTTCTCGGTTCACGTACTGCTGAAGCCTAGCCTGAAGGATTTTGAGCATAACCTTACTAGCATGCAAAATGAATGCAGTTGTATGATACTTTGAGTATTCTTTGACACTGCGCTTCTTTGGGATTGGAATGAAAACACTGACCCTTTCCAGTCCTGTGGCCATTGCTGAGTTTTCCAAACTTGCTGACATATTGAGTGTAGCACTTTTACAGCATCATCTTTTAGGATTTGAAATAGCTCAGTTGGAATTCCATCACCTCCACTATCATTGTTTGCAGTCATACTTCCTAAGGCCCACTTGACTTCAGACTCCAGGATGTCTGGCTCTAGGTGAGTGACCACACCATCGTGATTAGTCAGGTCATTAAGACCTTTTTTGTATAGTTCTTCTGTGTATTCTCTCCACCTCTTCTTAATATCTTCTGCTTTTGTTAAGTTCTTACTATTTCTGTCCTTTATCGTGCCCATCCTTGCATGAAATGTCCCCCTGATCTCTCCAATTTTCTTTAAGCAATCTCTAGTCTTTCCCATTCTATTATTTTTTTTTTCTACTTCTTTGCATTGTTCACTGAGGAAGGCCTTCTTATCTCTTCTTGCTGTTCTCTGGGATGCTGCATTCAGTGGGATGCATCTTTCCCTTTCTCCCTTGCTTTTGCTTCTCTTCTTTCCTCAGCTATTTGTAAAGCCTCCTCAGACAACTACTTAGCCTTTTTGCATTTCTTTTTTTGGGTGGGATGATTTTGGTCACTGCCTCCTATACAGCGTTACAAACCCCTGTCCATAGTTTTTCAGGCACTCTGTCTACCAGATCTAATCCCTTGAGTCTATTCATCAAGTTCACTGTAAGGGACAAAATCATAAGGGATTTGATTTAGGTCATACCTGAATAGATTAGTGGTTGCCCCTATTTTCTTCAATTTAAACCTGAATTTTGCAATAAGGAGCTCATGGTCTGAGCCACAGTCAGCTCCAGGTCTTGTTTTTGCTAACTATATAGAGCTTCTCCATCTTTGTCTGCAAAGAACATAATCAATCTGATTTTGGTATTGACCATCTGGTGATGTCCATGTGTAGAGTCTTCTCTTGTGTTGTTGGAAGAAGGTTTTTGCTATGAGCAGTGTGTTCTCTTGTCAAAACTCTGTTAGCCTTTGCCCTGCTTCATTTTGTACTCCAAGCCCAAATTTGCCTGTTACTGCAGGTATCACTTGATGTCCCACGTTTGCACTCTAATCTCCTATGATGAAAAGGACATCTTTTTTCTGGTGTTAGTTCTGGAGGGTCTTGTAAGTCTTCATAAAACTGGTCAACTTCAGCTTCTTCGGCATCAGTGGTTGGGGTATAGATTTGGATTACTGTGATGTTGAATGGTTTGCCTTGGAGACGAACCGGGATCATTCCGTCATTTTTAAGATCACACCCAAGTACTGCATTTCAGACTCTTTTGTTGACTACGAGGGCTACTCCGTTTCTCCTAAGGGATTGTTGCCCACAGTAGTAGATATCATGGTCATCTGAATTAAATTTGCCCATTCCAGTCCATTTTAGTTCACTGATTCCTAAAATGTTAATGTTCACTCTTGCCAGCTCCTGCTTCACCATGTCCAATTTACCTTGATTCACGGACCTAACACTCCAGATTCCTTTGAGATATTGTTCTGTATAGCATCAGACTTTACTTCCATCACCAGCCACATCTGCAGCTGAGCATTATTTCCACTTTGGCCCAGCCACTTCATTCTTTCTGAAGCTATTAGTAATTGCCCGCTTCTCTTCCCCAGTAGTGTATCGGACACCTTCAAACCTGAGTGGTTCATCTTCCAGTGTCTTATCTTTTTGTCTTTTCATACTGTTCATGGGGTTCTCATGGCAGGAATACTGGAGTGGTTTGCCATTTCCTCCTCCAGTGGACCATGTTTGTCAGAACTCTTCACTATGACCCATCTGTCTTGGGTGGCCTGCACAACTTGGCTCACAGCTTCACTGAGTTAGGCAAGCCTTTTGCTACAACAAGGCTGTGATCCATGAAGGGGGTCTCCTCATATGCTTGGTTATTTTTATTGTATGACAAACATATACGAACATATACGAAAAACCATTTCAGACTTAGACAATGCTTTCAGACTTAGAATAAGATTGCCTTCTTCCAGAGAAAATTCATGCTTGCCTCTGGTACTCAACCATACCAGCAATCCCAGATCAATTTAATCCAATCAGGAATTAAGCTAATTTGAGGATAGACCTCTGGAGAAGGCAATGGCACCCCACTCCAGTACTCTTGCCTGGAAAACCCCATGGACAGAGGAGCCTGGTGGGCTGCAGTCCATGGGGTCACGAAGTCAGACACAACTGAGCGACTTCACTTTCACTTTTCACTTTCATGCATTGGAGAAGGAAATGGTAACCCACTCCAGTGTTCTTGCCTGGAGGATCCCAGGGACGGGGGAGCCTGGTGGGCTGCCGTCTATGAGGTCGCACAGAGTCGGACACAACTGAAGCAACTTAGCAGCAGCAGCAGAAAATAGACCTCAGGACCCACAAGAGCAGGCTCAGTTCCTTATTCCTAGGATGTACCCCATTTCACTTCCAATTCAAAGTCTTGGGCTTTACCAGAACACACCCCACCCACATGATTGGAAACATTTTCTCATGAGAGTTTGATTTTTTGAGAGGTGTAACATGCTATTTTTATTTTTATTTTTTTTACATGCTATTTTTAAATAACTGTGTCCTTTAACTTTTGTCCTTATAAAATTTTAGGAAGTCCATCTGTGAAAAATTCAGCTTCCCGTTCATTCCATTCTTCTCCTAAGAAGTCTCCAGTCCACTCACTCCTAACTAGTTCGGTTGAGGATTCCGTAGGTTCCTCACCACAGTATAGATCTACCAAACCTGTTCATTCACCTGATTCTGTTAAAGGTAAGAATGACCTGATTTCACTGATGAGATTGTTTTCCTACTCTGGTGATTTAAAAGTTCTTTTTCATAATTGGATTTAATAAAGTTTCATATGGTGTTCTTATAGGTACACTCCGATTGATGCTGTTTGGTGGGTGTGTGTTTAAGTGGGTCTTACTTATTTATTTATTTGTTTTAGTTAAATAGAATAATTATTAATGCACACATACATATACCTTAGTAAATAAACATAGATATTATAGATAAATATCTCTTTCTCTGACATGAATAATGATCTTTTTCTCTATTTTATAAGATTTTGGGTCTTCTTGTAAATGCTGAGAATGAATGACTTTTCTTATTTCAGTTCAGTCACTCAGTCATGTCCTACTCTCTGCGACACCATGAACTGCAGCACACCAGGCCTCCCTGTCCATCACCAACTCCCGGAGTATACCCAAACCCATGTCCACTGAGTCAGAGATGCCATCAAACCATCTCATCCTCTGTTGTCCCCTTCTCCTCCTCCCCTCAATCTTTCCCAGCATCAGGGTCTTTTCCAGTGAGTCAGCTCTTCACATCAGATGGCCAAAGTATTGGAGTTTCAGCTTCAACATCAGTCCTACCAGTGAACATCCAGGACTGATCTCCTTTAGGATGGACTGGTTGGATCTCCTTGCAGTCCAAGGGACTCTCAAGAGTCTTCTCCAACACCCCAGTTCAAAAGCATCAATTCTTTGGAGCTCAGCTTTCTTTATAGTCCAACTCTCACATCCATACATGACTACTGGAAAAACCATAACCTTGACTAGATGGACCTTTGTTGACGAAGTAATATCTCTGATTTTTAATATGCTGTCTGCTGCTGCTGCTAAGTCACTTCAGTCGTGTCCAACTCTGTGCGACCCCATAGACGGCAGCCCACCAGGCTCCCCTGTCCCTGGGATCCTCCAGGCAAGATCACTGGAGTGGGTTGCCATTTCCTTCTCCAATGCATGAAAGTGAAAAGTGAAAGTGAAGTCGCTCAGTCGTGTCTGACTCTTCGCAACCCCATGGACTGCAGCCCACCAGGCTCCTCTGTCCATGGGATTCTCCAGGCAAGAGTCCTGGAATGGGGTGCCATCGCCTTCTCTGAATATGCTGTCTAGGTTGGTCATAACTTTCCTTCTAAGGAGCAAGCGTCTTTTAATTTCATGGCTTTGGTCACCATCTGCGGTGATTTTGGAGCCCAGAAGAATGAAGTCAGCCACTGTTTCCCCATCTATTTGCCATGAAGTTATGAGACCAGATGCCATGATCTTAGTTTTCTCAATGTTGAGCTTTAAGCCAGCTTTTTCACTCTCCTCTTTTCACTTTCATCAAGAGGCTCTTTAGTTCTTCTTCACTTTCTGCCATAAGGGTGGTGTCATCTGCATATCTGAGGTTATTGGTATTTCTCCCAGCAATCTTGATTCCAGCTTGTGCTTCAAATTATGTCTGTTTTCTGTCTCTGTAAGTGCAAGTATCTGTTATAAAAACTTACCAAAGTGTCCTTATTTCTAAAATTTTGAGTTCATTTATTATTAATAAAGACAGGTGAGAAAAAAATGATTTGCTTTAGAATAAGCCTGAAAAAATGAAAGTGGACATTAAGTATATATAAATGCTGAATTGAGCTTGAAATGTTTTTCATCATATATAACATCAGTGCTCTCTGGCATCATTCTCTTTGATAAGAGGTAAATTAGCCAAGTTGTTGCATCACTGTTAAGTCAGTTCCTGGTCTTTTGAAATTCTATGCCTAACATATTTTTAGATCCTAAAAAAAAAGAAAAATCAGGACTTAATCATACCTTTTAGCACATTTTCTTTTTTTGTCATCTTTTTCTGCATCTGGGTCCTCCTTCATCTCTTATACTTCTAAATTCTTTAATTAAAAAAAAAAATTTGCTGTGCTGTGCTTAAGTTGCTCAGTCTTGTACAACTCTCTGCCGCCCCATAGACTGCAGCCTGGAGAAGGGCATGGCAACCCACTCCAGTATTCTTGCCTGGAGAATCCCATGGACAGAGGAGCTTGGCGGGCTACATTCCATCATGGGGTCCCAAAGAGTCAGACACAACTGAGCGACTAAGCACAGCGCAGCACAGACTGTAGCCTGCCAGGCTCCTCTGTCCATGGGATTCTCCAGGCAAGAATACTGGAGTGAGTAGCCATGCCCTCCTCCAGGGGATCTCCCCAGCCCAGGGATCGAACCCAGGTCTTGCCCATTATAGGCGTATTCTTGACCACCTGAGCCACCGGGGAAGCCCAATTACATCCTGATGACAACAGTGATTATTGCAGGAGCAGAACAGTGCCGCTGGGCACCTCACTATTGGTTTGTGGTTACATAATGGAAGATCCCCTGAAGAAGGGAATGGCTACCCACTCCAGTATTCTGGCCTAGAGAATTCCATGGACTGTATAGTCCACGGGGTCGCAAAGAGTCTCAGACACGACCGAGCAACTTTCACTTTCAATACCATGGCATTTTCTTTTTCGTTCCCTGTTGTCAGATATTTGTTAAACATGTTTTACATTGTTTACGTTAAAAATCTCTCAATGAGAAATTATTTTTTACTCTCTTGAACAAAAATAATTCCTAGATGATTGACTTTAAAATCATCTTTAAAAAGTAAAAGGGTGTTTTCTTGATAGGAAAATAAGGTATCAAAATATTTTCAAGATTATACAGCAAGTCAGAGACTAAGCTCGAAATTAAAATCTTGTGATTGACAGCCAGTATGTTTTGGAGGTTGACAAAGCATAGCGTACTTATTTGAGAATAGTTCCCAGGCTTCTAGCACCTCCTCAGTTGCTGCTGCCACATTTCTCCTAGGTTCCTTGTGGCCGTGTCAGCGTCCATACTGCTCCTGCAATATAATACTGTCCTCATTCAGGTGACAACAACCGAAACGGGCACTTGGCCTCACACATTCAAAAATGTTTCCAGCGCCAGTATTAAATCTCACTCTTCCAAACACTTAAGTTACTAGGACTACACAGGTTTGGAATGAAAAGCTGTCATTTAAAATGTAGGACGTATCATTAAACTTGAAGTGTTCTTCCCACTCGTCCCGCTTAATGCTGTGTGGTTACAGACTAGTAAATCAGATTGGTTTGAAACAAAACCATGTAAGCTAGTATTGCAATATTTGGATACAGTATTTCTTTATTTTAAAATCGTGGTTTAAAGCTTCCATTATATTAAAAGAAAGGTTGTTTAGCCCGTCATTGGAAGATCTCTAAAATGAAATATCAGATAGACTTTTAATATCACATCTAAGCAATTTTCTAACAGCTTCACAGTCTCAGCCAATAGAAACAACCGGAAAGACATGCAGGAAGCTCCAAACCAGACTGGAAAGCTTGCAAACTCTGGTAGAAGATTTACAGATGAAGAACCAAGGTACGGGGCACGTTTTTGGAGAGATCATCCTAGCTCAGAAGAATACTCAGCCTTCCTTTCAGGTTAAGCTTCTTAACTGTAGATCCACTGAAAAGGATACACAACAGGCAATTCAGAAACCTCAGTCAGAGTGTCAGAGTCTTCACCATGACTAATGCCTGGATTAACAGTGTGACCGTGGACAGGTCGCTTTAGCCCTCCTCTTTCATCTAACAGGGACGATAATATTGCTGACCAGCCCTCAGCAGGACATATGTTCTGAGTGGCTGAGTTCACATGACACGTTACCATACACTGTCTTTCTTGTCCTTTCAGGTCTGTAGATGAACATTTGTATGACAGTAGCGAGCATAAGGTGGCAGTTAATAGCCAGAAAACAAAACAACAGTATTTACCCTCATAGAAGATTTAAATTACCATGGGCAGACTGTGCCACCCAATGAATCACTAAATAAACAAAGCTAAACTATGTCTAAATGTGGACTTCCATATGTCTACATAAACTAGAGCTATTTGAACGAGAAATTGTATTCTACAGATGATAGACGACTTTTGGGACATGAATTCTAAGTGGATATTCCCATGAATTCAGGAGGCTATCATGTGTTATGATTTCCTGATATAAATCCATGAATCCAGGAGATTTTGTCAGAGAGAAATTAATTTTGGAGTATACATGTTATTCTTATTTCATCTCTAGAAAATAATACAATCTTGCCAGATGAAGATAATAACTTTCAAAAAATTGTGTAAAAATAAATTTAACCTTATTATAATAATAGTTGTTATTAGCATTTATTGAGCAATTATCAGCTGTGTGCCAGGCGCTATGTGCCAGGCCCTGTATGCAGTGTCTTGTTTGTGAGCTTCACAACACTGTGAGGTACATGCTAATATCTTGTCATTTGGTAAGGAGGAAGCTGAAGATCACAGTCAATAAGTTCTAAGTCACACAACGAGTAGTGTATCTCTGCAATTTTTGACCCCCAAATCCACATTTTTAATGTATTAAAAGCTAAATTGTTACTAAAGAAAATCAACAAATTCTTTTTGATAACTCCAGATGTCTGTGTATATAAACATAAAGAAAAACATTTGATTTTAAGTGTATCATAACTTTTTAGAGGAAGATTCCTTATCTTATTGGCCCCATTTTTATTCACACTTTGACTTATATTTCTGACTATCTGACTAATCCTACCATGTAATAATCCAAGTGGAAAACATGTCATATTTGTTAAAAAAATTTTTTCTAATCTTTTTATTGGATGCATTGTCTGGGTGACATGTCTCTTGGAAATTATGAAAGCTATTTTGGAGAGAATGTGGGGAACATGTATCAAAATTTAAAGTACATGTATTCTCTGACCCAGAAACTCCACTTCCAGCAATTTATTCTGCAAGAAAAGTTGCACACACAAAAGTCTATTTACAGAAGTATTTCTTATAGCAGTGTTTATAAGCAAAAATAAGGAAGCAACTTTAAAAAGTTTATTTATTAACATGTTGGTACATCCACACAATGTAATACTGTGCTGTCATAACAAAACATGAGCTGAACTGGAAAGATATTGACATTTTAAGTGAATGAAAGCAAGCTGCAGAATGATTTATACCACATTGCCATTTTTGTAAAGAAGAAAACTTCTCTGTGTGTGTGTGTGTGTGTATGTACTTGTGAAGATATTCACTAAAATGTTTATAGTGATGACCTAGGGAGAAGGAGGTTCAATACACTGAGGGAATAAAAACAAAGAATGATTTTTATCTCTCTATGTACCCTTCTGAGGTGTTCAGATTATTTCCAATTAGTGTGTATTACTTCTGGAACAATAATTATCATGTTATTATTTATTTGGCCACACAGTGCTGCTTCCCTGACCGGGAATTGAACCCATACCCTTGGCAGTGAAAGCACAGCATCCTAACCATTGGACCATCAGGGAATTCCCTATCATGTTCATTGAAAACAACTAAAAGAGCAAAGATTTACCCTCAGCTCTGTTTCATAATTAAAGTCTTTTTAAAAAATGCACTACTTTGCAGTTTTTAAGAACTTTTTGAGCTCCGCATGTATCTTTTCTATGGTAGCAAGCTGACCTTTTAAGAAATACATAATAGAAGTATGTATTTAAAGCCTGAGTATATGTTACTTTTCTAACTTTGTTTTATCAACATTTTCAGCAATGTCTTCAATGATCAGAAATCAAGAAAAGAGAATACAGAAAGTGAAAGACCAGGAAAAAATGTTACTAAAATGATACATTGCTTGCCTATTCTTTACAGAGAGATGATGCCCAATTAATTGTGGTGTTACTTATAATTAATGCCCTGTGTACTTTTTTCTTTTTATGTGAAAATTTAATAAAAGATATCCTATCCTGTCCTGTAAACTCTATTTTAAAATAAACTATTCTTGAATGCTCTCTTAGTAAAACTTAAAGCAGTACTAGCTAGATGTGAATGTACCTTACAGGTATCAATCCATGCTAATACCAGTGTGTTGAAATAATTACTTTTTTTTTTTTAATTATCTTTACAGGTGCTGAGGCAATTTTTTTCAGCTTAAAATTTTCTTTTTACATGAAAGTAAAAGATGGGGTATAATGCCCAGACAGAAGGACAAACTCCAAGGTCTTGACTGGATTCCTTCTGTGACCCTGAACTCGGTGTTCTGTCAATATCAGTGAGTGTTATCACAGAACAGAACACTGGGGCCTGTAATCAAAACTTTTGGAGAAGTTTCTCTTTTTGCATATTAATAACTAGAAGGAAAGAGATAAAAGGCTTGCTATTCTTCAGCCAGTGGGTAACTTCTGTAGATCGAATGGATTCAGTCTGCTTTAAGTAGTGTTTCATAAATGAGTGGGGTTTGTCTGTGAAATATTTTCCAACACCAATACCCAGTTCTCTGTGGACACCAACTGGGTGTCTGTGAGTCAGTTCAATTCTGACGCTAACTACCTGGAGTTAGTGTCCGATTCTACAGACTTAAGAGCCCAGTCCCTCAAGACTAGGGCTTCCCAGGTGGCCCAGCAATAAAGAATCCGCCTGCCAATGCAGGAAATGTGAGTTCGATACCTGGGTCAGGAAGATGTCCTGGAGAAAGAAATGGCAACCCACTCCAGGATTCTTGCCTGGGAAATCCCATGGACAGAGGACCCTGGTGGGCTACAGTCCATGAGGTTGCAAAAGAGCTGAACACAGCAACTAACCAACAACAACCCACAAGACGGCCCCCACTTTATTGCAAGTCCTGGGCCACCTGTAGTTTTTGACTGACTATAAATTGGGGAGTTCCTGCATCCCCCTCTAAAGTTTCAATAATTTGCTAGAACTGATCACAGAAGTCAGGAAACTGCTTTACTTAACTATTATGGTTTATTATAAAGGAGTAACTCAGGAACAGGCAAACAACACGTGCACAGAGCAAGACACGGATGGGGGTGTGGCACTTCCATGCCCTCTCAGGGCTCCCAGCCCCTTGATGGATCCTCCCACCCAGAAGCTCATTAAGTGCCATCATTCAAGAGTGTCTCCAGAGCTTCATCTCTGGCCCCCTCCCCAGCCTGGAGATTGGTGTGTGGGGCTGAAAGTGGCAAGCCTGCGATCCCACTTGGTCTCTCTGGTGGCCAGCCGTGACCTGAGGCTGTCTAGGGACCCCACCTAAGTCACCTCACTAGCAGAAACTCAGGCATGGTCTAAGGGGCCGCATAATGAATAACAGAAGATACTACCATCTCTCAGGAAATTATCAGGAACAAAGACCACATGTATTTATTATACTACAGGATGGGAACCCAATGAAAGGAGACCAGAACAGATACAAAAATGTTTAAATTGTGTCAGGGACAACAGAAACAATTTACAGAAGCCAGCCTGTCCAAAAATAAAACAAAGCCCGTGTTCCCCTCCCCCAGTACAGATGTCCCTGAGAAACCGCGGCCCTGCTAATGGCTCTGTTCCCAGCAAACCCCCCCGCCCCCCTCCAATCTACATATAGCCGCCTGACCGGGCCTCAGTAATGACACCAGGACACAGCCGTCTGGGGCAGCCTCTGGCCCTGAGTTCTAGTGGAGTCTTTTATTTCCCTTTCCATGGACTGGTTACAGAGGAGAGGGAGGTCCTAGGGGACAGAGGAGCCACAGGACAGAGGCCTGGGTGAAGATCTGCAGGGAAAGCAGCCCTCCAGCCAGGAGCGCCCATTGCTGTTTAGTGAGCGGGGCTTAAGCACTGTGGGGCCTGTGACGGCAGGTGACGCTCAGCCTAAGTGCAGATGCCAAGTCTTCCCACGGCCCTCCCACTTTTCCCTCTAAGCACATCTGATTTTAAATGAGTTTCAAAAATGTAAAATTTAGTATTAATATGTATCTCTTAAATCAGCTGGCTTTACTGAAAGATTTTTACTTCATCAGATAATGATAAAATAGCTAGTGACAGAACTCTCAACAGGTTTTTACTATAAGTTGTTCTACTTTTAACTTTACCTAATAGAAACGCTTGGGTATTCTATGTAGTAAAAGTCAGTGTCTTCTGAAAACCTGACTGGAAGGAATATAAAATTCCATTATGAAGTTTGTAAAAAAAAAAAAAGTGTGTGTGTGTGAATTAAAGGAAAAGTATTCTGAGCCAAAAAAGTTACTGAAGCACTTTCTAACACTATCTTCAGTTGAGTTGATGCTCTTTTTAGCAAAGACCATCCAGGATTAAATGTCATTTTGCCAATAAATATTACACTTAATAAAAAGTTGTTTTAACATAGAATTTTCAAGTACAGGCATGCACAATATCCTTCCAAACAAAGGCAAAGTTTTAAAAGAAATATTCTAAAGCTTTAAAGGGAAGAGAACAGTATATATGCCTCTTGATGTTCGCCCTTTTTTCTGTGTCATTAGTGAAGAAAAATATTAGTATTTTATTTTACATCTAATCGGTTATGGTACTAAGACTTATACAAATAATTCAGACATTTAATAAAGATACTAAACTCAGGTTTTATTATTTTTTTTCAGTTATATTGGCAAAGTTTAAAAGGTTGTTTCTTCCCAGGGCAAAGATGTATTTCTGTATCACTCTCCTGTTACAGCTTTGTTACCCAAGATCGTCACCGACATGAAGAGGGAAGACAGTGAAATGATTGCTGTGGGACCATCCATCTGTGAGCCCAAATCTGCTGTGAGACGAGCAGTGGGGCAAGACAGTCCTCCAAAGGCCCTTCCAGGAAATGATGGGGCGCCCCACCCTCGAGTGGGCTGTGCCATAGCCCCCAGCCCTCTAAGAGGCATCAGTCAGACCACCTTGCTCAGCATCCACCATAACCCCCTTCGTCTTCTCTTTCCTCTTGGACTGCTCCCAGTAAAAGACTCTGATTAGGCCCCTGTTTCTACACCAGCCTTTGATCATTAAGACAAAAACATACTTGCTACTTTCAAACCATACATGGCAAGTAAAATCAAGCAAAAAAAAACATTGGGAAATCTTAACGCAATGCTTCATACCCTGGCTAATCACATCTAGTGACCAGATATTTTCTCATCACAGTTCCATATGGTGCTAATGATTTTTAAATATAAAATGTGTAAGAGAGCATTTCTCCAGCTGCACCAGTAGGAAATCTGCTCTTTTTGAATAAGGCTTGTTTTACTCCCCTGGTCTAAGAATCACTGAAAGGCTCAAGTCTAAACCCTGCACAGTTAAGTTGGTTTCTGTGCTCCCTGACCACTGCACACTTAGCCAAGCCACTCCCCAAGACAACCAAGCCCTAAAGTAATGATGGATCAGCATAAATCCATCCAGCAATGCCACAGGAAATGCCATGCTCACTGGAAGCACTATCTACACATTAGACAAAAGCCACTAGCAAATTTGAAACAAGTCTGAGGGGTTAGATTTGAAGTTACACTTCCTTTATTTTAAACTATTCCAGGTGCTCCACGACCTTAGCCCCTTCCATGTTCTCCCATAGCCCCTCGGCCGTTTGTCAAAGCGATTCAGTGAATTCCCCACCACCTGTGAACCACTTTATCCTCATGACCAGTCTCCAAGAATCTATTGCTGCATTCTTCCCAACGAGCAACTTCTCCGTTCTCTACCACCACAAACTTCCACTCCACCACCGTGTCTGCCGGCAGGGACACAGAACGAGACCAGAACCCATCCCTGCCGCACTGGAGTGGGATGTAAGCGTTCCATCTCCCAAGACTCTCGTGGTCTCCAGTTACGGCGATGAACTGCACACCCGCACTTGTGATATAATGGACCTGGAACCTGACACTAACTTGACGACGCTCTTTCTGACCTCTTGTTTCCACCAGCATGCTTCTGTCCCAGTCCTTTCCCTGCTTAGAGCTTAACACTGGAGACCCAAGACCATCACCCAAACCAACATCTCCCCAGGACGAGTGCCGAGACACCATTTCCCAGTCCTCACGGTCAGCCCGGGTCTGACTGTCCGGCTGTGCAGGGCTCACTTCTTTCACTCTGCCCAGGAGCAGGTTGCTGGAGGGAAACTTCTCTGCCAAACATGGAACTGCTTTGGAAGGTGTCTCTTGGCCTTTTTGCAATCCCCGTTCTCCCATAGGAGATCCAAGGCTTTCGTGTCTTGAAACGTCAGAGTTACCAGTCTCAGAGGTAGGTAGAGATTCCATGTCTGGAAACGGGCCAGAAGGAACATGCGCTCTTGAACTGTCAGGGTTACCAGCTTCTCCAGAAGGACTCTGCTGTCTCCATGCCTCTCCCGGCAGGTCACCGGGACCTTTGGTCTCAGAAACCAAACATCCGTTGCTTTCTTGAAGATGCTCTTAAAAAAAAAAAGGAAAAATGTAATAGTGTTTGGGCAGTTCAGTAAGTTAGGTTGAGGAAATAGGCTTAGTTATTAAAGACTCCACTACTAATCTATCTGCAGTTCACAAAGTTTGTCTCTATTAAAATCAAGTACTTAATTACCTAGTGCATTCCTAACATCATGCTCTAAGAACACACATATCCAATAACAAGGGGCTTCCCTGGTGGCTCAGATGGTAAAGAATCTGCCTGCAATGCAAGAGACCCAGGTTCAATCCCTGGGTGAGGAAGATGCCCTGGAGGAGGGCGTGGCAACCCACTCCAGTATTCTTGCCTGGAGAATCCCTTGGACAGAGGAACCTGGCAGGCTACAGTCCACTGGGGTCAAGAAGAATCAGACGTGACTGAGCAACTAGGCAAAGCACATCCAATAATGAAAGGAATATCCAGGAGTGCCAGTATACCAGCACAAGAGTGTAAACAAGATGGCAAGCTGTAGAGGCGGACGTGTAACCCTGTCATGGTCCTGGATCTCTGCAGTGCAGGCCATTCTGGCATGCAATCAAGTCAAGTTGTTTGGCTCCTATCATCGAAAAATACTGTCCAGCCTGTGTGATGAAGAGCTACACAGTTACCCTGCAAACCAGAAGAGCACGCCTTCCCTCCCAGGGACTGTGTGTGGGTCAAGCATTGGTGATCATAGTGTGGACAGGCCAGCAGCAGCTGTCACTCTGGCAGAATATGAAGGACAGCAGTGCATCCCTGGGCAAGGGGTGGAGGTGGGGGAACAGGGCTGGATTCTCCTTGCCAGCTCCGTGTACATTGGGAGCCTCTTCAACAAAACACAGGCTATTTAGTTAAAGTAACTTCCCTGGTGGCTCAGAAGGTAAAGAATCTGCCTGCAATGTGGTAGCTCCTGCTGCTGCTAAGTTGCTTCAGTTGTATCCGACTCTGTGCGACCCCACAGACGGCAGCCCACTAGGCTCCTCTGTCCCTGGGATTCTCCTGGCAAGAATACTGGAGTGGGTTGCCATTTCCTTTTCCAAAGCATGAAAGTGAAGGCCCTCAGTCGTGTCCAACTCTTCCAGACCCCATGGACTGTTCCTCCGTCCATGGGATTTTCCAGGCAAGAGTACTGCAGTGGGTTGCCATTGCCTTCTCCAGCAATGTGGTAGACCCAGGTTCAATCCCTGGGTTGGGAAGATCCCCTGGAGAAGGAAACAGCAACCCACTCCAGTATTCTTGCCTAGGAAGTCCCATGGACAGAGAAGGCTGGCTACAGTCCATGGGTGTCACAAAGAGTCGGACATGACTGAGGGACTAACACTTTAACCGAAAACTCAGCTTACTTCTTGGCCACCTCATTGATAGTCCAAAGAGCTTCCTACAAGATCTCCAGAGCCATTCAATCAGTATAGATGGGGGATGGGAATGGGAAGAGGGAGACCTTGTTTAATTGTCTCTCTTTAATAGTTGACTCATTGGAAAAGACTCTGATGCTGGGAGGGATTGGGGGCAGGAGGAGAAGGGGGCGAAAGAGGATGAGATGGCTGGATGGCATCACTGACTCGATGGACGTGCGTCTGAGTGAACTCCGGGAGTCGGTGATGGACAGGGAGGCCTGGCGCGCTGCAATTCACGGGGTCGCAAAGAGTCGGACACGACTGAGCGACTGAACTGAAGTGAACTGAATGGTGGGGTTGGAAGTGAGGCATAAACAAAAATTACTTTGAATTCCCAATCTCTCCACCTGAAACAGGAAGCTGGCTTTCAGGGAAAAGAAGACCAATGAGCTCTCTGCAGGAAAGACAGAGAGGCAGATTTATCAAGTGGCTACACATGAACACCACTCCACTAAAAATAAAGTTTACAGATGTCATTTTCACTAGGCTGGAATCCAGGGATGGGCAGCTTGCCAAGGGAGGGCGCTGGAAGGTAAGTTTTTCTGCCGAGTCTCTTATTTGCCCAGCACATGGGGTCTAAAGCGCAGACGTCTAAACCTAGATGTCAATTCTGTTCCTCGGAGTTGGGGCCGCTACTAAGTGTGCCTCTTCCCTGGGGTTTTAGACAATCGTGCCCTGCTCCAGTGAGCATGGGGGAGGGCGGACAGCTCCGAAATCTGCTGCCAGCGAGCCGCCCCAGGGTTTTAGCCGAGGCCTTCGTGGCCAGACTCCAGCCTGAACTTTGCCTCCCTGAGAGAGGCGTCCAGAGAGTGGGGGTGGTCATTGCTCCGGTGTTCCCAAAGGCGGTTCTTCCCTGGGGTAAGGGATAGGGGGACATGAGGCTGTGGGATTGGGACTGAGATGAGACAGTGTCCCTGCTGAGATAGACGCGGGAGGGTCGGAGGATCTCTTAACCCTAAGCACCCCTTTCCGAAGGCCCGGAAGGGGCGCTGCCGCTGCGGCCGTCTGCACTGCACCAAGCGCCGCCGAGCGGAGGAGCCCATCCTCGCCGGAGGAGCAGGGGCAGGAGCCAAGAGCAGCGACTCGGTGGGGCGCGCCCCTTGACAAACCGTCTGGGCATCTTCAGGGCCTTGGCGGGGGCCAGCACCCCGCCCCGAGCGTGCGCACCAGCCGGGGAAAATGCGGAGCGCGGCGAGGGTCGCGATCCGAGTAGAGGAAGCTAGTCCCCGGAAGAGGACTGCTAGAAAAGCTCCAGGTGGATCCCTCCCGCTCCCCCGAGGAACTTCAAAGCCCCCTGGCAGATCTGCCCAGGAGACACAAGGAGGAAGAATACCTGGTTTGGCAGAAGGTCCGGGGCTCAGTCCGCCGCCGCCACCGCCCTGATCCCCCGGAGCCGCAGCCTCCCTTGGGGGGGCGTCCTTCCTCTGCTCCGCATTCCCCTCCTTTCCCGAGTCCCGCAGCAGCCAAACGAAAAGCGCTCCGGCCAGACCCCCTCCGACCAGCAGGGCGGACCAGACGGCGCCCATGACTGAGAGGCCGCGGCTGCGGGAGACGACGGCGACCGAGACGGGGGCTCAGGTCACGCAGGAAGAGCCACACCTCCCCAGCCCGCTCCAACCTTTTACGGTCCCCCCGGTGGCGGGCGCTGCCGCGCGGAGCCCAGCCCTCCACCACTAAGACTCAACTTTCCCAGCCCCGCCCCGCTCCCCGCCCCGGGGCTGCAGCCCAGGCTCCCGCGCGGCGGACCCGCGAGCGCCCTCCTTCTCCCTGCCTTTCGACCCCGCCAGTTGCCGGCGGCTGGGAGCACACGGCGCCGAGTTCCAAGTGCCTCCTGCATGCGCAGAGAACCCAAGGGCGCACGGCTCCAGCGCGCAAACCCGCGCCTGCCCCGCCGCTTTCCCTTCCGCCTCCCGCGGCGGTCAGGCTCGACTCTCTGAGCCGGGCATCTCCTCACAAACAGTAGCAGTGCGGCCGCATAGAGGCCGGCGCTTCCAGGAACTTAGAATCGGGAGAGGCTGTGTTATGTCTCGGACCAGCGGGGCTGGGGCTAGGATGGGAGAGGCAGCTTGGTCGGGCGGGGTGGGGAAGACCCGGAGTACAGCGGGCGCGGTGGAAGCTTCATTCTGCTTCCAGTTAGCTGCGCTTCACCTCCCCGAGCCTCCGCCTCCTCTCCTGTAAAAGAAAAGTGTTGGACTGACACCGTTCCATTATATATACCCGTCACGTCTACCGCATCCAATCATTTTTTCTTACCCGGTTTCTTTTAGGGTGCGTGGTCGTCACAAAATGCGTGCCTTCCTGGCCGGACGGGAGGTTGCCCAGAGGCAAGCCTCTACAGATGGCTTTATTAATTTAAAAAAAAAAAAGCAACCGTCTTTATTAAGCGCTGTCGGTGTGCAAGAAATTTAATGTATGCATAGACAAATGCATACAGACCAAGGATCCTGGAACTAAGTTATACACATTTCTTTCTAAATTCACACCTCTGCTGACCTGATGGCTTCACACAGACTACAAGCCATTGGTTCCCATGTTTGTATATGCAGAGTGAGCCTTTTCCTCGACCTACACAAGTGTGGCTCAGCTGGTAAGGAATCTGCCTGCAATGTGAGAGGCCTGGGTTCGATCCCTGGGTTGGGAAGATCCCCTGGAGTAAGGGAAAGGCTACCCATTCCAGTATTCTGGCCTGGAGAATTCCATAGACTGCACAGTCCATGCGGTTGCAAAGAGTGGGACACGACTGAGTGACTTTCACTTTTCACACAAGTCCACACCCAACTACCAAGGCCACAGCCGGCAGACAGCTGCCTTGAAATAATTACTAACACGTGGCTCTTATAAAACAGATCATTCAAACGCGCCCCAGGCTCAAGCCGATAGCAGCGCCTGACGGGCCGCGAGACTCAGCTAGTAGTTACAGGTGCTGGCGCCTTGGCGCACACAGATCACAGCCCCTGCCATGAAAACAGAGAGGGGAGAGGAAAGTTGAGGAAGGGGGCCACACCAACCCAAGCTCCTCGCTAGTGCTGCATGCTAAGTCATTCAGTTGTGTCCGACTCCTTGCCACCCTATGGACTGTAGCCCGCCAGGCTCCTCTGTCCATGGGATTCTCCAGGCAAGAATACTGGAGTGGGTTGCCATGCCCTCCTCCAGGGGGTCTTTCCGACCCAGGGATCGAGCCAGTGTCCCTTATGCCTCCTGCACTGGCAAACCCGTTCTTTACCACTAGGGCCACCTGGGGAGCCCCCAGGATGCTATATGCTAGTAGATGTCTCAAACCCAGTTCACTCAAATCTAACACCCCTAGACCCACTACTTGCCCTGACTTCCTCATCTCGGTAAATGGCAACCGCATTTCTCCTTTCACCCCCTCTAAAAGTAGGCAGTAGCAAAGTCTGCTTCTTTCTTCAAAATACCTTCAAAATTCTTCTCTCCAGAGTGCCACCCTTCCCACCCCCCCAACCGCCGCCCCTGCCCCCCGCCAAATTCTCCAAGCAAGGCTTCAGCAATATGTGAACTGTGAACTTCCAGATGTTCAAATTGGTTTTAGAAAAGGCAGAGGAACCAGAAATCAAATTGCCAACATCCGCTGGATCATCAAAAAAGCAAGAGAGTTCCAGAAAAACATCTATTTCTGCTTCATTGACTATGCAAAGCCTTTGACTGTGTGGATCACAATAAACTGCGGGAAAATTCTTCAACAGATGGGAATACCAGACCACCTGACCTGCCTCCTGAGAAATCTGTATGCAGGTCAAGAAGCAACCGTTAGAACTGGACATGAAACTGTCTTTATTAAGCGCTGTCGGTGTGCCAGAAATTTCAAATAGGTTCCAAATAGGAAAAGGAGTATGTCAAGGGTGTATATTGTCACCCTGCTTATTTAACTTCTATGCAGAGTACATCATGAGAAACGCTGGGCTGGATGAAGCACAAGCTGGAATCAAGATTGCCGGGAGAAATATCAATAACCTCAGATATGCAGATGACACCACCCTTATGGCAGAAAGTGAAGAAGAACTAAAGAGCCTCTTGATGAAAGTGAAAGAGGAGAGTGAAAAAGTTGGCTTAAAGCTCAACATTCAGAAAACGAAGATCATGGCATCCGTTCCCATCACTTCATGGCAAATAGATGGGGAAACAATAGAAACAGCGGCTGACTATTTTTTGGGGGCTCCAAAATCACTGCAGATGGTGACTGAAGCCATGAAATTAAAAGACGCCTACCCCTTGGAAGGAAAGTTATGACCAACCTAGATAGCATATTAAAAAGCAGAGACATTACTTTGCCAACAAAGGTCCGTCTAGACAAAGCTATGGTTTTTCCAGTGGTCATGTATGGATGTGAGAGTTGGACTATAAAGAAAGCTGAGCACAGAAGAATTGATGCTTTTGAACTGTGGTGTTGGAGAAGACTTTTGAGAGTCCCTTGGACTGCAAGGAGATCCAACCAGTCCATCCTAAAGGAGATCAGTCCTGAGTGTTCATTGGAAGGACTGATGTTGAAGCTGAAACTCCAATACTTTGGCCACCTGATGCAGAGAGCTGACTCATTGGAAAAGACCCTGATGCTGGGAAAGATTGAGGGCAGGAGGAGAAGGGGACGATAGAGTATGAGATGGTTGGATGGCATCACTGACTCAATGGACATGAGTTTGGGTAAACTCCGGGAGTTGGTGATGGACTGGCGTGCTGCAGTCCACGGGGTCGCAAAGAATCAGACACGACTGAGTGACTGAAATGAACTGAACTCTTTATGGACTCTTACTAATTGCTTCTTATAAGACTATTATAGATCAAACTTTTAATAGAATTTCATAGAATAATTTAGGATTATTTCATCTCCTTTTGTCAAAGTGAAACATATCATACATAGGCTGCTTATAAATTTTATAAACTTAAGCCAATAGAGTGACTTTACAAATAATATGAAAATCCCTGAACATTTCCCTCTTTTTTCTCACTGATAACTTTAGCTACTGCTTCATCACTTAGTTTTTTTTTTTTATCAATGTGCTAATGAATGAAATTCCAGAAGATCTATAAAATCCTAGAATGCAAGGCCTGCTATTCAATTCTGACACATAGAAGACTCAGTCAAGGTTGATTGTTGTCATCAATTACTATTTCATTTATTAAAAATATAAGGAAGAAAGACATAATTCTCCCCAACTTATCAGGATTCTATTTACATTGTAAAAAGAATTGTATTAGGTTTATCATGCATCATTTTTAGAGAATATTATTTATTTGGATTTTCTAAACTTAAATGTTGACTCATCGATTTCTGTGTTGCTGTTTTAAAAAATATATATTCCACTCACTATCATATTTTGTTAAAAGTCTACAGCCACATATTCTAAAAACATTCTTATAGCACTAACAATACTGTATTTATCACTATACAATTTCACAATAATCCTCTTTGCTTCTACACAGATCTTGAAGCCTAAGAAGATGGAAAGGAAAAAAGAGTGGCAGTTTCAGTAGGATGAGGGAGGAAGATGAATGAGTTCTGTTGAGACAGGTTCAGTTTGAGGTACTATCAGGACATTGGGACTGGGCGGTCTATAGTTTAAGAAGAGGGCTGGAGATATTGGAAATTCCTCACAGGGAGGTGGCAGTTAAATCATGGTTAGACACTAATGTTTCAGAGGGAAAACAAAAGAATGAGCCTAACTTTAGCCCTTGGCATAATTGCAAGAAAGATTGAAAGGCTGCCTCCATATTGCTACCTATTTGCAATTATGTCTTGATGATATGTTTTAGGGGCCATAATGAATTGCCCATTTTCTAACTGATTATTATTCTATTAAATGGAGTATAAATAGACAGAGATGGATATTTTAAAGTTATTTATATATTTAAGTTTATATATATATATATTTATATATAAACTCAGTTGTGTCCGACTCTTTGTAACCCTATGGACTGTAGCCCCACCGGGCTCCTCCATCCTTGGGATTTGCCATGCAAGAATACTGGAGTGGGTAGCCATTTCCTTCTCCAGGTGATCTTCCTGATGCAGGGATCGAACTCCTGTCTCCCGCTTTGCAGGCAAACTCTTTACCATCTGAGCCAACAGGGAATCCTTTATATATATAAATATATATTTAAGTTTATATAAAATAAATATACTTGTCACCAGCAAAACCCCACTGGAATCCCCAAGAAAAACAAGATGGAATCTAGGTGATACTGTCTAACCTCTTCTTTAACTTAAGCTAGCTTAGCCTAGCTTCACTTGCCTATGGAGGGCCACAGACAAAGAGCTTGCATCTGGTACATGCGATAGGAGTGCACAGCCCAGAACCACTGTGCATGAGGGTGGCAGGGCTTGTGCAGAGATACCAAGTGAGCACTGCAATCTGAAACAGCACGGCTGTGCCTGCCTAATGAGAACTCTACCCCTACATCTCCCCTCCACTCCCCAGTGTCAGGACCCTATAAAACTGTCTTGCCCACAGGGAGAGCTGTGCTCTGGAGCAGAAGCCCTTACCTCCCCATGCTCTGATCAAAGAATACAATTTCCCTTTGCTTCTGAACCAAGCTCTCAATCTTATTCTCTGGGCCTATAGCACACAGACCAGGAGGATCCTAGCTGGGGCCTAACTCCAGAGGGTGGATAACATATACATGTTTATATAAATTTTTCTCCTTTAACTTGTACAGGAAAAGATTGCTCACTCCCAGGGTCTTGTTGCAGGGCAGGGATAAAAGAGGGTGGGAGAGAAAAGCTAGGACAAGAGAGGTTCAGGAGCTTTATTTGCAAAGTCAGGTACAGAGAACAGTGGGGGAAGGTGGCGTAGGGAAAAGGGGGTTATCACTCAGCAGAGCCTCGTGGATAGAAGGCTGAGAAAAAAAAACAATTGGATTTGGCCTCAAAGATGTCCTTGGTGGCTCCGCAGTGTTTGTGGAAGTGAGGGCTTGCTTTGGAAGGCTGAGGGGTGAAGGTGGTGAAGGCTGACTTGGAGGGAACCCTCTCTGGAGAAACCTGGAGGCTTAGGGTAGGAGAGAAATTGAAGTATCACTTGAGAAGAGAAACAGACCCAAGGGAAGCTTTTCCAGCCTGAGAGACACCTGGCACATTTGTAAGCAGGAGTGAGCCAGGGGCGACCTGCAGGAAGACATGAGGAGGAGGGACAGGAAGTCCTTGGTGGAGATTCCATGCGAAGAAGGAAAGGCAGGGTCAAGAACACCAGTAGAAAGGGCAGCCTCGGAGGAAAGGAGGGGAGGAAACAGGCAGGAAAAAAGAAAAGAAGGAACGAAAGAAACATTTTGAGATACAAAGGGGGCCATAGGTGAGGTTATCTATCCGCTAAATGAGAGAAAGGAAATCCAGGCATAGTTTCAAGGGAAGGAGAGCTGGTAGGAAGGAAGTGGCTGTTGGGGAAGAGGTTGCCTTGGGAGTCCTGTGGATTCTTCCATCACAGGCCTGTTGCGTTGCTCCCTACCTGTCACTCCCAGTGCCCATGCCCCCATTCAGACCATACCATCCTCCCGCACCACCCTCCCCTCTGGTTGCAATCCACTCAGCAGCCACTCCTGTTTAATCCTCAATGCACAGCTCAGAGCAGAGCATCTTCTCTGTCTACCAGGTTAAATCCAACCCCATTTCAGCCTTCAAGGTCTCCATGACACAACCCAACAGGCCTTCCTCTTACCGTTAATCTATACTCTAGCCCTATGGGCACTCTGTTGCAGGAGCCTTTGCTCATTGGTCTAGACATTTCCCCAAAGCCAAGTCCTTCCATGAAACTTTTTTCCAGCCCCTAATCCTAGTCCCAGCCCCAGCCCCCAGATTTATATGCCATTCTTTTCTTTGATTACTTATTGTAATGCTCTTAGAGCAAACTTTGAGCTTTTCTCTTATGGTATAATTATTTTTGTAGTTTATCTCATCCCTGTGTTAGATCGTACACCCCTGAGGGGTCAGAGTTTTTTTATTCTTTGTATTCCCCAGAATGCAGAGTCTGTTATGTAATAAGCATTTCTATTATCTTTATTCATTGAATGCCTAGTACATATTGGCCCTGAGCTAAGTGCTTTATAAGGATGATCTCATGTTAAATCCCTGAGAGGAATAATCTGCCCAAGGTCAAACAGCTGGTAAGTGACCAAGCCAGGATTTGAACCCAGTGTTCTTGACCTCCCAGGACTCATGCTTGAAATTCTAGCTACATTGCCCCCTAATACTTTTAAATCATGTCCAAATTTCAAAGCTTACATTTTAGGAGTGTGCAAATTTGGATATGTGATACTAGACAATCCCCCTGGTAGTATCCCAACATTTATGGTAAATTTCAGCCTTGCTCTTGGTTTGTAAGTCCTCTTCACAAGCCCTCACCTTGTAGAAGAAACATCTCACCACCAGCACCTGTCCGTTGCTGTCAAGCCTCTGGCTCCAGCTACTCCACATAACATTAACCACAAGTCAAACCTTTCTGCAAAGCAGTCAACATTGGAGTTGCCCAGTTTCAGATTTCATGGGGACATTTTCTAAATGCAACTGTTTGCAAACCTCTGACTCATCTTGGTTCCCAGAATAGACTCAAGGCTGAGATCTCTTGGGTTGAATGATGAAACCCTGTGAGCAAAGGAAAACCTGTATCAGGAGAACAAGTTCACTACGTAGAGAAAAATAAAGTTAGATTACTACTTTGTACCACGTAGAATGGTGGACTCCAGATGGAATGAAGTCCTAAATGTAAATGCTAAAATTACTACTAATAGAACAAATTCCAAGAGACTGTCATTGTAATACTGCATAATGTGTGTGCATGCCTGCTCAGGCGTGTCTGACTTTTTGCAACCCCATGGACTGTAGCCTGCTAGGCTCCTCTGTCCATGGGATTTTCCAGGCAAGAATACTGGAGTAGATTGCCATTTCCTTCTCCAAGAGATCGTAATGTGTGTGCCTGAGTGCTAAGTCACTTCAGTCGTGTCCAACTTTTTGCAACCCTATGGACTGTTGCCCTCCAGGCTCTGCTGTCCATGGATTCTCCAGGCAAGAATACTTGAATGGGTAGCCATGCTCTCTCCTCCAGGGGATCTTCCCAACCCAGGGATCAAACTTGAGGTTCTTCTGTCTCCCGCATTGGCAGGCAGATTCTTTACCACTAGCGCCACCTGGGAAGCCCAGAGAATCTTAACAGAAGAGGCCAAAAAATTTCTTGACCTCATCAAAATAAGGCTATCTGGTCAGTGAGATAGCAGACAGCAGACAGCAGATAGATTCATGTGGGGAGCAGGTTTTTGTGTTGTTAAAACTGACAAGGCATTAATATGTATATATATGATGAACTCATACAAACTGATCCAAAAAAAAGACATGAGATCCAGCATAAAATCAAGAAAGGATGCTTTACCTTGGTGCCAGGAACATAATAGGCACTCAGGGTAATTTTTGGTTGAATAAATGAATGACTAACAAAAAGACACAAAAATGCTCAAATTTATTAGTAGTCAGATAAATGCAAATTAAAGCAATGATGTTACACCATCTTACATCCCCCTGAAAGGCAACTATTAGAGAGATGTGATGCTATTGATGCAACGATGAAAGGGAAAGACACTCAGTTATGTCCAACTCTTTGCGACCCCAAGGACTATAAAGTCCATGGAATTCTCCAGGCCAGAATACTGGAGTGGGTAGCCTTTCCCTTCTCCAGGGGATCTTCCCAACCCAGGGATCAAACCCAGGTCTCCCACATTGCAGGCGGATTCTTTACCAGCTGAGCCACCAGGGAAGCCCAGTGGCTACAGTAAACAGGGCCAAATAATCTAGAGAACAATCTGGAAGAATTTTGTGAAATTACGTATATGTATACCCCAGGACCAGCAATCCCACTCCTGAGCATGTATGGCCCAGAGAAACTTTGGACAAGACTGCAAGGGGCCACATGTGTTATTTGGGGTAATGGTAAGTTCAAGGCCACCTAGCTGCCCATCATGGGCAAATAGTAAGTAAAACATAGTAGATGCTAATAAAATGCTATGAAATCATTAGGACAGTGAACTTGATCTATACAACAATGTAATTAAATCTTAAATACATATTAGTGACTAAAATGTAGGAAGTGATAATATTTCTAGTACAATAACATTTATGTACATTGAAAATACATATATGCTCTCATAATAACAGTCTTTAGGTTTAAAAGTGTAGGCTTAAGGCCAATTCTTTTTTAAAAATTTTATTGAAGTGTAGTTGATTTACAGTGTTGTGTTAATTTCTGTTGTACAACAAAATATTCAGTTATACATATTCTTTTCCACTATGGTTTATCATAGGACATTGAGTATAGTTTCCTGTGTAGGACCTTGTTGTTCATCTGCTAAGGCCAGTTCTTCAACAGATTAAAGGGAGTATTCTGTTGGGTGAAAGGGTAGGAATGGGCTTTGGAATAAAGGGGAATAAATAAGTAAATAACCAGAGAAGGGCCTTCACAGACCAATGAGAAGCGTAGCTCTGAACGAGGATTTCTCAAACTTGAGTGAGTGGAGAAAGCACTGGCGATGTTGCTAAGTGTGGATTCCTATTCAGCAAGTCTGGGATTCTGCCTTTGCAACAAGCTGCCAATTGATAATGATGCTGCTGGTGTGTCGACTTGACTTTAAGCAGCAAAGAGACTAAGGAGTAAGGTTAATTCAGAAGCTTTAAGGAGGAAGAGAGGCAATCAGGAAGGGAAAAACAGAAACCATTAAGTGTGGTGTTGGGGCACCCGGGCTTCCCAGGCAGCTCAGACGGTAAACAATCTGCCCACAATTGCAGAAGACCCAGGTTTGATCCCTGGGTTGGGAAGATCCCCTAGAGAAGGAAATGGCTACCAAGAAAGAGGAGCCTGGCAGGCCACAGTCCATAGGGTCGCAAAGACACAACTGAGCTACTAACATTTTCAGTTTCACTGGGGGCTCCCAGAGCAGGGTAGTAGGGCCAGAACACAAAAAGAGGAACAGCCAGTAGGCACTCTCTGCCACTTCTAATCAGTCATGTCAGGCCAGGCCACACATGCCGACCCTCTACCCAAGTGGGAACAATTCAAATAATTGTAGTAGGGAATGAAAGATGCTCACTCCCACCAGGTGCCAACGGTTAAGGAAGTAAATATAGATCAGAATCTTCCTCATCCTCCCCCTCCAAAGCCACACCTGCACCACCAGCCCAGCAGAACTGCTGTCAGTTATTCTCAGTTCTGGAATCTCACTGATCACCGTTAGATCATCCATCACTCACCATGTTATCTTCTTTGATTACTTGTTAATGGTGTGTCTCCCACACTAGAGAACAGGCTCATGAGCAGGGAATGTATAGATTTTTCCCTAAGGAGTCCTACAGAGTGCCTAAAGTCCTACATAGTCAGGCCTCAAACTATACATTTATTGAATGAATGAATATCAGAAACAGTGAAACACCAAGAATGTATTACCAAAATACAAGAGATGAATGTCCTGAAAAAATGTTTTTAAAGAATTAACAGTTATATTCTTGGGAGAGAGTGAAGTAGATTAGAAAAGGGTGTGTGTGTGTGAGAGAGTGAAGTAGATTAGAAAAGGGTGTGTGTGTGTGTGTGTGTGTGTGAGTGTCGCTCACTAGTGTTTGACTCTTTGTGATCCCATGGACTATAGCCTGCCAGGTTTCTCTGTCCATAGGGATTCTCCAGGCAAAAATACTGGAATGAGTTGCTATGCCCTCTTCCAGGGGATCTTCCCAACCCAGGGATTGAACCCAGGTCTCCTGCATTGCAGGCGGATTCTTTACTGCCTGAGCCCCCAGGGAAGCCCTAGAAAAGAATATACCTAAGCAAAACCATGATTAGGGCAAAGTTTGAAGTGACCATTATCCGGTTTCTTGTCTTCTTCCTCTTTTCAGTATTCTTCTCTAACTGCCTCTTGGTCCCACCCAACCATGGCACTGTTCATGTACTGGTATCTGATAAAATGTGTCAAAAAGAAAGTTGATGGGTCATCGATACCTGACAGTGGATTTGCTTGATATTTTAAAATCTAGAGGGAGAACAAACTAAAGGAATAAGTTTTTCAAGGAAGAATTGTGTACACTGGGCATCTGCCTAGGAGGGGTAGTGAGGGAAGTGGGGCTTCTCCAGCCCTCCTCATCAAAATATGCAGAACCGCCTGCCCTAGGAAGCAGGTCCTCCTACAGCACGAGGAAGTCTGCTCAGTGCTATGTGACAGCCCGGGTAGGAGGAGGGTTTGGGGAGTTGCTGGCCTTAGACTATGACATACGTACTTAGATATGTATGGAGGAGTTGCTCTGCTGTGTACCTGAAACTATTACAACATTGCTAATTGGCTATACTCCAATAAAATAAAAAGTTGAAAAAAAGAAAGTAAGTCCCATGTTTTCACTCATGTACCAGGAAAAAGACGGGCTAAGTCACAAAGAAATACACCAGACCAAAATCATTTCTTAAATGGTCAAAGTCACCAATAATAAAAAAAATTAAAACAAGATACCAATTTTTGTCTATTATATTGGCAAAGATTTCTGAAAGACAAAACCAATACTGGCAAAAATGTTTTTTAAAAAAAGATCTACAGATTCAACTTGTGAAAGTGGGAAAAGATACAAACTTTCTGAAGGGTAATTTGGGTATACAAAGCCTTAAAAAAAAAAAGCCAGAATAAATAAGGAAATCTACATGTGTGTGTGTGTGTGTGCATGCACTTTGACAAAACAATTCAATTTAGGGGAATTTTGAGTGAGTAGAGATCAGAGATGGTGCTAAACATCCTATAATGCACAAGCAGCCCCTCAAAACAAAAAATAACCATGTCCAAAACATCAGTTGGGCTGAGGTTGAAAAACTGCCTTATGACATGTGATGCAAGAGAAGGCAGGGAGGAAGTATAATGCCTTTTATAATCTCGTCTTGGAAATCGCACTTTGCCACTTCTGACACATTTTATTCATTAGAAGCAAGCAGGTAGGGACATCTCTGGTGGTTAAGAACCCTCCTTCCAATGCAGGAGACACAGGTTCCATCCCTGGTTGGGGATCTAAGATCCCACAGAATTAAGCCCACAAACCACAACTAGAGAGCCCACATACAGCAACTATTGGGACCACACAGTCAAAAAAAAAAAAAAAAAAGTAAGCAGCTAAGTACAGCCCACCTTCAAGAAGAGAGCTTAACTCCTCCAAATTTCCTTTGCAGGAAAGAAAATCAAATAATTTGTGGACATAGTCTAAGACCAGCATAGCCTGTCCTTCAGATACAAGTTATATATGTTGATCTCACCTGCAAAATACACTCATCCCCTTTCAGACACACCCACTTTTAGTCCAAGCTGGCAAAGGTTATTCCAATCCAGTTCTTCAAAAAACTTTGCAGGTCTCCTATGAATCTTATTCCGTCCACATCATTATTCAAGAGCCAAATCCGCAAATCTCTTTACAATAAGTCCTTCTCAACCTTGAGAGTCTGCTGAAGAACAACATCCTCCAATTTCTTAGATGCTTCATTGTTTGATTAAAACTGTGAGGCACACTAAAAATTTCATTAGAATTTTGTCTGCCTAAATGTCCTCTGAAGCGTCATCTTTGATCTTTATTAGATCTTAACAAGGGATTTGACTTAACATCCTTGGATTTATCTTTAGACCATGTTTTCCTAGCTGTGTCCTTTATGTGTCCTTTTGGATTTAATCTTTGCTACAAATCATTTCTTAATTTAAAGATCACTTGTCATGTGAGGGGCCAGGAGTTTTCAAAACCATGAAGCCCTGATTTCTTTTAACTGTCCTTTTGGCTTAAATTGCATTTTACTATAAGCAGCAAGAGAGCAGGCAATACCTTTAACACTCTGCATAAAAAATTCCTAAGACATCACCATTCATCAGGTGCTATTGTACTTTCCACGTTACTTCAGGTGACAGTGTGGATAAGCCTCCTGCTATTGTGGGGTGCCATTGCCTTCTCCAATTGCATTACAAGGGGCTTCCCAGGTGACTCAGTAGCAGAGTATCCACCTGCCAAGCAGGAGACACAGGTCTGATGCTTGGGTCAGGAAGATCCCCTGGAGAAGGAAATGGCAACCCACTTCATTATTCTTGCCTGGGAAATTCCTTGGACAGAGAAGCCTGGTGGGCTACAGTCCATGGGGTCACAAAGAGTCAGACACAACTTGGTGATTAAACCACCACTGCAGAAAAAGGAGACGAGTTCTCCCAATTTCCAATTGCATTTGCCTCATTTTCCTGCTAGTCTTCACCCACAGCCTCCTCAAAGTCTGTGGGGCTTCTGCTAACCATTTCTTCAAAATTCTTCTAGCTTCTACCTATTTCTCAATTCTTCTCCCTTCCACATTTTACATTCTTGTTATAGCATCCCACTTCCAAGGACAAAAATCTATTAGTTATCTGTTGCTGCATAACAAATAATCCCTAAGTTTATTGGTTAAAAACAAGAAGCATTAGAGTCATTTTTATGGGTTAGGAATTCAGAAACCTCTTGACTGGGTGATTCTGGCTCAGTATCTCTTGGATGGTTGCAGTCAGGGTGTCAGAAGGGGTTGCAGTTGCATCTGAAGGCTTAATGGGGCTGGAGGATCACAAGACGGCTATTTGCAAAAGGCTTCATTTCCTTGCCATGCGGGCCTTTCCTCACAACATGGTAGCTAGTTTATCCTAGAGCAAATGACTCAAGGGAGAACAAGGAGAAAGCCACAATGTCTTTTATGATTTAGTCTCAGAAGTGACAATTTATCACTTCTCCCACATTCTATTCCTTAAAATCAAGTCTACACAGCCCACACTCAAGGGAAAAGAAATTAGACAATGCATTTTGAAGAGAGGGTATCAAATAATTTGTGGACCTTTTTCGAAACAGACACAATCCCGCCAAATCAGAAAGTCCTTGGGATTTTTCTATAAAAATCTCATGTCTTAGAGCTGATGAACTGAGAGAAAGAAAAGAAATGATCCTTTAATTTGCTGAATTAAAATACCATTTGTTGCTAAGACTGATGAAGCCAGGCAATGATTTATGAGCAAGGTTTTACATTTCTTTTTCTTTTTGTATATGAAACTTGATTACTATTGTGCTTTCATCATCAAAATGCATGATCTCAGTCTTCTTTCTTGCCTTTGTATACAGCCAAAAGAGAGACATTGGCTACTTTGACAACCTTAAAGCGGACTCCAGGAATGTCACCAACAGCATGACCTTTGTGACAAAATCCAGCAACCAGAACTTCATCATTTTCCTCAATAAAATTCAAACAACCATCATTGGATACAAAAGGAGTGGGTTTTTTTTTGGGTTTTTTTTTGGCCATTCTTGATTAGCTGAACCCTGACACACTTCCTGATGGCAGAATTTGGCTGTTTGGTTTCAACCCCTACTTTTTCCAGCACAATTCCCTTGGCACCACCAAAAGAGTTGGCCTTCAGGGTTGTGCCCAAATGGGCTTTCTTGTACTGTTTATCATGCTACTTCTGGACTTGGTGGCTACAGAGCTTCCTGGCAGTATGAAGACCGCGACACTTGCCTGTCCTGCCGGTGCCACGGGCCTTAGCGAAAGAGCTACACTTCTTTATATATTCTGGGATGCTGAAATTATTTTGTAATAAAGAATTACTAAGAGCCAGAGAAAGACAGAGATCAGGGTTGAAGGAAAGGAGACTGAGAGCAAAGGAGTGAGAGGGAACCTTTAATATTGTTGGAAATATTTTGTATTTTGATGGTGGTGGTGATGGTCACATGATTTCATATGTTGTTAAATATAGAAGAATTATACAGTTAACACAAATGACTTTTATTATATGTAAACTGTAGCTTCATAAAGCAAATTTAAAAAAAAATTATAATACCATTTGAATTCACAGCTTTGCAAAGTCTCTTATGTGAAGGCAGAGTAATGATGGGAAGCAGTGAGTCCCTAAATGCTAAACTGTGACCATATGGGAATGTTCAGATGGCTTCACGTTCCCTCACCTCCCAACCCTATGAAAATATGTTCCTCGGATCTCCTGTTGCAGGGAGTACAAGGACTGATGGACCCAGCTGCTACCCCTCAGGATCTTTCACCCTCTCACCAAGGTCGTGCTCTCTTGGGCTGCTCCCAGCCAATGACTGAGCATGCTGACCTACCAAGGCAGGCCTATTTTAGCAAAATGTGAGATGCCTCCTCTTGTCAGTCTTGACTTGAGGTCTTCCCATTGGCCTGGCCAAACCTTTACTTGAATTGTGCTGGGGTCAAAATTCTTCCTACTCGAGTCTTCTTTTTCCTTCCCTCTTTGGACTTCCCTGGTGGCTCAGACAGTAAAGCGTCTGCCTACAATGCGGGAGACCAGGGTTCAATCCCTGGGTCAGGAAGATCTCCTGGAGAAAGAAATGACAACCCACTCCAGTACTCTTGCCTGGAAAATCCCATGGATGGAGGAGCCTGGTGGGGTATACAGTTCATGGGGTCGCAAAGAGTCGGACACGATTGAGTGACACTCACTCACTCACTCACTTCCTTCCACAGGGAACACAGATGCATCAGAATCTAAAGACTCCCTATGTTCTCCTGCTCCCAACCCCAGTAAATCTCTCAACATCTAATGCCATTTTGTCATTTGCTCCTTGGTAGATCCCATGGACAAGGCTTTAAGCAAACCCTGGGAGATAGTGAAGGACAGGGAAGCCTGGCATGCTGCAGTCCACGGGGTCGCAAAGAGTCGGACATGATTTGGTGACTGAAAAGCAATAAAGACCCAAACGAATGCAGCCTTCCTTGTCAGAAAATTTCTCCCTACTCCCCTCTGTGGTGAGGTTTTTCCCACGTTGCATGAAGTCTCCTAAACTGGTTTTTGTGGAAATAACCCAGAAGGAGGTTGGGGTAGACAATTCTTTTTATTCTTCACCCCTAACACCTTCCCCCCACCCCCGGCCACTGACTTGAATCCTACCATCAGTAGGAGACAGTTTATCCCAGCTCACAAAAGCCAATTATTAAATTTTCAAGAATTTAGTGAGCTGGTTGTTAAACACAGTCATTATTAAGGACTGCCGTGGTGGTCCAGTGGTTAAGAATCCACCTTGCAATGCAAGGGACTCGGGTTCCATCCCTGGTCAGGGAACTAAGATTCCCACATTGGGCAGAGCAGCTAAGCTCACATGTCATAACTAGGGAGTTCATGGGCCAAGATGAAAGTTCTGCATGATGCAACAAAGATCCCACGTGCTGTAACTAAGACCCGATGCAGCCAAAAATTAAATAAATTTTAAAAACTTAAATATACTTACAATAAAAATAAATTATATTAAAGCCAAATGGAATAAAAAGCAAAAAATTCATTACTTCCTGGCTATTGACCCCTTCTTTGTTAGTATCTGGGCTCCTGAGGTTATTTACATCTATTACACTTGGGAGTTGGAAATAACATATAATGACGTGCTACACACACTACTCTTGATTTTGGAGGCCAGATTTAGATGCGCTGTTTCAGCTCATTTCTTTAGTAATCTGAGAGGCTGCCAGCTTGGAGGGTGGCCTGAAGTGAGAGGAGGCTTTCAGATGGTCCAGAAATCTCTGCCCTCTCTGACCCAGAGAAGCCAGAATGCTTGAAGCACCTGTGGCACAGAGAGCTGCTGAATGGAGCTTTGGCATGGCCAGAAAGGCGAATCAGAGCTCAGGCTCCCAGGGCTTTGCAGCTGAGCTGTGAGCTCTGTGACACGTAACCACTCTCCTTTAGAAGAACCAATCTCAGCTTGTTGCTTGGCACCGACTCATACAGCAGCCTGATCATGAGACCTTAGGTAACCAAGCGACTGGTGCTCATCGTCAACTGGGGGTCATCTGATCCCCTAAGCCATAAAGTCAGCTAACATTCAGTGCGTGCGCACTGTGTGCCAGGCTCCGCTCTAAGCACTTTACTGCTAACATTCCTTTTAATCCCCACCCCAATTCTGGGAGATGGTACTGTTATTATTGCTACCATCCCTATGTTAGACGAGAACACTGAAGCAGAGACGTGATAAGCAATTTGCCCCATAGTCATACAGCTAATGAGGAACAAGCTGGGTTTGAATCGAGGCTCTCCAGCTCCAAAGTCCACAGATTTAATTACCAAATTATATTGCTTCTCGTAATCAGGTGACAGTTTTCTATTTGGGACTGGGTTTGACCAGAAATTGAAGACACGGTGTGCCCACTCCTACCATACTGCCATCTTCCTCAGCCTATACGCCTCTCCTGGGGATGTTCTTTAAGTCCGGGGAATGAAACAGACAGCCTCCACAATATGATGGCGGCAGCCACAAGTGGACTGCCTTGATACTGTAGCCCAACTCAAGGGTGGCCCTGAAGAACAGCTGAGAAGAGGAATTTTCGAACAGACAGAAATGTAAGCGTTTCATCCTGTTGACCAGTTTGTCTGAAAGGAGAAATGGCCTGAGGAGCATGTGTCACCAATTAATGGTCGGCAGCTGATGGCTTAGCTTAGAAGCCAGAGACTTGGAATGATCATGAATGCAGGGCTGGTGACAAGGAGGTTTGGGAGAACAGGTATATGGGGGATTGCACAGAATAGATCAGAGTATGAGGGGATTTGGTTCTTTGTGAATATGCACCCAAAGGACTCCACTAGAGAGGAAGCACTCAATAATCAAGGGAAAAATCTAGCCTCTTCATGCCAGCCCCCTCTTTCTCCAGGAGCACCAATGTTGCCCAGAGATGTCATAAGCAAAGTGGGCATGGAGGCAGAAATGCAGGCTCTGGATGCAATATCTTAAATTCCATTCACTAAGGTTGATCTCGGAGAAGGTGATGGCACCCCACTCCAGTACTCTCTCCTGGAGAATCCCATGGATGGAGGAGCTTGGTGGGCTGCAGTCCACGGGGTCGCTAAGAGTCAGACACGACTGAGCGACTTCACTTTCACTTTTCACTTTCATGCATTGGAGAAGGAAATGGCAACCCACTCCAGTGTTCTTGCCTGGAGAATCCCAGAGACAGGGGAGCCTGGTAGGCTGCCGTCTATGGGGTCACACAGAGTCTGACATGACTGAAGCGACTTAGCAGCAGCAGCAGCAAGGTTGATCTAGCTACAACTTCTGCAGAATAGTTGTCTGGCAATTAAAACCAAACTTGAGTCCCTGATATAAATTAGGCTTGAATGTAACAAAGCCAAGAACAATGTGTCCAAGGAAATAAGTGAATTCTTTCCAGACCACCCCCAACACCTCCTCCACTCAACACGTGAAAGTCAGAATTATGGGACTGAATGCCAAAATCCTGCCCCAGCTTGCCTAGTACAACTGGATGCCTCCTCCTCTGGGCTTGCAGGCTGAGCAGCTCTCCCTTCATGGCTCCTATGGGCTACAATGTGGGAATGTATGATGAGCTGAAACATCAAGGGAGTCTGGGAAAAGTGGCCTTGCTAGAAAAGCAACTAATTCTGGAATTGGATTTCCTTTCCTGCTTAACAAACTTCTGCCCACACCAACATTCACAGACTTCCTGAATGCTTATTCACCACTGTGGTATCCCACTCAACACTGAAACTCATTTCACAGCAATAGGCTGACACTGTGGGCTCACTGCTTCTCTCATGTACTCCATCACCCTAACATGTCTGGACACATAAAGACTCATTTACAGCTACAGGTTATTGAAATGGGACCATGACAGTCCCAGAGGATGAAAGGTCATCCATCAGCCAGAGATTTTGGATTTGAAGACACATACAGTAACTGATAAAACTTTGGGAACCAATATCCTTTTTGCATTTTGTTTTTTTTTATTTTGACCACACCACGTGGCTTGCAGGAGATCCCCAACCCGGGATCGAACTCAAGCCCCCAGTATTGGAAGTGTGGAGTCAACCACCATTAGACCACCAGGGAACTCCCCAGTATCCTTTTAATAAACTCCTTTTGATTAAATAATCTAGAGAGAAAGATCTAGAAAGATGCATTCCAATAACTAAAGAGTGGTTATTGCAGACTCTACAGAAATTCTTTGTATTTTTTAATGTTCTTTTTGCTAGTCTATATTTTCTAACTTTCCTAACATAAGCATTAACATTTTTAATAAAAATATTTTAAAATTTAACTTTAAAAATGTTATCTTGAGTTTCCATTAAACTTTATGATCCATAACCTTATGAGTACACATTTATTATCAAGACTAACATGACAAAAAATGGGGAAAAATTCTCAGTAAGCTGAATTCAAATGAAAGAAGATAATATTGTAAAGAAAGAGTAAAGGAGGTATTCACTGAAAGCAGGGAAAATAATACTCTGGAAAAATGCAAGAAAGTAATTCAGCTTTTTTATTTATTTTTACAAATCGTTGACATAACTATGTAATATTGACATTACTACAAAAGTGTTAGAACACCAAATATGAATACCTATTTCATAGTTGATAAGATATATAAAATATTGATTAACTGAAGCAGAAGACCATTCTGAAATGTTTACAAGTATTAGTTATAAATTTTATGTATGTTGCCAAGTCAAAGTTGTACATTTGTGGGGGGACATTCATCATAAATTTTGTTTAATGTTTAACAAGAGAGAAATAGCTAAGTAAATGAAAACTGTCTAATCATCTTCCCAAGATTTGTCTATGCTTGAGTTATTTTATAGGATTCTGGTTACCCTCACATTTATATTCTTTCTTCATATATATCTTCTCAAGGAACTAAAAAAAGAAAAAAGATCAGAGAAGCTAAAATTGGCAAATGAAAATTATAGTCTGGTCAGAACCACTACCATACCTGAATTCACAATCTCATACTCTACTGTGTACCCTTATAGTACTCAACATCTGATGTTGATGACTAGACCGTGCTAGATGGTGGACTTTGGAAGGTAGCTGCATATCATCAGAAATGCCTAGATTAATTCACACTCAGCTCAGCTCAGCACAGCCTTGTACCGCTCATCTCTGCTATTAAAGGCTTGGACCTCTGTGTAGCTGAGGGAATGAAGCTGTCAGTAATGTACAGAGCAGTTAATCCAGAAGCAAATACTGGAATGTGTAAGTACCTATGCTCACGTAACAAACATATATGTTTATATACACAGTGTACATAGAAATTAGGGGAGTGAAAAGAGAATAAATGCTCACATGTAAATTTAAACAATGACTAAAGGATTATATATATATAATTTACCATAATAGAGTTCCTCCTCTCTTTTAGTTGGAATCTTACTGATAAAATTAAGGATATAAGATATAAGAAAGGGAGAAAATATTCCAGGGTTTTGACATGCAGGTGTTTGCATGGGACACAGCTGTAGCCAGGGGCATCATCTCTCTTCAGTTGATGCAGCTAAAAGAGTAGCCAGTGATTCAGGCATGCTTCTTTTTGCCCAAAATTGAATTAAATGTTCATCAACAGAATGGATTAAATGAATAGGGGACAAAGCAAAATGAAAAAACAAATCTCTTGCCACTAAGAATATTCAGAAAAACTATGAGTCATCATAATATCAAGATACCCAATGATAACATATATATGTGTATATATACATATATAAATATATACGTTCTTCCCTGGTGGCTCAGAGGTTAAAGCGTCTGCCTCCAATGCGGGAGACCTGGGTTCGATCCCTGGGTTGGAAAGATCCCCTGGAGAAGGAAATGGTAACCCACTCCAGCATTCTTGCCTGGAGAATCCCCTGGACGGAGGAGCCTGGTAGGCTACAGTCCATGGGGTCGCAAAGAGTCGGACCCGACCGAGCAACTTCACATTCACCTTCACCTTCATATACATACAAACACACTATCTCCTTGGAAAGAATATATATTAATATGTCTGCATGAATATATATATATACACACACATAATTATATTTAAGCTAAGAATAAGTTTGCATGTATTATATAATCATCTATAAAATTATATAATCATAAAATATATACACATATTTTTATATTATACATATAAATATACTTATGTAGGCTGTATATGCAAATGAGGCAGTTATTATAAATACATAAATGTGTATGAGTACATTACTACATCTAGTAGGCCTATAGTTGATGCTCAGAGCTAAAGGACAGATTTCATTCCTAGTTCTATAAGAGTCTTTTAGCCCATCGGTCTATGGCACACACTAGACTTTCCCCTCACATCACCTGATTTAGCTCTGAGTCAGTCTGTATCTGAGCTTGATCAAAATACCTATTTGCCAGTGTGTTGTTGTTTAGTCGCTCAGAGGTGTCTGACTCTTTTGTGACCCCATGACTAGCCCGCCAGGCTCCTCTGCCTATGGGATTTCCCAGGCAAGAATATTGGAGGGGGTTGCCATTTCCTTCTCCACCATTTGCCAGTCAGTATAAGTTACTGTTTATTCTATCACTCTTGGAAAAAAGAAATCCAGTATCCTAGTTCCAGGAAAGACTACCATCTTGGCTGCACGACCTCCTAAAGACTCCTCAGGCCGAGTGCACACAGAGGACGCGGGACAAACACAGAACTCATCAGCCATGACTCAGGCCCCAGGCCAGCCTGGCTTCCTGCCGTGGTGACAGGCTGGTCTAGGGACAGAGCTCCAGGCTGCTGGCCCTCCTACTCAACGGTCTGCTCTACCAGCCTCCCGCCCCATTCTTGTCATCTTCCAGGAGAGTTTCCACATGGGAGGCAGCAAGGGGCAGCTGCACAGGCTCACAGAGGGGGCATCGCAAAGTGAGAAAAAGACAGAAGAGCCTTCAGGGATGCCCGGGAAGTGACCTTTTGGCCTAGCCTGCATCCTCCCGTACCCTGCATTGTTGTTCAGTTGCTCAGTCGTATCTGACTCTTTGCAGCCCCATGGACTGCAGCACACCAGGCTTGCCTGTCCATCACCATCTCCCGGAGCTTGCTCAAACTCATGTCCATTGCATCGGTGATGCCATCCAACCATCTCATCCTCTTCTCCTCCTGCCCACATATAGCACAATAGCAGTACTGTGACTCCCAGCTCCAGTTGGTCCTGACCCCAGCATGGCTCCTTGACCTTAGAAGTGGAAGTGAGGGAGACTTAACATTCCTGGAGGCTTCAGTGTTTTAGCAGCAGCCTCTCGCCCTGCACACAGATCCCTTTCATTTGGTCCCATTAAGGCCAAACCCAAGGAAGGTGAGTCAACAGGAAGCAAACAGGCAGAATCAAAAGGGCAAAACAACAAACGCCATCTGTGGGCCCCTGTGTGGGGTAAGCACGCCCTTCCTCCAGGGCTGAGTCCTGGTGTGCGCCTGGAAAAGAAGTATTTCATCAGGGCACTGACCCCTTTCCCATTAGCAACTGTGAGCCCCTTAGCGGGTCTCTCTGAAATGACCCTTTACTCACACTTGGCATCCTGTAGCCCCTGCTCAGGATAAAATCCTTAAAGGCAACAGCTCCCTGAAGGTCTGCAAGTAACTCCTCCTGAAAGAGGATCCACAGTTTAAAAAACAGTCAGCTGTCAGAAGCTTCATGTCATACTTGTCCTAATTAAAAGCACTGAGCCCTTTATCAAGTACCTCATTTTAAACTACTTCCTTCTCATGTGGGAATATGTGTATAAATAATGTTCAGAAGTTGATGACCACAAAGGTTTTCAAAAGATACCCAACTTTCCTTTCCCTAGTCACATTTTATCAATTAGGTTATTATTGACCTAGGATGTCTAGACTCTATTTGAGATTAATAATTGTCATACTGTCATTTATAATGGAGAAGGCAATGGCACCCCACTCCAGTACTCTTGCCTGGAAAATCCCATGGATAGTCATTTATAATGTGCTATGCTGTGCTTAGTCACTCAGTCATGTCCGACTCTTTGTGACCTCATGGACTGTAGCCCACCAGGCTCCTCTGTTCATGAGGATTCTCCAGGCAAGAATACTGGAGTGCGTTGCCATGCCCTCCTCCAGGGGACCTTCCCAACCCAGGGATCGAACCCACATCTTCTGCACTGCAGGTGGATTCTTTACCGTCTGAGCCACCAAGGAAGCCCATGATTTATAATAAGAAATATGTATTTGGTCTTCTTCCCATTCTTGGCACAGAGCTCCTAAAAGCCTTGAAATTTTTTAAGTGATAAAAGCCACAGAGGTGAGTTTTTCCTTATTTATAACAAGCACCTTTCAGCCACGTCAGAGTTTATCTTAACGAGGTCTTTTTGGAAACCCCCTAGATAGCTACAAGATGGGATAGGGTTGCCAGGGAAACTAACCATGAAATTAGAGGGTTGGCACTTTCAGCTCCAACCCCAACCTCCTGGGAGGGGAGAAGAGCTGGAATTGAATTAATCAGAAACAGCTGGTGATGTAATCAATTAAAATTGCTCAGTCATGTTTGACTCTTTGTGATCTCATGCACTGTAGCTCAACAGGCTCCTCTGTCCATGGAATTCTCCAGGCAAGAATACTAGAGTGGGTTGCCATGCCCTTCTCCAGGGGATCTTTGCAACCCAGTGACTGAACCTGGCTCTCCTGCATTGAAGGCAGATTCTTTACCATCTAAGCCACCAGGGAAGCCCAGTATAATGAAGCCTCTGTACAAATCTAAAGAAGGGAATTTGGCAAGCTTTCATGTTGGTAAGGATGTGAAGGTACCTGGGGAAGGTAAGGGAGCTCTGAGTCCTGCCCACATACCATGCCCTGGGCATCTCTTCCATCTGGCTGCTTTTGAAAGTACCTCTTTATAATAAACTGGTAATCTTACTAGATTGTAAATAAACTGTTTTCCTGAGTTCTGTGAGCTTTTCTTGCAGACGATCAAACCCAAGGAGTGGGTCATGGGAACCTTTGATTTACAGCCACTCAGCCAGAAGCATGGGTGAACAACCTGGACTTGAGACTGGTATTTGCAGTGGAGGCAGTCTTAGGGTCTGAGCCTTTAAACTGTGGGATTGAATGCTGTCTCCAGGTAGGCAGTGTCAGAACTGAGTACAATCGTAGGACCTGGTGTTGGAGAATCAGAAAACTGCTCGGTGTGGGGAAAAAAAACCTCAGTACATTTACTGACCAGAATTGAGAATGGTAGAGGAAGAAATAGGAGTGTTTTCCTACTCAGTATATATCTGCAAGTTTTAGAATTAACTCCAAAGGGCATGATTAAAAAAAAAAAAGATTTGATCCAGTCCCAAAATCGTCAGGGCATTCATGCATTCATTTGGTCTTTCTTCAATTTATTTGAATTTAAAATCTTGATGTAGAAGTTTTTATCATTGTAATTCAGTTCTTTAAGGCCATTTCACTTTCCAAATGAATTCAATCAAGAATAGTCAAAACTCGTATTTCCAGCAAGACAGCCATGCCCTCATGGTGACTGGCCCTAACCAGCACACAACTGCATACTTGTGAACTGAGGTGCATAGCCAAGTTGCATCACTTAAAGTACACAAGATATTCAGTCTTCAGGTATTATAAAAGTGTGATTTGCAAAAATCATTACAGAACAATTCCATTGCTTTGAGTCCTTCCTGTGTCTAAACTGCCTGATAAACAGTCTTTTACTGTAATAATAGTTCTATAAACCACATTTCCAAAATTTAAGTATTATTTCTTCTTCATGAGCTGACTGTAACTATTATGACAAATGTCTTTACTGGCTTTCACCACCAAGATAAATCTTTTTGTAAAATTATTTAAGTCTTTAAGAATATGTTTCTTGGGACAGTGGTTAAAACTTCACCTTTCAATGCAGGGGGGTGAGGGTTCAATCCCTGGCCAGGGAGTTAAGATCCCACATGCCTTGGGGCCAAAAAGCCAACAAAGCAATATTGTAAAAAATTCAAGAAAGATTTTAAAAATGGTCCACCTCAAAAAAAAATCTTAAAAAAAGAATATGTTTCTTAAAAGAGAACTTCTAGACACCTTAATCAAAAGTTTCATTACTATTTTTATTTTTGAATATTTAACTCATTGAGGATGTTCAGTTATTTTTGAAAGTGAACTGGAACCGTTTTATGTCATATGTTCAGTCAGTCAGTTCAGTCGCTCAGTCATGTCCAGCTCTTTGCGACCCCATGGACTGCAGCATGCCAGGCTTCCCTGTCCCCAACTCCTAAAACTTGCTCAAACTCATGTTCATCAAGTCGGTGATGCCAGCCAACCATCTCATCCTCTGTCGTCCCCTTCTCCTCCTGCCTTCAATCTTTCCCAGCATCAGGGTCTTTTCCAGTGAGTCAGTTCTTTGCATCAGGTGGCCAAAGTATTAGAGTTTCAGCTTCAGCATCAGTCCTTCCAACAAATATTCAGGACTGATTTCCTTTAGGATGGACTGGTTGGATCTCCTTGCAGTCCAAGGGACTTTCAAGAGTCTTCTCCAACACCACAGTTCAAAAGCATCAATTCTTTGGTGCTCAGCTTTCTTCACAGTCCAACTCTCACATCTGTACATGACTACCAGAAAAAACATAGCTTTAACTAGATGGATGTTTGCTGGCAAAGTAATGTCTCTGCTTTGTAATACGCCGTCTAGATTGGTCATAGCTTTTCTTCCAAGGAGCAAGCGTCTTTTAATTTCACGGCTTTAGTCACCATCTGCAGTGATTTTGGAGCCCCCCAAAATAAAGTCTGTCACTGTTGCCATTGTTTCCCCATCTATTTGCCATGAAGTGATGGGATCGGATGCCATGATCCTAGTTTTCTGAATGTTGAGTTTTAAGACAGCTTTTTCACTCTCCTCTTTCACTTTCATCTAGAGGCTCTTTAGTTCTTCGCTTTCTGCCATAAGGGTGGTGTCATCTGCATATCTGAGGTTATTGATATTTCTCCCAGCAATCTTGATTCCAGCCTGGGCTTCATCCAGCCTAGCATTTCGCATGATAAACTTGCAGGATGACAATATACACTCTTGACGTACTCCCTTCCCAATTTGGAAACAGTCTGTTGTTCCATGTCCAGTTCTAACTGTTGCTTCTTGACCTGCATACAGATTTCTCAGGAGGCAGGTCAGGTGGTCTGATATTCCCATCTCTTCAAGAATTTTCCAGTTTGTTGTAATCCACACAGTCAATAGTTTTGGCGTAGTCAATTAAACAGAGGTAGATGTTTTTCTGGAACTCTCTTGCTTTTTCTATGATCCAGCAGATGTTGGCAATTTGATCTCTGGTTCCTCTGCCTTTTCTAAGTCAGCTTGCACATCTGGAAGTTCTCGGTTCATATACAGTTAAAGCCTGGCTTGGAGAATTTCGAGCATTACTTTGCTAGCATGTCATGTGTTAAACTCACATAAATTTAGATAGGCAGCTCCAAAAACTGTATGACAAGAAACTCTGCCTAATATGATTTATTTTGAAGCTTATACATAAGCATCTTGGCCTCATAAATTCATGCCATGTTTCCCATTTGAAAATAAGAATTTCATACCCAGTTCCAGAAAAGACAAAATACTTTCTGCCTCAGCTTTCCAAGCAAAAGGAGGCAACTGATGAGTGACTTCTGAATGAATGAGTAGCCAAACTTTTATAGCATTTTACGTTTTTGAAATGTTTTCACAATGTTATCTGGGAGAAGTTTTGAATCTGCTGATCCAAAGAGGATCACAAATATTCTCAGCAGGGTCCTGTATAAGCATTGCATCAAAGTTTCCAAAATTTCAGGCCTATAGTGAGGATCTTCTTCCATTAGGTACTTGCTCACAAGAGATGGGCAGGCACAAAGCTTATCTACAGTAAAACCAGAACATATCCTTGTTGTGTGTGTTTGTTGCTTTGTAACATCAAACAGTGCTTAACCTTTGTCCCTTTTCTCTCAGAGAGATCCTGCAACTCTGCTGAATGGCATAAAAGTAGTTTTTTCTTTTTTTATCCCAATTTTAACATTCATTCATTGCTGATTAAAAAAAAAAAAAGCCTCACATTTTTACTCAAAGTGAACTCATGACATTATATTCATTCTCAACTGAAATGGTCCTACCAAGTCACACCACCCTTTGAGCAACCAATTTATTCTGGACTCAAGAAGAGTAGGAGGACAATGAGTGGTTGCCCCATCTTTAGAGACATTGTGTCTACCATGAAGCTAGGAGATCTCAAGTCTTGCTTATTACCTATTCCTCATAAAATGACTTGGCTTTCTCATTGTCAAATTCAATATGCAAGTTATAAGACTTTCAGCAGCCTCTGAATTACTCCAGAGACTCTGACTTCAATATGAGGTGGCTGTTGCACTGGGTCAGATGATCAAGTCTCAGCAGACACACATACCTGCTTCTGTAGCTCCTTTTTAAAATTCTCATCTTGAGCTTTACGTAAGACCTTGGGGTCAACCAAAGGCTCATCAGCTCTTTGCTTTTTCCACAACTTGGGGTTCAGATACCATGCTCCATATCTCATCTTCACCCACTTTGGTTTATGAGGTTTCTGTATAAATAACAAAATTCCCAATTTCATTAGTTTGTTTGGTTTGTCGTTTCAATAAATCTAAAATTAAACTTGTGAAAATGGTAGCATTTATTTTTAATTTATGCTTACTCCGTTCCAAGGCATTTTATGAAGTGTCAGTAGGCTTTGATTTTACAAACATGAAAAGTTTACGATTGAGAAAATAATGTGATAGGTAAACATGGCCTTCGATTTAGACAAACCTGGGCTCAAATCCAGCCCTCTCCAACTTAGTAGCTCTGAGACCATGGACAAGTTACTCAAATTCTTCATTTGTAAAATAGAGATAATAGTTATCTACCCCATAGGGTTATTGGGAAGAAAAAATGAAAGAACTATGTAAAATAGCTAAAAATCGAATATTTCAATGAAGGGTAATGACATTCAACAATACTCAATCAAAATAATGTTATTAACCTATTACTCCAGCTCTGTGCTCAGCTTTGTAAATGGTACACTACTTTTGATCCAAATGCTATCCAACACCAATCTCTTGTCTTGAAAGAGAGAAAGGGATGGAAGAAGAGATGTCGTCTTTCTTTCTCCCATGACTCAGCGTTACAACAAAAAGAGAAAATTTCTGGACAAATATAAAGAAAAGAAAGTAGATCTGCCTGGAGCAGACTGTAGGAAAGAGGATTCCCTGGAAATGCGCTTCAGAGATCTGTGGGTTGATGGGAATGTCCTAACATGGGGTTGCAGTGATGGCTGCACAATTCTTTAAATGTGAAATCATTGAATTGTGCACCAAAATGGGTGAATACCTCAAAAATACATGTGTAATGTAAAATGTTGACTATTTCAGCGTTATGAAATAAAGTCTTCATGTTGTAAAAAAAAAAAAAAAAAGAAATGAAACTTTTCTTTCCTACTAACAAGAGAAACAAAGGAAGGAGTTAATAGCCATAGAGACAGCAAACCAAGTCTGTAAAAATTAAGCAATTGCAGTTTTAACTGTTACTAATCTGTAGAATATGCAACTAGATTTGTCCTTCACAAAGTTAATTCCTTCATCACTTTCTGACTTGATGTGAACTGTATCCTTTATGTAAACTGTATCCTGCATCTGGCATTTTCTCCTCCACACTCTCTTGTAACACTCCCCTGTAGCATTCTTCATTTCAGGAAGAAGGTCACCAGTTGATAACTTTGGAGGGGAACAGACCCAGTTACTGAGCTTCCTGACGCCAGCTGTGGCCCTTTTGAAATTTTTGCAGAAGAAAGAAAAATACAAGACCTTCACTGTTTTCATCCTTATCACCTACACTGGCTACAAGTCCTGATTCTAAGACCTCTCCCTATTTCCCAGGAAGGAGGGCACGGCTTCTGAGGCACTTGCCTCCCATGTTCCCTCTTTGCTTGGCAAAGAAATAAAGCTACTCTCTTTCCTCCAAAACTCTGTCTCCGTATTTCTTTTTCGTATTGGTGCACAGAGGGCCAGTATTTTGGCAACATCAGGAGTTCATCTGTTAGTTCATAGCCCAGTGCTGTGATGCAATACCCACTCATTGTCTCATCATGAAAGGAGATCTAATGTTTGCACAGGACTAAGAGATATGAAACACCAAGATCCTGCTCCTCCCCCTTCTCAGGCTTCCCTGGTGGCTCACATGGCAAAGAATCTGCCTGCAATGCAGGAGACTCAGGTTCAATCCCTGGGTTAGGAAGATCCCCTGAAGAAGGAATGGGTACCCACTCCAGTATTCTTGCCTGGAGAATTCCATGGACTGAGTTCCTGGGGTCACTCATATCTAAACTATGAGGTGGAATGTATGGGCCGTTCTAGAGTCAAGCCAGAAACACCTGCCTGAAGAAGACAGGATGGGACCGAACACACAGGAGGGAAATCCCTTCTCAGAGCTGGATTCAGCATTATGAGTTCCATTCCAAGCCTCCTGACCACTTTGTTATTTCTAGAGCACCTGTCACACTGCTGCCTCGGTGCCTTTGCATTCACTGTTCCCTCTCCATAATGCTTTTCCCCAAGACATCCACACGGCTCACTCCTTATCTGTTTCAGGTCATCTTTTCAGTTGTGTATTCCCTGACCACCCAGTTCAAAAACTGTAACCCCCATCACAATACTGCTTGTCTTCCTTCCCTGACTCATTTTTCTTAACAGCAGTTATTACCACTTGATATGCTAAATATTTTCTTTGTGCCTGTGCTGGGTCTTTGTTGCTGTGAGTGGGATTTCTCTAGTTGCAGTGAGCAGGGGTTACTCTCTACTAGTGGTATGCAGGCTTCTCATTGCAGTGGCATCTCTCGTTCAGAGCATGGACTCTAGGGCATGCTCAAGCTTCAGTAGTTGAGGTTTGTGGGCTCAGTAATTGCAGCTGTAAAGTGTAGACTCAGTAGTTGTGAAGCATGGGCTTAGTTACCCCACGGTATGTGGGATGCTCCAGGATCAGGGATCAAACCCATGTCCTCTCCGTTAGCAGGTGGATTCTTAATCACTGGACCACCAGGAAAGTCCTAACTATTTTTCTGATTACTTATCTCACCTCTCACCTTCTAAAATGTAAGCATCTGAGGCCAGCATCTAAAACAGTACTTAGGACACAATCAGTGCTCATTAAACATTTGTTGGATTAAAATTAGGTCTCTTAACTTAGGCATTATTGACATTTTGAGCTGGATAATTCTTTGTTGGGGAGTGGGGGTATTGCAAGAGGTTCAGCAGCATTCCTGGTCTCTACCCACTAGATGTCTGTAGCTCTTTAGTCATTAATTCCTGTCTGACTCTTTGTGACCCCATGGACTGCAGCACACCAGGCTTCCCTGTCCTTCACAGTCTCCCTGAGTCTGCTCAAACTCATGTCCATTGAGCCAGTGATGCCATCCAATCATGTCATTCTCTGTCACTCCTTTCTCCTCTTGCCCTCAATCTTCTGTGGGAAAAAAATTAGAGAATTTAAAGACATAGCAATAGAAACACAGAGACAAAAGAGAATCAAAACTGAACAGAGCAGCCGTAATCTATGAGACAACTTCATGCAACCTAATTTCCATGTGATTGGAGTCCTGGGAGGGGGTTGAAGGAAAAAACATTTGACCATGTAATAGCCAAAATTTCCCCCAATAGTTGAAAACTATAAACTCACAGATCAAAGAGGCTTCATTAACCCCAAGCATAAAAAACATGAACTAAATACCATTGCGTATAATAATCATACTACTCAAAATCAGTGACAAAGATAAGAATGACATAAGATTTAAACAACACAACCAAGAAGACAGTGGGGGCATCTTTAAAGTACTGAAAACAAACAAAAAACTTTTGAATCTAGAATTCTATACCCATAAAAATACCTTTTAAAATGAAGGCAGAATAAGGATAGCTTCAGACCTAGGAAAGCTGGGAGAATTCATCGCCAGCAGATCTGCACGGGCTGAGTGTGACGTGTGTATAAAGTGTTAGTCACTCTGTAGTGTCTGGCTATTTGCGAACCCATGAGCTGTAGCCTGCCAGGCTCCTCTGTCCATGGGATTCTCCAGGCAAGAATATTGTAGTGGGTTGCCATTCCCTTCTCCAGGGGATCTTCCCGAAGCAGGGATTGAACATGGGCCTCCTGCATTGCAGGCAAATTCTTTACAGTCTGAGCCCCAGGGAAACCCAGGTAGAGAGGAGATATCAAAGAAAGATATCAAAGGAAGTCCCTTAGGCTGAAGGAAAATGATACCATGTGGAAATCTATTTGAACTTTTGCACAGTGATCCTCCATCTGCCAGTCAAAAGTTCAATTTTGGCAATAACCACCATGCTTTATAAAGCAGCATTTGTGCAATTATTTGTAAGTACAGGTACTTGAGCAATTTCATTCAGCCCAGATTCAGAACAAGCAGTGGTTCAGGCCCCATGTGCCTGAACCATGTGGATATAATTTGCCTGTCCAGGATCATTTTATACTTTACACTTTAGAAAGATGAATGGAAAATGGAAAATTTAAAGTGCTGATATTAGTGACAGAATGTACAGTTTTCATAAATTTTATGCAACAGGCTCAAGGGTGGAAAACATCATGAGTGTAAAACTAGGTCAGCTGATTATGTTTAAATATAAATGGCAAAGTTATTGTGTCAAAAATATTGGAAAAATAGTAACAAGCCTGGAGTAGGGAATGGCAACCCACTGCAGTATTCTTGCCTGGAGAATTCTGTGGACAGAGGAGCCTGGTGGGCTACAGTCCATGAGGTTCGCAAAGAGTCAGACACAACTGAGCAACTGAACAAGCACTTAGTATAAAAGACAGAGGGTAATTATTATCTTCACTTTCAGAGAAACAAACTGTATAACCGCCTCACCCCACAACTCCCACATAGGCACTGGAATCTGTTGTCGGACTGGCACAATTTGACTTGTATATATATATAGTTGCACTAACACATTGTACAGAAAGGTTCTTAGGGGTTCATAGTACTTCCTTTTGGAACATAGCCTGTTTTTTCTACTGTTTCCTTGTTCTGTCTTCACAGGAAACTGGTGCTGGGAAACTGAGCGATTTGTTAATTATCAGGCAAGCATGTGGTCAAGAATGATGGTTTGTGGTCAAAAACATCACCATAAAAATTCAAGAATTCTCTGGACAGGAACAGTGTCTCCAGTCATTGACTGCAAACATTTTACTCTTATAGTAGTAAACATACATGTATAGTTCTACTGACTATTGGAATTTCAACATGTAAAATGCATAAGTTTCAACATATAAAACAAACCGATTGTTTCAACACATAAAACACATAAAATGAACTAATGAGTCACTTTCAGCCATCTTGGACCCTGTGAAGGCCTGCTGGGCACGGGACTTCTAAAACGACAAACATGTCTGGAAGGCTGTGGTCCAAGGCAATTTTTGCTGGCTATAAATGGGGTCTATGGAACCAAAGGGAACACACTGCTCTCCTGAAAATTGAAGGTGTATATGCTCGAGATGAAACTTAATTCTATTTAGGCAAGAGATGTGCTTTTGTGTACAAAGCAAAGAACAACACAAAACCTAACAGGAAAACCTAACAAAACCAGAGTAATCTGGGGAAAGATTACTCGAGCTCATGGAAACAGTGGCATGGTTCGTGCCAAATTCCGAAGCAACCTTCCTGCTAAGGCCATTGGACACAGAATTCATGTGATGCCGTATCCTTCGAGAATTTAAACTTCTTGAAAATAAATAAAAGTGTGGATTTGTCCTGTTGTGCTTTTGTTAAAAGAAAAAAAAAGACAACTAATGACTCTTCAGATGTCACCAAAAATGCTAAATGGCATGCCTTGTTTGTATAACTGACTTCGTTAGATGTAGTAAATATTCACTCACTTAACACATGTTTATTTATTAGATTTTTTAACAAATATTAAACATCAAAGAATTTTTCAAGAATTTTACTAAAAAGAGGTCAGTGCCTTCTGAAATACCCAAATTCAAGAACATTTAACATTTTGATATAATTTAATTTTCTTTGACTCTCAGTCTTCTCCCTTTTTTGCAATTACCTGTGGTTTCCGAAGTCTCTGCTCACAGTCTAGCTTCTGGAACAACTGTGGTTCCTGCAGTTTATTTAGCCCACTCATTTTCTTTAGCTCCAGAGGAACCTGGCTGGGTCTCATTGTGTGGAGCACATTATAGCGTGGTTTGCTCTGATAGTTAATGTCAAACTGTCTCAGGATAAACTCCTCATCAATGTTCAGGCTCCCCTGGAAGAATGCCACAGGGCATGAGTCAAGGACAAATGTCGAAATGTTTCTTCTTCTTTCTTTAATCTAAAGGAGGTGTTTGGCCACGACTGGAGAAGAGAGCGGTAGTTTAAAAAAGAGGTGGAAAACGCTCTTGTAGGAGACAAGAAGGATTTGGGGTCTGGAGAGTTTTGTCAGTGCACTGAAACAGCTTAGGACCTATAAGAAGCAGGGAGTCCTGAGGGAAATAGTGGGGCTGTGGAAAATTCAGTCTGTTTGATCAAAAGCAAACATCTCTAACACATTATAAGAGTGGCATCTCTAGAGGTATTTTCCAGACACATCTATAAATGTTAGTGTTTGATCTGCCCATAGCCGTTATAAGGGAAGCTGCCCTGTTTGGGATTCCTACTGAAGCCATGATTTGTGCACAGAACACATCTCCTTCTCTTCCCTCCGCCAAAACTGGGAGGAGCAGAGATGCGCACATTTAGAGTGCCTAATCATCCATAGCGGCTTCCCAGCTGGCTCAGTGGTTAAGGAAAAAAAATACCCGCCTGCCAATGCAGGACCCACAGGAGACGCGGGTTCAATCCCTGGGTCAGGAAGATCCCCCGAAGGAGGAAATGGCAACTCACTTCAGTATTCTTGCCTGGAATCCCATGGACAGAGGAGCCTGGTGGGCTACTGTCCATGGGTTGCAAAGAGTTGGACACAACTGAGGAATCACTCAGCACACAAATATCTGTAGGCTGATCATGGATGTATGATGTGACTAAAAGATAGTTTACATTTGAAGGATAGTAGAATATAGCATCCCAAAATATGCCTCTGGTCCAAGGGTTATTTTGAGCTGCTAATTTTGAGAAACAGCAGACAACACAAGAAACAATCTAGAAACAGAGTAGAAGTCACCCTTTAAGTGAAATTTACATTAATTAAAAAAAAAAAATCTCTATTTGTAAGCGTGTCTCCATCTCCATTCTAGGAGAAAAAGGAAGACTCTAAATCATATTATCAATGTAGAAGGCACTCATTTAAATCTGCACAACAAATCATAATCCTGTTCTCCTCTTTTTCCTGGTCACCTTCCCAGTTACTGACTCCCCATACTTTTTCCTCTTTTGTCTTTGGCTGAAGATGGTGTTTGAGCCTGAATTCTAGCCCACCTAGGAGAGTTACTCATTTTTCCCTGGGTATCTCCCATGTATACATGAGGTATAATTGTTAATAAACTTCTGTTTGTTTTTTAGTTGTTAATCTGTCTTTGGTTATAGAGATCCTGGAGAGGACTTAGAAGAGTAAACAGAAAATTATTCTTCCCTCCCCTACAGAGTCAACACAATCCCACTTTGGACTCTATAAGTTGGGGAACATAGAGGATGAGGTCATTAGCAACTGAGGCTGATGTTGAAGTGAAACTTACAGAGAGGGATCATTAAATAGAGTCAGGGGTATAAACTCAGCTGAAATAATACTGAAACAGAAACAGAGCAAGCAGAATCAATGAGGTAAAAAATAAATAAATAAACAACACGGAAGGAAAGCGTAAACTAGTGCTATGGAGAAAATACCACAGGGTGATGTGATAGGGACCAAAGTAGTGTGACAGATAAAGATGTGACCTTGGTCATAAGGGACTGAAGATGAGGCTGGTCACCAGAGCACCTAAACTATTATCCTAGGGTTCCTTAAATTTCCTGCTGAAAGAGGAATAGTCTCCAGCAGTAGAAACGGGGGAAGAGGAAGAGCTGGAAGTCAGGCAATCCCATCCAGCCGGACTGTAGACAAGCAGTGGTAGAGTGGGCATCAGTGGGTAGGGTGCTTTCTTGTCTAGCATCCCTAGTCCAGTCACCCTCTGGGAAGCCTCCCTCCACCACTCTCAGGCAATCTGTTGCAGAAGGCTGGACATGCCCATCTTTTGACATGTGGGTAAGGTAAGACATGTGACCTGGGACTAGCCAATAATCATATTCCATCTCCTTACTCATAGTGGATAATGCACACGTAGGTGTGACCCAGGTTAGATAAAGGTTAGAGTGGTGGGATTTACGTTTTGAAAATTTAGTGACTACTTTGGCATCTCTTCAGAGAAGGCAATGGCACCCCACTCCAGTACTCTTGCCTGGAAAATCCCATGGATGGAGGAGCCTGGTGGGCTGCAGTCCATGGGGTCGCTAAGAGTCGGACACGACTAAGCGACTTCACTTTCAATTTTCACTTTTCACTTTCCTGCACTGGAGAAGGAAATGGCAACCCACTCCAGTGTTCTTGCCTGGAGGATCCCAGGGACGGGGGAGCCTGGTGGGCTGCCGTCTATGGGGTTGCACAGAGTCGGACATGACTGAAGCGACTTAACAGCAGCAGCAGCAGTTGGCATCTCTTAGGGAAAGACTACAGGAAAGTGTAGTCAGATAGAGGGGAGCAGCCAAGTGATAGGGAGAGTGCCTAAAAACATTTTAACACCCAGATACAGCTGTGCCTGAAGCTCCTAAGACTTCTGGATGATGCCCTTTTCTCCCTTAATCTAGTCTGAATTATACCATTTGCCAAAGAATTAGTCCTAAGTAATATATTGACTAAAACTGACTAACAGACTCAAAAAATGAGGGTGGGGGATGGAAAATTCTAGAAGGTCTTAAATCCAGGAAACAGCATCAGGAATCTAGACATCTAAGGGGACTCAAGGACAGGAATAGGTACTAAGGAGGGCAAGAAAAGAACTTGATAACTGAGTCAAAAGTCTCTTCAGATCAAATACTTTTTGTAATGACTGTAGTCAAACATAGCTTCCAAAGTACTTTAAATATAACCAAGAAAGATTTATATGATCTGAAGAGAAACCCGAGTATGCTAGAAAAGATTGAAGGCAGGAGGAGAAGGGGATGACAGAGGATGAGATGGTTGGATGGCATCATCAACTCAATAGACATGAGTCTGAGCAAGCTCCGGGAGATGGTGAAGGACAGGGAAGCCTGGCACGCTGCAGTCCATGTGGTCACAAAGAGTAGGTCACGACTAAGCAACTGAACAACAACAACATAACCAAGAGAAATGAGTTGAAGAAGGAGTGAAGGATACAAACCTCCAGTTATATGATGAATAAGTTCTGGGGAATCTGATGTAAAGCATAATGACTATAGTTAACAATACTGGATTACATATTGGAATGTAACTGTGTACATTCTTATAGTTACAGAGTTAGTTGCTTGGTCCTGTCTGACTCTTTGCCACCCCATGGACTGTAGCCTGCCAGTCTCCTCGTCCATGAGATTTTCCAGGCAAGAATACTGGAGTGGGTTGCCATTCCCTTCTCCAGAGGATCTTCCTGACCCAGGGATAGATCCCAGGTCTCCAACATCGCAGGGAGACTCTTTACCTTCTGAACCACCCAGGAAGCTCCAAATTTAATTTTGATGAGTAAATAAACCTAAAGTGTTAGTTGCTCAGTTGTGTCCAACTCCCTGGGACCCACTGACTGTAACCTTTGTCCATAGACCTCTCCAGGCAAGAACAGTGGAGTGGGTAGCCGTTCCCTTCTCCAGGGGATCTTCCCAACTCAGGGTTCGAAAATGGGTCTCCAACATTGCACTATATGCAAGTATGAAATCATCACACTGTATACCTTAAACTTATACAATGTTATATGTCAATTATATCTCAATAAAGTTGAGGAAAAACAAAAAGCCACTTTAAATAATACATGAAACAACAGCAATATGACATATAAACATTTATGCATTGGCTGCAAGCTTGCAAACTTTCCAGAAATTTCACCTACAAGAAACATTTTTATTTCACATGGTAGGAGAGTCAAAAGATGCCTTTATGACTTTGTCTATTTGACTTAGAGTTATCCAAATGCTGAGCAACTAACACTTTTATTTTTTTTAACAAAAGCAACTTTGAGTTCAAATTGTAAAAAGTAGGTTGTAAGTATTACTAGTAACTTACAAAGGCAGTAGCCCAGTTGCAGAAGTCGCTAACTGCTTGGCGAACGTTTTTGTGAAGAAGCAGACCATCCTTTTGGAGCGAACCTGTTTCACTTGGCTTCCTTTTTTCATAAAGCCATTGGCATGGATGTGACACAGGGGTCTTCTTGGGACTAAAGATAATGAAATCATCAAAGAATTACAATATAAGATACCATGAATCCAAGTGGATTTCAAATAGTATCTTGGGGAGGAATTCATAATTGCATGTATTTTTAACACTCTTGCAAGCTTATACAAATTATGTGTTAATATTTTCAAAGATCATATTCTCATTATCAATATCATAAAGACAAGTATACCATGTTATTTAGAACAATTAAAGTTGATATAGAATTTTATCATTGCAAGTTAACTTTTTTAAAAATTATGAGTACCATTTATTAAGACCTGTGTCAGGTAAAAACACAAATTATAGTGACTGGAATCTTCCAAAGTCTTAGACAATCTTGACAAGCAGGAGACATCCTGGCTTCTCTCTCCTTCAGCCTTAAAATTCAGCCTATTAGTAAATCTGGTAGATTTTAATTCTTCTCTGGCCTGTCACAAAATGTATCTCTGTATCTTTCTTAAGGCCCAACTGCCAATTCCTAATCCATTCTCTACACTGTAGCCAAAACTGTCATTTCAATATATAAATTCGGTCTTATCAAATGCAGCTACATTTCATCCTGGATTAAGCCTATTCAATAGCTTCTTTTAAAAAACAGATATAATTCATACATCATAATATTTACCATTTCAAAGTATACAACTCAGTTGCTTTCATATATTTACAAAGTTGCATAACCATCACCATTAATTTTGGAACATCTTCATCACCCCAAAAGAAGAAGCCCCATAGCCATTAACAGTCACTATTTGTCTTCCCTTCTCTACCATTCTCCTTGCTCTTAAACCACTAATTTACTTTCGGTCTCTGTGGATTTGCCTGCTCTGCATATTTCATCTGAATGGAACCGTATATAACATTTTTTGTCCGGCTTCTTTCACTTAGCATAATGTTTTTGTTTCATAGATCCTGTAGCATGTATCAGCAGTTTATTCCTTTCTACGCTTGAATAATATTCCACTGTATAGATAGACCACATTTGTTTATCCATCAGCAGTTGGTTGATGGATATTTGACTTGTTACCACTTTTTGGCTATAATGAATAATGCTGCTATGGATATTCAGGCACAAGATTTTGTGTTCACTACCTTCTTTCACTTCTCCAATAAAGATCTAAGTCTTAACGCAGCTTTCAAGACTCTTCATGGCCTGCTCCTTGCCCATCTCTCCAGATTCTTCCAGAATTACCACCCTTCCACACTCTCTGAGTTCCAGCCATGGTGGCCTCTCCTCAGTTCCATGAATTCATCATGCTTCCAGCCAGCCACAGGGCCTTTGTACATGTTATTCTATCTGACTGCAATGCTATCTCCAACCCCTTACCTCCCTTATGTCTCAACATATTTTCCCTTTCTCAGGGAGGCATTTGCACAGTCTGTCCCCAGAACCCATAGTTTATTCAAAGCAACCTGTACCTTTCATTCATAGCACTTATATATTAATTCATCCACTCAACAGATATTTATTAGGCAACAACTATGGCTTCCTTGCTGGCTCAAATGGTAAAAAATCTGCCTGCAATGCAGGAGACTGGGTTTGATCCCTGGTTGGGAAGATCTCCTGGAGAAGGAAATGGCAAGACACCCCAGTATTCTTGACTGGAGAATTCCATGGACAGAGGAACCTGACAGGCTATAGCCCATGGGGTCAAAAAGAGTCAGGCTAAGTGACTAACACTTTTACTTTCATGTGCCAGGTACTATTCCAGGCATTAGGATTCAGCTGTAAATAAAGTTAAGAACCGGGACTTCCCTGGTGGTCTAGTGGTTAAGAATCTGCCTGCCAGTGCAGGGAACACGAATTCGATCCCTAATCCATACAGATCCCACATGCCGGGAAAGAACTAAGTCCATGTGCCATAACTATTGAGCTTGTGCTCCAGAGCCCAGGAGCCACACTATTGAGACCTGAGCACCCGGAGACTATCTTCTGCAGCAAGCGAAGCCACTGGAGTGAGAAGCCAAAGCTCTGCACAAAGAGTAGCCCTTACTTGCTGCAACTACAGAAAGTCTGTGCAAAGCAATGAAGACCCAGTGCAGCCAAAAGTAAAATTAAATATTAAAAAACATTTTCAAAAATAAATAAAGTTAAGACCCTGTCCTCAGTCATGTCCGACTCTTTGCAACCCCATGGACTATACAGTCCATGGAATTCTCCAGGCCAGAATACTGGACCGGGTACCCTTTCCCTTCTCCAGGGGATCTTCCCAACCCAGGGATCAAACCCAGGTCTCCTGCATTGCAGGCGGATTCTTTACCAGCTGAGCCACCAGGGAAGCCCTTACAATTGATAGGGAGACACAGCACAGAGGTAAAAAAATATGTGTGCGTGGTATGCGCTACATTGCTTCACTCATGTCTCTTTGCAATACTATAGACTGGAGCCCGCAAGGCTCCTCTGTCCATGGGATTCTCCAGGCAAGAATACTGGAGTGGGTGGCCACACCCTTCTCCAGGGGACCTTCCTGACCCAGGGACTGATCCCTTGTCTCTTAAGTCTCCTGCATTGACAAGTGGATTCTTTACCACTGGCACCACCTGGGAAGCCCCAAACAAATATGTACCAGGTAACTGTAAGTGATTTAAAGAAAAATAAACCAGGGCAGGAAGGATGGAGAGTGACGACAGGGGGCTGTTTATACAGAAAAGGCCTCTCTACTAAAGTAATATTTGAGCAGACCCAGAAGAAGAAAGGGACCAACCCATGTAGATATCGAACATTCAGCTACTAGGCTGATAAGAACAGCACTGCAAAGGCCCCAAGGTCAGAGCTGAGAATATATGAGAAATACAAAAAGGCCACTGTGACTGGAGAGGCGTGATTAAAGGATACAATAGTAGAGGATGAGGGCTAAGAGATAACCAGAACCTGATCATAAGGGACGTGAGAGGCAAGGATAAGGACTTTGGATTTTACTCTGAATAAGTAAGCAATTAGAAAATTCTGAGCACAGGACTGATATTGCGCGACTTAAGTTTTTTGGTTTTTGTTTTACAGAATCATTTTAGCTACTGTGCAACAAATAAAACGGCACAGGTTGGAGGCAGGGTGGAGGCCAGGAGATTAGTTAGTAAGCCATTCCAATAATCCAGGCAAGAGATGATGGCACCTCAGAACAGACTGACCGTAGTAAAACAGACAAGATTCCAGATATATTTCAAAGGTACAGGCATTAGGATTTTTTTTTGGCAGATTGCAACCCCTGTTTAAAAAGTCACTGAAAGAGTGGAGTTACTACTTACTGATCTGGAGGAAACAGAAGGGGGAGTAGGTTTGGGGAAGAAATTAAGATTTCAGCTTGGATTTATCAAGTCTCAAATGCCAGTTATATGTTCAAAGGAAAATGTTAAACAGTTTCTTGTATTAACCTTTTTTTGTTTGTTTGGTTGGTTATTCACCAAACTACTGGTCTCAATCATGATGAATAAAAGGGCTTCTACCATAAATAATTTAAAAAGCCATTCTGGGCTAATCAAAACCATTTAGGTTTTCAGCAGTTTTCTTCTCCCACAGCTCTCCTAGAGTAGTGTAGACACAACTGAATTCCCTCCATTGCTGATAATTTGCATCCATTTAATGAAATAAGGGGCTTCCGTGGTGGTTCAGATGGTAAAGAATCTTCCTGCAACGCAAAAGATCCAGGTTCGACCCCCAGGTTGGGAAGATCCCCTGAATAAGGGAATGGCTACCCACTCCAGTATTCTTGTCTATAGAATTTCATGGACAGAAGAGCCTGGCAGGCTACAGTCCATGAGGTGGCAGAGAGTTAGATATGACTAAGCAAACAACACGTTCACTTTCAATGAAATAAAGCCTTCCCTGGTGGCTCAGTACCAAGGAATCTGCCTGCCAATGCAGGAGAAGGGGTTCAATCCCTGGATCAGGAAGATCCCCTGGAGAAAGAAGTGGCAACCCACTCCAGCATTCTTGCCCAGGGAAATCGCATGGACAGAGGAGCCTGGTGAGCTACAGTCCATGGGGTCGCAAAGAGTCAGACACAACTAAGCAACTAAACAACAACAGACTAAACACTACTCAGAGCAGGACCCAAGGATCCTTTCCCTCCTCGTCAGGAACTTAATTACTTTTACTTCTCTTAATTATTGTAAAGATTCTTAACTAGTCCTAAAGTAAAGTGAAGAAGAACTAAAGAGCATCTTGATGAAAGTGAAAGAGGAGAGTGAAAAAGTTGGCTTAAAGCTCAACATTCAGAAAACGAAGATCATGGCATCTGGTCCCATCACTTCATGTCAAATAGATGGGGAAACAGTGGCTGACTTTATTTTGGGGGGGATCCAAAATCACTGCAGATGGTGACTGCAGCCATGAAATTAAAAGACACTTGCTCCTTGGAAGGAAAGTTATGACCAACCTAGATAGCATATTGAAAAGCAGAGACATTACTTTGCCAACAAAGGTCCGTCTAGTCAAAGCTATGGTTTTTCCAATGGTCATGTATGGATGTGAGAGTTGGACTGTGAAGAAAGCTGAGCACCAAAGAATTGATGCTTTTGAACTGTGTTGTTGGAGAAGATTCTTTCAAGTCCCTTGGACTGCAAGGAGATCCAACCAGTCCATCCTAAAGGAGATCAGTCCTGGGTCTTCATTGAAAGGACTGATGTTGAAGCTGAAATTCCAATACTTTGGCCACCTGATGCGGAGGGCTGACTCATTGGAAAAGACCCTGATGCTGGGAAAGATTGAGGGCAGGAGGAGAAGAGAATGACAGAGGATGAGATGGCTGGATGGCATCACCAACACAATGGACATGGGTTTGGGTAGACTCCGGGAGTTGGTGATGGACAGGGAGGCCTGGTGTGGTGCGGTTCATGGGGTCACAAAGAGTCGGACACAACTGAGCAACTGAACTGAACTGACAGTATTCTAAAGATGAGAAGCTTTGAGAAGGTAACTACAGAGAGTCACTGACTTAATGACAATTTGTCTTAGAATTTTTCCACTTCATGAGAGTGCAAAGTAATAGTTGTTTAGAAGAAAATGTACTTTGAATTTGGATTTTTTTTCCTGGGCTGGTGATATGCTGTGATGACCCTGTCTGGTGATGCTGGGCAGCAGCAGTGACCCATAGTTCCCCACCAGCCATGTGATCACGAGGGACAACAACCGATACACTTACGACCACCCTGTACCCACACAACCAACATTTTCCTCACCTTCAGTACTGTAATCTGTCTATAAATTTTGTGAGATAGTCAATACTTTATTATACAATAGGCTTTGTGTTAGATGATTTTGCCAATTGTAGGCTAATGTAAGTGTTCTGAGCATATTTAAGGTGTGCCAGGTTAAACTATGGTTTTCAGTAGGTTAAATGTATTGCATGCATTTTCGACTGCTGGTATTTTTCATTTATTATGGGCTTATCAAGACAATCCCACTGTTAAGTCGAGGAAGATTTGTACTAGAACGTTTCATCAGGGGACAGGAATGAGCAAGAGGTTAAGAACCATACTTACAGTCCCAAGTAGACTTGGGTTGAATGTTTTTTTAAAAGTTTTGTGGGTTTTTTCATTCTTTTCCTGATGCCCTGACAATAAGCCCATGTGTCTTCCAGCTTCTTGTCAGGATCCAGAACTTCCAGCACCTTTAATAAGAGCTACAAACAGAAAACAACTTAGGAGAAAAGAAAGATGTACTGAAAAGGGGGCTCTCTGATTCTCAAACACAACAGACCAACACATCCCTTCGCTTTGCCTTTCTAGTTGGTCAATACCATTCATCAGCTCCAGGGCAAATACGGTCCTGGGTGATGCTGGTTAATGTCCATCAGCTGGACATTAGCTGTGTAGCCTTTTTACTGAAGTTTCCATCTCCTCTAGATAGAACAGTGACTCTGGGCCCACTTGGACCCCAGTACCTCACTGAAAAAAGTACCTCTAGAGGGTGTCTGTGGTTTTTGACTGCCTACCATCCATTCAGCTTCCCTGGTGGCTCAAACAGTAAAGAATCTGCCTGCAATGCTGGAGACCCAGGTTTGATCCCTGGGTCAGGAATATCCCCTGGAGAAGGAAATGCAATCCACTCCAGTGTTCTTGCCTGGGAAATCCCATGGACAGAGGAGCCTGATGGGCTATAGACTGTGGGGTCTCAAAGAGTTGGACATGACTGAGTAACTAACACTTTCACTTTCACCATCCATTCATCCTCCTATGAGTAACAGTATCTAGACTTTTCTTTGGAATATCACCTCTCCCTCCATTCTCAGTCCTTGTGGTCTGAACTGGCCTGACAGCTCTTCACACCACAGCCTGGCCTGGCCAATCAGGCCTACGGTGACTGGCTAACCCAATGAGACCCAGGGGAATTAGGTCATGAAATTTTCCTGGAACCATGCAAAGATGTATTGTTTTCCAAAGTAAAATTGACATCTAGAGCTGCTGGTGGCAGTCATGGCACCACAAGAAGAGATCCTCCTTCAGAAGGAAGACAACACTCTATTTGAGGAGGTCAGATATGAGAATAAAAACCACAGTTCCATGTGCCCTCTAAGGATGTGTGCAGAGGATCTCTTTGCCATAGACTCAGAAGCTCTGATCCACGGGAGGGTAGTGAAGGAAAGACCAGGGGGCAGACCATTGATTACAAACTCCAGTTGTAATGAGAACCTAGTGTAGCACACAGGGAACACTACTCAGTGCCCTGTGGTGACCTATATGGGAAGGAAGTCCAAAAAAGAGGGGATATATGTAGGCATATAGCTGATTCACTTTGCTGTATAGCAGAAACTAACACAACATTGTAAAGCAACTATGCATGCGTGCATGCTCAGTCACTAGGTCATATCCGACTCTTCGCGACCCTACGGACCATAGCCCTAGCCCACCAGGCTCCTCTGTCCATGGGATTCTCCAGGCAAGAATACTGGGGCGGGTTGCCACTTCCTTCTCCAGGGGATCTTCCTGACCCAGGGATTGAACCCCTGCCTCCTGCCTCTCCTGCATTGCAGGTGGATTCTTTACCACTGAGCCACCAGGGAAGCCCATGCTAAGTATATAGGAGCTGACTGGAGCGGAAAGTCAAAGAATCCTGGGATATTGATGACACATTGCAGCTGCTGCCCAGCTCTGGTCCTGGAAATCTGGTGAATTTCCCTGTGACTTTTCAGGTGCCCATCCATTAATAACATCTTATGGACACCTCCCAAGACCAGGCTAAAATGACAGAAGCAAGACTGAACAATTCCTCCACTGTTTTCTCCCCTCAAAAGAGTCACAAGCAAAATTGACTGGTAGAGCTTCAGAGGTAAACAAGTCAAACATTTCTGGGTTGCTGAGCCTTTATAAGTTGGCTGGCCTCTTGGCGGTATGGTGCTGTCATCGGCATTTCCTGAAAGGCTGCTCCACACCCCAGGAGAACTCTCCCCAGGGAGACAGTCATCGTCCTCACTCCTGGAGGGAACTCCCCAGGCATCTAAGGAGCAACATTCTCCAGGCCCCACTGAAGACCCACCCACAACCCCAGGACAGGAGGTCACCTCGGCGGGCATGTCTTCTTCCAGGTCCGGATAAAGAGCCAAGGGGTGCGGGGTCAGCTGAGCCTCAATGTCTGTCAGGAATGCCATCCGTGCCTGCTGGGCCGGCGAGAGCTTGGAACACAGGGCTGCGTGCCTGGGCAGCCTCTTCTTAGGAGAAGGTTGGGGAGCTGTGTGATAAATTTGGGGGAGAAAGCCCTCCCTGGGGCCCAGCGTGGTCAGAGCTTCACAAGGCGGGCAGCCTCTCCTGAAGTCATCCTGTCCTGTTCTCACGAATCTCCACCGCCGGCTGTCCAGGGAGGTGGGACCCGGCAGCCTGCCCTTGTGCTCCATGAAGCACTTGGAGGGCAGATTCTCTCTGTACCTGCAAGACATCATGGCAGCAGTCTGACCACAAGGGTGAGTGTGGGAGAAGGAGTTTTCCAGGAGGTTGGCCTCTACCTGTGTTAGGCAAGAGTTGGAGGAAGGGAGGGTCATGTGAGAAGGTGGAGTTCCCATACTCCTGGTTCAGGGCACATCATCACTGGTCCATATGACCCTCTCTCCTGTTTCTTTATTCGACGTTATTCCCATATTCCATCCTCTTTATTTGACGTTATTCCCATATTCCATCCTCTTTATTCGACGTTATTCCCATATTCCATCCTCACTGCCTCCTCTCCACAGGCACCACCACTCTAACAGATTTGGAATGTATCCTGTTTGCAGGGCTTTCCTGTTGTAAATACTCTGCCTGTAACGCAAGAGACCTGAGCTCGATCCCTGGGTGGGGAAGATCCCCTGGAGAAGGGAATGGCTACCCATGCCAGTATTCTTGCCTGGAGAATTCCATGGAGGAGCCAGGTGGATTATAGTCCATGGGGTCACAAAGAATCAGACATGACTGAGTGACTAACACTTTCACTTTTCACTTCAGTTTGAAGACATCCTTTTAAGATCTGTATTGTTCTTTTGTGTCCATGTATCCTTACTGTACATAAATCATAAATGGTCTTATTCTGTCACTTGTTTACAAAGCATGATACCATGAAGGCCTATCCATGTCACTCTGTGTAAATGTAATTCATTATTATCACCTGCAGTCACCAGCTATCCCCTCTCTTTTTGAAGGATACTTACAATTTATAACCCCTCCTGGACTCTGTCTTCTCCTTTAAAGGGACACAGTGCAGTGGGAAGAACCTGGATGTGGTGACAGCTCACCCCCAACTGGGCTTTCCTGGTGGCTGACATGGTAAAGAATCCGCCTGCAATGCAGGAGACCTGGGTTTGATTTCTGGGTTGGGAAGATCCCCTGGAGGAGGAAATGGCAACCCACCCCAGTATTCTTGCCTGGGAAATCCCATGGATAGAGGAGCCTGACAGGCTACATTCCATGGGGTCACAAAGAGTCAGATATGACTGAGTGACTAAGCACAGCACAGCACCCCCAACTAGCTGAATGATGTTCACCCTACATTTAATCTTTGTGGGCCTTGATTACTCCTCTCAGCTCAGTGGGGTCAAGGGCACAAACTAACCGTTCATGTGCTGTATCAGGCCCACAAACCCATCATTTGATCCCCTTTGTGTTTTAATAAGAACCGTAATAGTTCACATGTAAGGAGAACTTTCTATATAACATGTGCTGTGCTCAATGCTTTACACGAATCAGTCTCATAACAATCCCATGAAGTAGGTACTAACATTATTCCAGATAAGGAAACTGAGGAACAAAGAAGTTGAAAAACAAAACAAACACTTGTCAAAGTTCCCATTGTTAATAAGGGGGAGAGCTGGGATTTTAATAGTTAGTGTGACTCTGGAGAAAGGTAAGAAAGGTGTTTATACGTCAGAGCTTCTGACATATAAAAATGCCCATACAAATAATGTGGAACAAAAATCAGGAGCTCTGGGAACACTAGGTCCACCTTCCTGTGGAGCCCCTATTGGCATAGTGGCTGCCATCTTTAGACAAGTCCTGTGCTCTCTTATCCACAGTCTCCACTGTTCCCTACCACCTAATATGAAACCTGCTTCACACTGTCTCTTTACCTCAACAGACAGTTATTTGCACAGAGTTTTTAGGGCAGGAAGCTAAGATGGAAGAGATCGATGGACAAATAGAAAGAAAAATGAGACCTGGATAATCTAATATATCCAGGCATTGCCAAAGTCAGGACTTGGCATTTGAGCAGCTTAATGGCAGGTCTCTCATGATCTTAATGCATCAAATGGCACTAGTCAGATATTTCTATATTATTGGTGTCTTTCCTTGAAGCCTCTTCCACCTCCAGGCCCCTTTCATCTATAATGACCCATTACAGTAAATCTACTTCTTGTCACACTCATCTTTATAGGCACAAAACATTTTAAGAGATTCCAGCTTTATCCTTATCCTTTTCTTGTGAGTCCTGGACACTTCTTTCTGTCTGTGCATGCATGTGTGTGTTTTAAGGGTTTAATCCATCTGGAGATGGCAACCCACTCCAGTACTCTTGCCTGGAAAATTCCATGGACTGAGGAGCCTGATAGGCTACAGTCCATGGGGTCGCAAAGAGTCGGATATGACTGAGCGACTTCACTTTCACTTTCACTGTGAAAATACAGATGAGAGGATACAAAAATATGAGTTTACAAGTTGCTCTTTGCAATTTATAAATCACTCCTAAATAGCTAAGTGGTGAGGATGTTGAAATTCTATCTAGCCTTGAGATTTGATGACTCACTCAGTATGACTTGTTAGCAAGTTACCCTCTATAGTACCAAAGTTCTTCCTGACCCAGGAATCAAACCGGGGTCTCCTGCATTGCAGGCAGATTCTTTACCGGCTGAGCTACCAGGGAAGCCTGTTTCCCACACATTTACAACTAATTCAAAGATCCAATCACTTCATAAAATAAAATCTGATGACCAATATTTTTACTCAAGCACAGTCATGCAACTCAAAATGAAAGTGCGGCAGCTAGCTCAAGCCTGATAGAACATTAGAGCTGGCACAAACTTTGAAAGAAATCTAGTCTAACTTCTCCACTTTTCAACAAGGAAACGAAGTTCCAAAGAGGTGAATAAGGGAACAGTCTGGCTGGAGGACTTACCTCACTTTGCCTCTCATAGCTGATAAATTTGCCTCTCTGCATTCTGTTAAGTTCATGAAAATTTTTGCTTAACCCAGAGTATAAAGCAAGAACATTTTTCTAAGCATCTACTATTTTCACAGTCACTATATGATACTCAGATATTTCCATCTTTAAGAGCTGCAAAAGAGTATTGGGCATTTATCCTAAAGAAATGAAAACTTATCTTCACAAGAAAGTCTGTACACAAATGTTTATAACAGCTTTATACATAATAACTAAAAATCAGAAACAAACTGAATGTCCTTCAACAGGGGAATGGAAAAACAATGGATAAACATCTGTGCCATGAAATATGACTCAGCAGTAAAAATGAACTATTGATGCACACAACATCTGGGATGGGTCTCAAGGGCTTCTGCTTAATGAAAAGGAACCAATCTCAAAAGGTTTCATATCTTTTATAACAGTATTATTCTATTTTTCTAACATTCTCAAAAGAACAGAATTCTAGAAATGGAGACCAAATTAGTGGCTGCCAAGTGGTGTGAGTGGTAAAGTGAGTGAAAATTAAAGCATAGCATGAAGTGGCTCCCCTGCTGGTAAGGAAACAGTTTTGTATCTTGATATATACATATAACAATATTTTACTGAACTACACACACACACACACACACAAGTACAAGTGAAAACTGGTGAAATTCAAGTAAAGTCTACCATCTAATTCATACATACACACAGTGCTGATTTCCTGCTTTGGTAATGTACTATAGATATGCAAGGTGGTATCACTGCAAGCATCTGGAGGAAGGGTGCGTGGGACCTCTGCACTATATCTGCAACTTCTTGTGAGTCTATAGTTATTTCAAAACAAAAAGTTTGAAACTGGGGGTTGGAGAGATTCTCAGAAGAGTCCATAAACTCTAACATGTATACAGTGCATATATATGGCAGTAACTGTTTTACAAGTGCCAAGTCACTAAATCCTCACAGTTTGTGTGTCAGTCACTCAGTCATGTTCACTCTGCAACCCCATGGACTGTAGCCTACCAGGCTCTTGTGTCCACAGCATTCTCTGGGCAAGAATAACGGAGTGGGTTGCCATTTAGCAATCCTAGAAAGCTCATTCCTTTTATTGTTCTCATTTTACAGTTAAGAAAACTGAGCCCAGAAAGAGCAACTAATTGTCTAAAGTCACCAGTCAAATGAGGAAAACTGGCCTTCAACTCCAGCCTTGCTGATTGTAGACTCTGGAATCTTCACCACCACATGGCTGCTGCCTCCAAGAGCACTGAATTCCGTTCTCATAAACCGCTCAAGGAACCAGCCAAGGCAAAAAGCCTCAGGTTCCTGTCTGGTGCAGTGATGCCAACCATGGCAACTGACCACCCCAGGGCCTGAGGCACCCCCCCCCCCCCAATACCAACTCGGCTTGGCCACAGTCACCTGCTGGGCAGGGAAAGACTTCTGGTGCGACCCTTCAAACATCCAGACCCTTCACACTGGATGTAGCCTGCAGGCAGCTAACCCCGAGAAGAGTGGGTTGCAGGCTAAACCATTCTCCGCAGAGGACTCTTCCACCATCAGTTTCCCATCTGGAGGTGTGTTACTCGTTCAGTTTTGTACAGCTCTTGGCAACCGCAGGGGACTGCAGCCCGCCAGGCTCCTCTATCCATGGGATTCTCCATACAAGAATAATGGAGTGGGTTACCATGCCCTTCTCCAGGGGATCTTCCAGACCTAGGGATCGAACCCAGGTCTCCCACATTGCAGGCGGATTCTTGACTAGCTGAGCGAGCAAGGCAGCCCTCCCATCTAGAAAGGGTATATTAATCTACATCCTCTGGGGGTGGTTTAGTCTCTCAGTTGTGTCCTACTCTGTGCGACCCCATGAGCTGATGAAGCCTGCCAGGCTCTTCCGTCCATGGGATTCTCCAGGCAAGAATACTGGAGTGGGTTGCCATTTCCTTCTCCAGCGGATCTTCCTGACCCAGGAATCGAACCTGTGTCTCCTGCATTACAGATAAGGAATCTGCCTCTAGGGGGACAGTAAAGAGCGTGGCATGAGCTGGTTATGTTCTATTACGATCATTTAGGTGCGGGAGACCTAAAGGAGGGAAGGAAGCCGGGTCCTCCGCGGCCATCGGCCACCCGCCGACCCCGACCCCGGCAAGCACGGAGCGCAGGCGCCCCCACGCGGCACCCACGGGATGCGCCCTCGCTCGGGCGCGCGCTTACCTGGGCCTGCAGTTCCGGCCCACCGGCATCCCGGCCCGCGGCGCCGGCGGAAACAGCCGCCTGTGGTCAGCCATGCTGCCTCGGCCGCCCACGCGGCCTCCGGTGGTGTGTGTTCCCCGCCGCTCGGGTCGCTAAGAGACCCGCCGAGCTGCGCGCTGCCCAGACTCGCCCGGGGCGCGGAGCAGCCCAGGCGCCCCCTGCTGCTACCGGGGAGCGAGCGACCCCGAGGCGTCCCTGCGCCCCACCCCCCTACCCCTCCTCCAACGCCTGGGGGCGTGGTCAGTGGCAGGGGAAGCGCGAAGAATCAGGTTCTTGGTTTAACTGTTTTTTTTTAATCTGTTGTGATTAAATCTATCGGGATTTAATCTGTTAGGGTCAGTGTTCATGCTTTTCTTGCACACCACCGGTTCAAAAACGGTTGAAGGAAGAAAGCAGCTGGGGTGAGAACAAAAGAAAGAATGGAAAGAGAGCGAAAGGAATAGACTGACTTGTAATGGTGGGAAGGCCTTTTAGCACGGAATGTTTTTCTGGAGGTCCTGGAAATCCGTAACTCACCGCCTCTGTAAATCGGGGGCTATGCACTGGTAACTAGTCACCAGCTGGTTCCCAGAGTCCCGCCTAGCTCTTGTGTTACTTGCTCCTTCTGCCTGGACTCCCTAACGCAGTGAAAATGCCATCCAGTTGGCCCTGGTAGGCAGATGTCCTCGTAAATATGGATTGCATGAGGATGTATTTTGGGTTTGCTAAGTTCTCTTGCTACTTCTGAGTGTTCCTGATTTAAATAGTAAGCCTTGCTTCTAGAGGAAATAGCAGCAAAACATTCTCTTCCAAAAATATTGCAATGGTTAAATTGTCTGTTATGGTGGGATACTTTTTGCGGCCATTTAAAGATGAGTCCTCTTCAAACTCTTCGGGAATAAATTAGCGTTACATTTCGGCACCTGTTAAATATCTGGATGGTAATAAAGGTGCCCCAGCTGTCTCTAATTTCACCATCTTCACCTGCTATGTGTGTTCAACGGTCTTTTCTGGGCACAGTGAATGCCTTGGAGTCCCACCACTTGAGATAACCCAGGATGCTGTTTAATAGTTATGCACACAAGGACTCCCCACCCCAATGCCTAAGACTCTGCATACCCAACACTGGGGGCCAGTTTGCATCCCTGGTCGGGGAATTAGATCCCTCATGCTGCAACTAAGATCCAGTGCAGCCAAATAAATAAAGGAATATTTTTTAATGAGTTCTTTAAAAAATTATGCACACACATACACCACTCCCTGGTACAGTTGCTTAAATTTGTTTTAGTTTCATTGATTTTCTATTCTGAAAATAGGGAAAATAAAAGGATATAAGAAGTAATAACTTATAGGGTTATTGGGAAATTCAGTGAGATGATGAATGTAAAGCATTTAATGCAGTGCTGGGAAGTAGGAATCCCTCAAGAATTACTGAGTATGATTATTATCTCTGGGCCTCCCTGGTGGCTCAGATAGTGTGAACTGGGGATGATAATATTTGCCCAGCTACTTCCCAGGGTTGCTATAAGAGTTAATGTAGAAAACTACAAATGTAATCATGATAAGGGGTCCTCTTAGTTGTTTTTATCATCTTTGATAATACCTTTAATATTGTTGGATTGCAAATTCAAACGTTTTTTACTTTGGGGAAATAGGATTTCTCCCTAGGACTGAGGATTAGAGTCATGCCTTTTGTACTGTGCATGGCACAGAGTAGGTCATCATTCAACAGATATTGTCTGTTATGGCCTTCCTAGGCACTGGGGATGCAATGGGGAGTAAAACAGCCTTGGTGTTTGTCATCCTGTTACTTAGTTTGTAGTGTTGTGTGAATAAGAAATCACCCGTTTTTCTTGACTCTTGCATTCTCACAAGTTGATATTTGCTTCATGTAGCAATTTTGATTTCATATCTGCTCAGTTCAGTTCAGTTGCTGAGTCGTGTCCGACTCTTTTTGACCCCATGCATGGACTGCAGCACACCAGGCTTCCCCTGTCCATCACCAACTCCCAGAGCTTGCTCAAACTCATATTCGTCAAGTCGGTGGTGTCATCCAACCATCTCATCCTCTGTTGTCGCTTTCTCCTCCTGCCCTCAATCTTTCCAAGCATCAGGGTCTTTTCCAATGACTCAGTTCTTCACATCAGGTGGCCAAAGGATTGGAGCTTCAGGTTCAGCATCAGTCCTTCCAGTGAATATTCAGGACTGATTTCCTTGAGGATTGACTGGTTGAATCTCCTTGCTGTCCAAGGGGCTCTCAAGAGTTTTCTCCAACACCACAGTTCAAAAGCGTCAGTTCTTTCTTTATGGTCCAACTCTCACATCCATACATGACTACTGGAAAAACCATAGCTTTGACTAGACAGAATTTTGTAGGCAAAGTAATGTCTCTGCTTTTTAACATGCTATCTACATTGGTCATAGCTTTTCTTCCAAGGAGCAAGCGTCTTTTAATTTCATGGCTGTAGTCACATCTGCACTCATCTCACATACTAGTAAAGTAATGCTCAAAATTCTCCAAGCCAAGCTTCAGCAATACATGAACCATGAACTTCCTGATGTTCAAGCTGGTTTTAGAAAAGGCAGAGGAACCAGAGATCAAATTGCCAACATCTGCTGGATCATGGAAAAAGCAAGAGAGTTCCAGAAAAACATCTATTTCTGCTTTATTGACTATGCCAAAGCCTTTGACTGTGTGGATCACAATAAACTGTGGAAAATTCTGAGAGAGATGGGAATACCAGACCACCTGACCTGCCTCTTGAGAAATCCGTATGCAGGTCAGGAAGCAACAGTTAGAACTGGACATGGAACAACAAACTGGTTCCAAATAGGAAAAGAAGTACGTCAAGGCTGTATATTGTCACCCTGCTTATTTAACTTATATGCAGAGTACATCATGAGAAACGCTGGACTGGAAGAAACACAAGCTGGAATCAAGATTGCCGGGAGAAATATCAATAATCTCAGATATGCAGATGACGCCACCCTTATGGCAGAAAGTGAAGAGGAGCTAAAAAGCCTCTTGATGAAAGTGAAAGAGGAGAGTGAAAAAGTTGGTTGAAAGCTCAACATTCAGAAAACGAAGATCATGGCATCTGGTCCCATCACTTCATGGGAAATAGACGGGGAAACAGTGAAAACAGTGTCAGACTTCATTTTTTTGGGCTCCAAAATCACACCAGATGGTGACTGCAGCCATGAAATTAAAAGACGCTTACTCCTTGGAAGAAAAGTTATGACCAACCTAGATGGTATATTCAAAAGCAGAGACATTACTTTGCCGACTAAGGTCCGTCTAGTTAAGGCTATGGTTTTTCCTGTGGTCATGTATGGATGTGAGAGTTGGACTGTGAAGAAGGCTGAGCGCCGAAGAATTGATGCTTTTGAACTGTGGTATTGGAGAAGACTCTTGAGAGTCCTTTGGACTGCAAGGAGATCCAACCAGTCCATTCTGAAGGAGATCAACCCTGGGATTTCTTTGGAGGGAATGATTCTGAAGCTGAAACTCCAGTACTTTGGCCACCTCATGCGAAGAGTTGACTCATTGGAAAAGACTCTGATGCTGGGAGGGATTGGGGGCAGTAGGAGAAAGGGACGACCAAGGATGAGATGGCTGGATGGCATCACGGACTCGATGGACATGAGTCTGAGTGAACTCTGGGAGATGGTGATGAACACGGAGGCCTGGTGTGCTGCGATTCATGGGGTCTCAAAGAGTCGGACATGACTGAGCGACTTAACTGAACTGAACTGAGTCACATCTGCAGTGATTTGGGAGCCCAAGAAAATAAAGTCTCTCACTGTTTTCACTGTTTCCCCATCTATTTGCCATGAAGTGATGGGACTGGATGCACTAAGTTTCTTTTTATTTCACCACATCCCATGCCTTCATTATAGTCATCACTCAGGGAATCTCTCATTCATTCTCTTCCCTTCCTTCCCTTTTGCACCACAAAGGAAAAATGTGTTACATATAGTAATCTAACAAGCAGATGTTTTTTAAGAGGAAGGATGGAGACGTCCCTGGTGGTCCAATGGTCAGGACTCCTTGGTCTCAGTGCAGGGAGGCCAAGCTCAATACCTGGTCAGAGATCTAGATCCCCCTGCCACAACTTAAGATCCTGCCTGAACTTCCCTTGTGGTCCAGTGGTTAAGAATCCTCCTGCCAATGCAAGGGACACAGGTTCCATCCCTGGTTCAGGAAGATGCCACATGCTGTGGAACAACTTAGCCCACGCTCCACAGCTACTGAGTCTGCACTCGAGAGCCCCCACACCCACTGCAACTACTGAGGCTTGTAAGCCTAGAGCCTGGGCTCTGCAACAAGAAGCCAGGGCAACAAGAAGTCCACGCACCACAACTAGAGAATAGTCCTCACTTGTCGCAACTAGAGAAAGCCCACGCACAGCAACAAAGACCCGGTGCAGCTACAATAAATACAAACATAAACAAATAGATGAAATTCTAAAAACTAGTTAAAAATGGGTATTTGGAAATAGAAAGATCATACTACCAGCCAATAAGGCAAGAAAAAAACACCATCATCCTCACTTTTTTTTTAAATTTGGCTGCACCAGATCTTCACTGCAGCATGTGCAGGTAATGAATAGAGAAAGTCCACAGAATGGGAGAAAATATTTACAAATTATATATCTGATAAGAGTATAACATCTAGAATATTTTTTTAAAAAAGCTCCTACCACTCAATAACAAAAAGACAAATTAAAAAATAGGCAAAGGACACGAATAGATATTTTCCTAAAGATACACAAATGGCCAGTAAGCCCATTAAAAGATGCTCAAAGTCATTAGTCATTGGTGAAATATAAATCAAAGCTACAATGAGATACTACTTCATGCCAACTAGGATGGCTATAAAAACAAAGAAAATTATATAGATTAGCAATGATGTGGAGAAATTGGAACATTTGTGATTACTGCTAGGAATGTAAAATGATGCAGCCAATTTGAAAACAGTTGGGCAGTTCTAACATAGACTTACCATGGGCTTCCCAGCCGGTGCAGTGGTAAAGAATCCGCCTGCCAATGCCTGAGGCTCAAGAGATGCTGCTTTGATCCCTGGGTCAGGAATATCCTGGAGGAGGAAATGGCAATCTACTCCAGTATTCTGGCCTAGAAAATTCCATGGACAACATAGCCTGATGGGCTACAGTCCGTGGGGTCATAAAGAGTGAGAGAAAATTGCGTGACTGAGCATGCACCACCCACAAGACTCACCATATGACCCAGCAACTCCACACCTGGGTATATACCCAAAAGAGTTAAAAACAGGGACTCAGATATTTGTGCAAAATGTTCATGCACCATTATTCACAGTAACCAAAAGACAGAAACATCTCAAGTGTCCATCAACAAGTAATGGATAAAAAAATGTGATATATACATGCAATGGGATACTATAAAACCACAAAAAGAAGGAAATTCTGATACTGCTACAACATGCATGAACCTTGAAACCATCATGTTACATGAAATAAGCCAAGTGCAAAAGGATACATATTGTATAACTCCACTTATATGAAATATCTGGAATAATTCCCTGAGACAGGAACAGAGGTTACAAGAACTCAAGGGGAAGAGGAATGGGGAGTTATCCCTTAACGAATATGAAATTTCTGTTTGGGGTGAGGAAAAATTTTGGAAATAATCTTGATGGTTGTACAACATTAGGAGTGTAATTAATGCCACTGAATCATACAGTTTAAAATGGTTAAAACTGAAAATTTTATGTTGTATGTATTTTGCCACAATTTTTAAAAATTGTTTTAAAAAATACAAAAAAAGAGAAGAAAGGTTGAAATTAGTGAGCTAAGACTCCAATTTAACAATTTGGGGAAATAGCCAAATAAAATATAAAAGTAGTACATTTTTCACACTGAGAAAAAGAAACCAGACTCAAAAGACTATGTACTCTTTGCTTCCATTTACGGGAAGTTTTATGACAGGCAGAATTAAGTTATAGTGATAGATATTGGTATTGTGGTTATTTGGGGTAATTGATGGAAAGGAGACAGAAGAGAGCCCGCTGGGAGGCTGAAAATGTTCTATATCTTGATCTGGTGGAAGATACATGGGTGCACACATGTAAACATTCGAGACGAGCTGTACCCTGCAGCCATGTGCAGTGTATTGTGTGTGCTGTAAATGACTAGAGAAGCAAAAAATATGGAGTGTTTTCTATCAAGAATATAATCCTGGAGAATTCTCTCCGCCATCATCACACAGAGAAGCCAGGATCTTGGGAATCATAGAACACAAAAGTCTGCAGACTTTTCCCTGCACGTCTTCTGTGATACTCCTTCGGGGGGGAGGGTATTTTAAATATTTAACAACCAGTAAGGCTTCCCAGGTGGCACTAGTGGTAAAGAACCCACCTGCCAATGCAGGAGACATAAGAGACGGGGGTTCAATCCCTGGGTCAGGAAGATCCCCTGGAGGAGGGCGTGGCACCCCACTCCAGTATTCTTGCCTGGAGAATCCCCATGGACAGAGGAGCCTGGCAGGCTACAACCCATGGGGTCACAACCCATGACAGTGCACACATGCACACACACAAGGCATATGGAAGAACCAATCAGGGGACTTCCCTGGCAGTAAAGACTTCACCTTCCAGTCCAGGGGCTGTGGGTTCAATCCCTGATCTGGGAGCTAAGATCCCACATGCCTCCTGGCCAAAAGTCAAAACATAAAACAGAGGCAAAATTGTGACAAATTCAATAAAGACTTTTTTAAAAGGTCCACATTAAAAAAAAAAAAAAAAAGAAAGAAAGAAAGACAAAAGAACCTATCAGGAAAGTGGCAGCCAGGTTGCGACAGCAGGGTTCTAGAGTCCCTGTCCAGGCCAGGCATATATATCCCTTTAGTTGTTGACTTTGGTTGGAAGGATGGCTCCAAGGAAGTGGCTGAGGCAGTCAGGGCAGAGCGGTTACTAGGGACGGCTCAGAGCAGAAACTATTGACCAACCAACTCAGTGCTTTGACAACCATCACAGTCTTAAACTGTGTTTGCTGGCTGAATATCAATTCTCTCCTTCACCCACAGGATCTCCCTAGAGATTTCCCTCCACAATTTCACAAGTGGTTTCTTGAAAACTGCCACCAATTGAGTCTGCAAGCCAAATCACAATGAAAAGGAGTAAGGCATGACTAAACCACTTTATCACTTGGTCAGCGGCGTTGAGTATAATGACAAGCAGGGGCTTACAAATAAAACAGATGAGGTTGCTGCCCTCAAGAGGCTATGGCTCAAAAATAAAGTAAAAAAGAGGCTATGGCCAGATGGATGGATGGCCTCCGAGCTCCAGGAGGCTGCTAGATTTAAGGAGATATCTGAGGCATCTACAATAGGCTAGACACATTCTAAGGAAGATGGGAGAGATGTCTACTTTTTGGAGTATGGAGAAGGAAATGGTAACTCACTCCAATATTCTTGCCTGGGAAATCCCATGGACAGAGGAGTCTGGCAGGTTAGAGTCCACGGGGCTGCAAAGGAGTCAGACAAGACTTAGCAACTAAACAGCAACAGCAGCAGACCATAAAGGGCAGACGGTACTTGGGGACATGCTGCTGGAGGATGTACCTGGTGCTAGTTATTACGGAGAGCAGTCTAGCACAACAGTCAAATCAAATGTGTGGTGTGCTTACAACCCTCTGCCTATTTGTTCCTCACCTGTCCCTGCTCTGCGCTGAAAGCTGCAGGATGCATTTGGGAATGTAGCAGACAGCCCTGATAGGAATGGGGGAAGGGAAAAGTTCAGCTATTTCTCTTTCCCTCTGTCTCCAAGAGGGTACAGTATCTATATATATTTTTCCTCCTCTTTCAGCTTCCACTGGTCAACCCTGATATGATTCCAGCTTCCTTCAAACTCAGGCTCCCATGCAAGTAATTCCTGCAGTTTGGATGTGGCAGGAGCATTCCTGCTTTTGCTAATGTCTCAGTTACCTCATTGTCTCTGTGACATGTTCTTTGCATTAAAGTCCCTTGGTATTACATGCTTAGAGTAGTTTCTGTTTTCCTGGTCGGACCCAGACTGATACATATATTACCTACACACGAGCATTTCTGCCACCAGGTATTACTGTTCTGTAGGAATGGAGAGAGATTCTCACCTGTAAGGGAAGATGTATGAGGACGTTCGTCACAGCATTATTAGCAGTATCAGTGAGTTGAGGGCAATGTGCATGTCCATCTCTGTGATATGGATGGGTAAAATGGATGGATAACTAGGTCCCAAATACAACAGTATAGATTTTACTCAACTACATGGTTAGATTTCTAAAAAATGCAATACTGGGTAAAGAAAGAGAGTTTTTTTTTTTTTTTTTTTTACTATAAGATGATTTATATAAATTAAAAATGTATGCATACAGGACTTCCCTGGTAGAACAGTGGATGAGAACCTGCCTACCAATGCAGAGAACATGGATTTGATCCCTGGTCTGGGAGGATTCCACATGCCATAGGGCAGCTAAAGCCCCTGTGCCACAGCTACTGAACTCGTGAGCACGAGAGCCCAGAAGCCACAATTAATCAGCTGAGTGCTGCAACGACTGAAGCCCATGTGCCTAGGGCCTGTGCTCACAAAAAGAGAAGCCTCTGCAGTGAGAAGCCCGTGCACCGCAACAAAGAGCAGTCACAGCTTGCCGCGACTAGAGAGAGCCCAAGAGCAGCAATGAAGACCCAGTGCAACTAAAAATAAATGAATAAATTTAAAAATTAAAGTTAGTACAAAAAAACGTATGCATACAAAACAAAGTAGATATTTTACAGAACGCACATAGTGAGCAGGATATACTTAAATACTCAAGAATGGTTGCTTATGGAGAGGGCAGAGGAATAGTGAAAAATGGAGAAGAAAAGGAGTATATGAATGAATGGTTAAGAGAGAGGCTTGTACACCCAAATGCTAATAGAATACCATGAATTAAAGATTAGCCAATGTGCTATACCTGAAGCTGGAAAAAGTTGCCAGAAAATAGTTACTAGGTGACGCTGAGGCATAATTTCCAAGAACGCACTGTGACTTGTGGAATGCAGAAACAAAATCCTCTCTGAAGCCAAGTTGCTGCTGCTGTTGCTGCTGCTGTTAAGTCGCTTCAGTCGTGTCCGACTCTGTGCGACCCCATAGACGGGGGAGCCCATAGGCTCCCCCGTCCCTGGGATTCTCCAGGCAAGAACACTGGAGTGGGTTGCCATTTCCTTCTCCAATGCATAAAAGTGAAAAGTGAAAGTGAAGTCGCTCGATTGTGTCTGACTCTTAGTGACCTCATGAACTGTAGCCCACCAGGCTGCTCCATCCATGGGATTTTCCAGGCAAGAGCAGTGGAGTGGGGAGCCATTGCCTTCTCTGAAAGCCAAGTTAGCTTCAGTAATAAAAACAACACAGGACAGATGGTGAAGCAAAGAGATAGTGACAAGTACTGGAGAAAGTGGGGGTACTGTCAAAATTCCGTGATAAATTTATGTGAGCCTAGCTCAAAGAGAATTCTGGGTCTGAAATTTTTGTCAGTTGTACTCAAGCATGTGCAGAGATTATGACTTGGAGTCTCACAGCTAAATATAAACAATACCAAAAATTTCTCCTTCATGCTTTTAAAAAAAATTTATTTATTTGGCTGTGATTTATCTTAGTTGTGGCACACAAGATTTTCATTGCAGCACACTGGATCTTTTAGTTGTGGCATATGAAGTCATACTTGTAGCATGTGGGATCTAATTCCCTGACCCGGAAGCAAACCCAGGCACCCTGAATTGGGAGCATGCAGTTTTAGCCACTGGAGAAGGCAATGGCACCCCACTCCAGTACTCTTGCCTGGAAAATCCTATGGATGGAGGAGCCTGGTAGGCTGCAGTCCATGGGGTCACTAAGAGTCGGATACGACTGAGCAACTTCACTTTCACTTTTCACTTTCATGCATTGGAGAAGGAAATGGCAACCCACTCCAGTGTTCTTGCCTGGAGAATCCCAGGGACGGGGGAGCCTGGTGGGCTGCTGTCTATGGGGTCACACAGAGTCGGACACGACTGAAGCAACTTAGCAGCAGCAGCAGTCTTAGCCACTGGGCCACCAAGGAAGTCCCTCTCTGACATGCTTTTAAGGATCAACTATGGCCTTGAAGAGTGAGCTGCTTTCTCAAATGGGGCTCAGATTATGATCAATATATGCACTAGAAAATTGGAAACAAGAAACATTTGGAGTGTCTTACAAAGGACATGAAATCTCACCAATGTAATTACAATCTGGGATTTCCCAGGAGGCTCAGTGGTGAAGAATCTGCCTGCCAATGCAGGAGATGTGGGTCTGATCCCTGGGTGGGAGAGATTCCCTGCAGGTGGAAATGGCAACCCACTCCAGTATTTTTGCCTGGGAAATCCCATGGACAGAGGAGTCTGGTGGACAACAGTCCATGGGGTTGCAAAGAGTCGGCCACAACTGAAGCGATTTGGCACGCACCAGTCCCCTCCTTTCTGGATTTCCTCCCCATTTAGGTCACCACAGAGCATTGAGTAGAGTTCCCTGAGCTCTACAGTAGGGTCAATACCAATCTCCCAAATCATCCCACCATGCCCCCTTGGCCTCTTGGGCTCCAGACATTTGTTCTTTAGGACTTTGTCTCTGTTTCTGCTTTGCAAATAAGTAACTGGAAAAGTTAAATTGTATTTTTCTCATTCATTCTGGTGTTACTCCAAATATAATTAACTCCCTCTCAGGAATTAACATATTTGATGGTGCTTATTTGGGCTTTTACACAATTGCGCATAGCGATGCTAAGGAGATGTTTGCTAAGCTGAACTGAATCTTTGTTTCCATAGACTGTGAAGCCAAAGAAGTGATTCAAATAAAACAGTAATGCATTATGGACTTATTAGATTTATTAGGCTCATGGCTAATGACATGAAGAGATGAAGATAATCACTCAAGCTCATGCAAGCAATTAGTGGGGGCAAACACATCCTAACCCAGAGTTCTATACTTGAGACACCCAGAAAAATATTGACTCATAAAGCAAGCTGAAGAAGCAATTTAATATAGTGACTAAGACCAACCCAGGTTTGAATCACAACTCCACCATTTAACCATGCTGGGCGAATCTCTTGCAGTTTCTATGCCTCAGCAATTTCTTCTTCAATAAATAGACCTAGTAATAGTCTATGTTGTAAGGCTGTTGTGAGGATGCAGAATGGAAATGATCTAAAGCTGTGTTCTCCAACAGAAATACAATGCAAGCCACAAATGTGAGCCATTCATGTAACTAAATTTTCTAGTAGTCATAAAGTAAAAAAAAAAATCAGATAAAATTAACTTGAATAAGATATCTTATTTATTCCAGTGTATCAAAATATTATTTTAACAGGCAATCAGTGTAAAAATATTAATGAGATATTTTACATTCTTTTTTTTCTTACTGTCTTTGAAATTTAAGCACATTTCAGTTTGGACTAGCCACATTTCAATTGCTCAGGAGCCACATCTGGCTGGTGACTATCCTATTGGGCAAGACAAATGTTAAAGTAGTATCATTCGCTCAGTCATGTCCTATTCTTTGTGATCCCATGGACTATAGCCCTCCAGGTTTCTCTGTCCATGGGGATTCTCCAGGCAAGAATACTGAAGTGGGTAGTCATTCCCTTCTCCAGGGGATCTTCCTGACCCAGGGATCCAACCCGGGTCTCCTGCACTGCAGGCGGGTTCTTTACTGTCTGAGTCACCAGGGAAGCCCAAGACAAATATTGAGTATGTAGCCAAGTTCCTGGTACAAAGGCAGCACTCAGAGTACTGACTCAGAAACATTCCCCGGGCTTATCCACAGATTGGTTGCATTCCTTACTCTATTATAAGCATAGAAAATATTTCTTAGTCACATAAGCTTGAAATCATGTACTTCCTCCATTTCCGTTATTCTTGTACTGTTTACTCCAGGGAATGTTTCCTTTTCTTCCTTCTGATGTGAGCAGAGGGTGGTTAGCTCTGTTAGCTTTTTCAGATTAGGGACTTTCTCTGAGAACCAAGAGGAAGAGTGTAGCCTCCATAAAGGATTTCACAGGACTTTGTCCTTTTAAACAAACTGCATTCAGCTGGGTAGGTATTTAATATGCTTTTATTACCACTGGTATGTGCCTGGAGTCAAAATTATATTATAAAATTTATTTCTTTGAACCTAATATGGGTAAACACCTTCCTTTTATCCTTCTCATTATATTTCTCCTAGACTCTCTTGGTAATCTGGCTCCCAAAGCTACAATTAATTCATCTGAAATGCCTCTTTTATGTCTGCTTATGGTGTCATTTAAGGAGGAGGGCATGGCAACCCACTCCACTATTCTTGCCTGGAGAGGAGCCCCCAGCTCCCATCAACAGAGGAGCCTGGCAAGATACAGTCCATAGAACTGCACAAAGTCAGACACAATTGAAACACCTCAGCACATGGTGTCATTGTTGCCTTCCCCTGCTGAATGCCTTCAGCACTTGGTGATCAGTAGGCTGAGCTAGGAACCCTCCCTTCTGCTAGTGGCTAGCCCAAAGATAAATGTAGAATGAGGAGCCAGACTCGCCATAGCCCTGGCCAGATCTCTTAGAAAGCCCACAAGGCAGTATTCAGCTGTCTTAGAAAGATGGCACTTATATTTGTAGAATGGTAGAAACAGATTCCTCAGGCAAGACCAAAATGAGACAGCAAAGGAAACTCTGTCCCTAGTCCCTTAAGGCTGAGTCAGGCTTGGAAACACCAGCCTAAGCCAGGGTGACCTGGAGACACTCAGCCTGAGTTAGGTCAGTCTGGATACAGAAAAATCTTCAGTCTTGGCAAACACAGACTAATAATGCCATAACCTTCCTTAAGGCTTCTCAGGTTGACAGTCTGCGGCTAAGTCGCTTCAGTCGTGTCCGACTCTGTGCGACCCCATAGACGGCAGCCCACCAGGCTCCCCTGTCCCTGGGATTCTCCAGGCAAGAACACTGGAGTAGGTTGCCATTTTCTTCTCCAATGCATGAAAGTGAAAAGTAAAAGTGAAGTCACTCAGTCGTGTCTGACTCTTCTAGACCCCATGGACTGCAGCCTCCAAGCTACTCTATCCATGGAATTCTCCAGGCAAGAGTACTGGAGTGGGTTGCCATTTCCTACTCCAGAGGATCTTCCCGACCCAGGGATCAAACTCGTGTCTCCTGCATTGGCAGGAGAATTCTTTACCAATTGTGCCACTTGGGAAGCCCCTGTTCTAATGGTACCCTTTACCTAAAAATCCCTCAGTAGTTGGTCTCCATCACCATCTTTCAATTCCCAACTCTAACCATACGTGTTTCCAGAGATGGACTCTTTCCTTCCCTCTTTTACCTCCAATAGAGCTCCCTTGATACTCCCTTCTATTGAGTATCAAGCATTTACCGTTTTTAGTGGACACTACACACACTACCCCTTCCCCGTTATGTAGCAGTCACTCATTTGCAGAGAATGACTGCACCCAGCTCTAATGATTGATACGTTGCTAGAAACTACTTTAGTTGAATTTTTATTAAGATAGATTGCTAGGAACTACTGTAATTGAATTTGACTTATGACTGGTTCAAGTATGGACAGCTACCCAGCCCAGGCCCATCAGTGCATGGCATTCCATCAAGGTCTGGTTCAGCTCGATCCAGTATTTGATGTAAATTCAGTGGCTGGGGGAAAAAAAAGACTTTTCTCACACCCTCAGTGGTATTTATCATCATAATTTTTTACAGAAGTATAGTTGACTTACATATTGTATTAGTTTCAGATGTGTATCAAAGTGATTCAGTTATCTTTTTCAGGTTATTTTCTATTGTAGATTATTATAAGATACTGAATATTATTTATTGCGTTTTATATATATATATATATATATATATATATATATATAGTAAATCTTTGCTGCTTATCTCTTTATAATTTCTATCCTTAGAATGACTGGACTTTACTTTCTGTGATACTGACAGTATATGAAACAAGATTGAGACAGAGAGGCATCTAAAGGACTAAAGTTTACCCTGAGTCATACACACCTTCGCTGTTGTTCGTACTAGGTCAAGCCAACTTATAGCTAAATGTGGACTCTACCAGGCTGTAGCAGTTTCTGTGTTCTCACTTCACCTTTGATCATCTAATTACATGAAATAAAGATAATGGAGCAAAGGTCCAGACTTGGTCGGGTCAAGGTCCCAACACATCTAGATTGCTACAGAGAATAAAAAATATTTATAACAGTGTTTACACTGGGGTGAATCATCTAAGTTCTGTTTGTTGTCACTATTTTCCTTTATGATTCTTGTGAAAGCTAGAAAGTGACTTCACCTGAATAACCAGCCTGACAGGTTTCTGTCAGTTTGCCACTTGACATGTATACAAAATTCAAACTGAATATTCCACTTTGTCTCAGTGTCAGAGCTTATATAGAAGAGTGCTGAGAGCCTGAACACTAGTGCCAGGCTCCACTGTTTCCTGGAGAAGGCGATGGCACCCACTCCAGTGCTCTTGCCTGGAGAATCCATGGACGGGGCAGCCTGGTGGGCTGCAGTCCACGGGGTTGCTGAGGGTCGGACACGACTGAGTGACTTCACTTTCGCTTTTCACTTTCCTGCGGAGAAGGAAATGGCAACCCACTCCAGTGTTCTTGCCTGGAGAATCCCAGGGATTCTGGTGGGCTGCCGTCTATGGGGTCACACAAAGTCGGACATGACTGAAGTGACTTAGCAGCAGCAGCAGCAACTGTTTCCTAGCTGACAAGTTCAGGAAAGTTACCTAAACTCTCTATACCTCAGTGTTGTCATCTGTGAAAATGAGACCAGTACCAGCACTGACCTCACTGGATTTTTTGAGGATTAAAGGAGTTACTATGTATAAAGTGCCTGACAACTTTCCTGGTGGTGCAGTGGTTAAAAATCCACCTGCCAGTGCAGGGGGCACAGGTTCAATCCCTGGCCCAGGAAGATCCTACATGCCACGTGGCGACTAACCCCGAGCACCACAACTGCTGAGCCCATGCTCTAGACCCCAAGTTCCACAACAAGAGAAGCCCTGAAAGGTTGTTGTTGAATCATGACGCCAGGATTCTTGGCTCAGAGAGGAGAAGAATTCAATCCGGGGCCAGAGACGAGGCTTGATTGCTCAGAGCTTTTGTGTAATAAAGTTTTATTAAAGTATAAAGGAGATAGAGAAAGCTTCTGACATAGGCATCAGAAGGGGGCAGAAAGAGTACCCCCTTGTTAGTGTTAGCAATGAAGTTATATACTCTCCAGTGAATCCAAAGAATGTCTGGAGGTTGTAAAGACCTCACCAGACCTACTCCCATAATTTACATTTTAAGATAACAGAATTAGCCAGAAAGTTTAATCCAGAGACTGTCCTCAGGCAGAATACATTGTTGTTATATAATCCTTGTAAAGAGCAGGTCTACTCCCATAATTTACAGAATTAGCCAGAAGGTTTAATCCAGAGACTATCCTCAGGCAGGATACATTATTGTCTAAGGAATGTAGAGAAGGAAAAAAAAAGTTTGTCCTTTCCTCCTCCCTGAGAATTCCAGACTCCTCTCTCCTTGGGGACCCCTAGACTTCTTATCAACCTGCCTAGGAAATGACTCTCTCAGCCCCCGCACGGCAATTAGAGAGCAGCAGCCTGGCTCGCCGAAACTAGAGAAAGCCCGCACATAGCAATGAAGACCTAGAGCAGCCAAAAATTAATTCATTAATATTTTTTAATTGCCTGAAACAGTGCCTAGCATGTAATTAAGCTTCCAGTAAATATTAGCGCTGTAATTCAGAGGATTTCTGAAACGTGGACTTTAAATAGAACCAACCAGTGAGTTGCAATGATCTGTGAATCTGGAGAGCCCCAGAGCAGCTTTATTAAACAGCAGGACACGGTAACAAAGAGGGTGACATGAAAATCAAAACCGCTTTCTTTTCCCTCAAGAGGCTGACGGGCTCTCTTGAGCCCTGCACTAAGAATCCATAGCTGTGCCCAGTGACTAGCTTCATAGTCTTGGGCAGATTCTTTGAACTCTCTGCAATTTCCCTGGAATTTTTTCAAATTTAAAATTGGGATATAATTGCTCCCTCAAGGACTGCTACCCTCTGTCCCTGGCGCAAGTGGAGACGTGGTCCTCCTCATGACTGCCTTAAGCTTATCCAGGATCAATAGCTTGAAATTATATTTTAAAATGATTTCCCCAAAATGAAATTTTTCTTCATTTAATTTTACTGTTTGAATCAGGCACAAGACAATTCTAAAGACAGACTAACATTAAGCCAAATGAAATAATGATGGGGGATCATTTAAACAATTTCCAGTGGTTTAAAATAATAATCTAGTAATTGTTAATAAGTATAATAATAATTATAATAATATATAATAATATAAATATATAATAGTAATTAAATAGTAATTTAAACAAATTCCAGTAGTTCATGGGAGTTTTCACCATGTGAAAACTATTTACACAGATACACACACACAAAGATTTGAACTATCGTTTAATTGACTTTATAATTTAACATTTTAAAAGAAAGTCTCTAAGTTATTTCATTTGTACCTATTCAGCATTTCTGTGTGTTAACTTTCTAAGGAGGCATAAAAACACTTTGTCTGGGACTTCTTGGTGGGCCAGTGGTTAAGACTCCACACTGCCCCTGCAGGGGAGTTAGGACCCCGTGTGCTGTGTGATCATGGCATCCGATCCCATCACTTCATGGCAAATGGAAGGGGAAAAAGCAGAAACAATGACAGACTTTATTTTCTTGGGCTCCAAAATCACAGTGGACAGTAGCCATGAAATTAAAAGACACTTTCTCCTCGGAAGAAAAGCTATGACAAACCTAGACAGCATATTAAAAAGCAGAGACATCACTTTGCCAACAAAGATCCATATAGTCAAAGCTATGTTTTTTCCAGTAGTCCTGTATGGATGTGAGAGTTGGACCATAAAGAAGGCTGAGTGCCAAAGAATTGTTGCTTTTGAACTGTGGTGCTGGAGATGACTCTTGAGAGTCCCTTGGACAGCAAGGAGATCCAACCAGTCAATCTTAAAGGAAATCAGTCCTGAATATTCATTGGAAGGACTGTTGCTGAAGCTCCAATACCTTGGCTGCCTGATGAGAAGAGCCAACTCATTGGAAAAGATCTTCATGCTGGGAAAGAGTGAAGGCAAAAGAAGAAAGAGGAGGCAGAGGATGTGAATCTGAGCAAACTCCAGGAGATAGTGGAGGACACAGGAGCCTGGCATGCTAAGTCCTTGAGGTCACAAAGAGTTGGACACAACTCAGCGACTCAACAACCACGACAACAACAGTACTGCATGGCATGGCCGAAAAAACCAAACCAAAACAAACAGAAGAAACAATCTGCCTTATCTGAGTGAAGCTTCTTGACTTTTGTAAAGTTTCAGATGAGATCATCAGCAAGTTTTATCCCTCCTTGTAAACCTAAATTCTACCCTATGGTAATAACATTTACTGAACAATTATATAGGACCAGGAACTTTATATGCTTCATCTCATTTAATCCTTAAAACATCTCCATCAGGTAAGTACTATATATTATTCCATTTTATAAATGGCACACAGAGAGGGTAAGTAATTTGCTTAAGGTCACGGGGCTACTAGACAATGAAAGTAGAATTCAAACATAAATGGCCTTCAGTGTCAACTGACCGTGTTGAACTTTATCTGAACCCTGCACTCCAAAAAAGCAATTGAGATATCTCCTGGACTTTCTACATTCCAGCTAATCTCAAAATATCACCCTGCCTATGGCAAATAAGATTTATCATCACCCTTCCTCAGGACTCTCTTGTTTACCTGTCTCTATAAAACCCTAGACCTTCTTTTTTTTTTTTTTTGAGACATTAATCTGTTCTTAATGAGCATTTTCCCCCTTATAATAGCCTCAAGAAGAGGATATCTTTACTTTTCCAGTGTGTTTTGTCTTCACATCACAAATCTACCCACTCAGGACAAGACCCCCAATACCTGAGAAAATAAAATCCAGTTTGGAGAGTCCTCAACTTGCAGTCAGGTAGTTAATGCCTTTGCTGGCAAAGTGGCCCACACACATTTCATCCAGCCTGTCATAATCAATTCAGAATTCTTTACCAAAGGGAAGAGAAGACAGATCCCTGGGAAGATGGGAGGTAAGCTTATTTTATAGAAAACGAAGACTGCTCAAGTTGTCTGCTGTTGTTAAAAGAGTGTAAACAGATTTGAAGTTTTGAAATCAGATCTCCTTTCCCCAAATCACTTTCTCTCCACCGCCCCCTTTTCTCCCTTCCAAAATGTCACCCAAATGCAAAAGTTCTCAATAGAAAGCTTTAGTAAAATTCTTGCGCAGCATTTACTACCATCCATTATGTACCACTGTACTACATTCTTCCCTGGTGGCTCAGAGGTTAAAACGTCTGCCTGCAATGTGGGAGACCTGGGTTCGATCCCTGGGTAGGGAACATCCCCTGGAGAAGGAAATGGCAACTGACTCCAGGACTCTTGCCTGGAGAATCCCATCGACAGAGAAGCCTGGTGGGCTACAGTCCACGGGGTCGCAAAGAGTCGGACACGACTGAGCGATTTCACTTTCTTTCACTTTCACTACATTCTAGGGTGCAGAAATAAGTAAAACCTTGCTCTCACAGAGTTCACACAGAAACAGAGTTCCAGGGGGGCTTTCCTGATGGTCCTGTGTTTAAGACTGCGCTCCCAGTGCAAAAGGTACAGGTTTGATCCCTGGTCAGGGAGCTAAGACCCCACGTGCCATGTGATGTGGCTAAAAAGTATTTTGAAGAAAGAAAAGAAATAGAGTTCCAATTTGGGTATATTCCATCCTAAAGCTCTGTCTATAGGATTGATTCTTGATTATTGAAAATACATTGGATAAGGACAGCTATAGAGGGAGTGCTTTAGAATAATGAATAATACCAAGTACAGAGATGATTGAGACAAAAGAAGTTTTCATTTTCCCTAAACTCAAACCCTGAGATTCCTCCCACCTTAGTCAAAAGTTTGACATTAAACTTTCAACAGATATTAAGAACCTTCGATGTGCCAGGAACTTTTCTGGGCACTGCAGAAATAATCACAGGGTTGAAACTTTCTGTGAGTCAGTTTCTCCATTCTTATACCATTTCAAGAGTAAGGCATGTGTATAACACAATGAAGAGTTCTATCTCCTCTTCAACATTACATTTGCTTTCAATTTCCAGGAGGGAAAACTTCAGGATGTACAGCAAAGACCTCCATCTCATTCCCAGAGGTCTATCATATCTGGTACTGTTATACATTTTTACTTCCTCAAGATCCAGAAAAAAAAAAAAATTTTCCTTCCTTTTCTAATATTACCATAGGTGAACAACTACAACAACAACAACAACAACAACAACAACAAAATATATATATATATATTTTTTTTTTTTTTACAATATTCTTTGGGACAATCTTTTTTTTTAAATTTAGTTTATCATTGTTCTCTTCTTTTTTAAAAGTTTTTCCTCTTTTTTTTTAAATTGAAGGATAATTACTTTACAATATTGTGTTGGCTTCTGCTATACACCAGCATGAATCAGCCATAGGTATACATGGGTCCCTTCCCTCCTGATCCCCTCTCCCAACTCCCACCCCATCCCACCCTTCTAGATTGTCACAGAGCACTGAGTTGAGCTCCCTGTGTCACACAGCAAATCCCCACTTGCTATCTGTTTTACATATGATAATGCATATGTTTCCATGCTATTCTCTCAATTCATCCCACCTTCTCCTTCCCCCACTGTGTCTATAAGTCTGTTCTCTGTGTCTGTGTGTCCATTGCTGCCCTGCAAACAGGTTCATCAGTACTATTTTTCTAAATTCCATATGTATGTGTTCAGTTCAGTTCAGTTCAGTTCATTTGCTCAGTCGTGTTTGACTCTTTGTGACCCCATGAATCCCAGTACGCCAGGCCTCCCTGTCCATCACCAACTCCCAGAGTTCACTCAGACTCACATCCATCGAGTCAGTGATGCCATCCAGCCATCTCATCCTCAGTCGTCCCCTTCTCCTCCTGCCCCCAATCCCTCCCAGCATCAGAGTCTTTTCTAATGAGTCAACTCTTCACATGAGGTAGCCAAAGTACTGGAGTTTCAGCTTGTTAGTATACAATATTTGTCTTTCTCTTTCTGACTTACTTTCACTGTGTCTAATAGACTCTAGGTTCATCCACCTTATTAGGACTGACAAATACATTCATTTTTATAGCTGAGTGATATTCCACTGTACATATGTACCATGATTTCTGTATCCATTCATCTGTTGGTGAACATCTAGGTTGCTTCCACGTCCTACTATTGGAAAAAGTGCTGCAATGAACATTGGGGTATATGCATCTCTTTAACTTAAGGTTTTCTCAGGGTATATACCCAGTAGTGGGATTTTGGGGTCAAATGGTAGTTTTATTCCTAATTTTTAAAGGAATCTCTATACTGTTCTCCTTGGTGGCTGTATCAATTAACATTTCCACCAACAGTGCAAGAATGTTCCCTTTTCTCCACAGCCTTCCCAGGATTTATTGTTTGTAGACTTTTTGATGATGGCCATTCTGACAGGTGTGATGTGATACCTCATTGTAGTTTTGATCTGCATTTCTGCAAAAATGAGCGATGTTGAACATCTTTTCATGTGTTTGTTGACCATCTGTATGTCTTCTTTGGAGAAATGTCTGTTTAGGTCTTCCACCCACCTTTTGATCAGGTTGTTTTTCTGGTGTTGAGCTGCATGAGCTTTAGGAGATTAATCCTTTGTCAGTTATTTCATTTGCAATTATTTTCTCCCACTCTGAGGGTTGTCTTTTAATTTTGTTTATTGTTTCCTTTGCTATGCAAAGGTTTTTAAGTTTAATTAAGTGGGGCAATCTTGGCTCAGGCAATAAAGAATCCACCTGCAAGGCAGGGGACCCAGGTTTGATCCCTGGGTCAGGAAGATCCCCTGGAGAAGGGAATGGCAACCCACTCCAGTATTCTTGCCTGGGAAATCCCATGGACAGAGGAGCCTGGTGGGCTACAGTCCACGGGGTCACGAAGAGTCTGACACAACTGAATGACTAATACCCATACACAAGTGGGGCAATTGTAATAAAGCTCTTAGTTAAGATAAATTGGGGAAATGTCTAGAGGGGAACAGATATTGTAAGGTTATTCATCAGCATAGTTATGTCATCAACAAAGTTATCTAGCTTTTGGGCACTGCTCTTTCTCCTTTATTACAGAAATTATGGCCCATTAACAGGACACATGTCATTTCTTAGCAAGGGCTTTAGCTACACTCAGCATTGTTATAGATGTAATAGCAGGTAATATTTAACTTTTGGTGAAACAGTAAATAGAGAATTTGAGAGGCATTCAACATTAGCACGAGAGTCTGGGTTTATGCTGTTGACCCCGTCAAGATTCTGGTGCTTACACAGGAACTGAGAGGCCCATCCTTGACAAAGCTGGGGTGCAGGGAAGGGGGAAAGAGGAAAGCTAAGGAGATGATCAGAGAAATCGTCCACAAGCTGGATACTGTTTGGAAGGACTGGAGGCTCAATTTAAAAAGTGGTATTTTGGACCACCTAATATTAAGATTTTATTTCAGGTAAAGGATTAGGCCTTCTCTGTCCCCTGAAGGCATTATATTTGGTTAGGACCCTCATTCCTCTTTTTAAAACCACTTTATTGAGGTATAATCAACCTATGAAAAGCTGTACATATTCAATGCATACAACTTGATGAGCGTGGAGATAAGTATACACCCACAATTAGTATGATCTGTGATGGCTGGATGGCATCACTGACTCGATGGACATGAATCTGAGTGAACTCTGGGAGTTGGTGATGGACAGGGAGGCCTGGCGTGCTGCAATTCATGGGATCACAAAGAGTCGGACACAACTGAGCGACTGAACTGAATTGAACTGAACTGTGCCACAAACATATCCATCTTCTCCAGAAGTTTCCTCCCACCCTCTTTATTATTTTATTTTCTGTGTATGATTACATAAGATCTGCCCTCAGTGTTAACTATAGGCTCTATATCTAGGACTTATTTATCTTACACAGCTGACACTTTGTACCCTTGTGTTAATACTTCCCTATTTCCCATCCCACAGCTCCTACTAACCACTATTCTACTTCCTGGTTCTATAAATTTAACAATATTAGATTCTTCATACAAGTAGTATCACATGGTATTTGTCCTTCTGTGACTGGTGTATTTCAAGTAGTCCAGTACCCTCCAGGTTCATCCATGTTGTCTCACATGCCCTTTGTGAAAGACAACGATATGTGCATACCACATTTGCTTATCCATCCAGCCATCCATGGACTCTTGGGTTGTTTTCATGTCTTGGCTATTGTGAATAGTGCTACAGTAAATATCAGAGTCCAGATACCTCTTTGAGATCTCGATTTCAATCCTTTCGTTTATAACCCAGACGCGTGAATCTTGGATCATACAGTAGTTGCATTTTTAATATTTTGAGTAATATCTATACTATTTACCTTAGTGGCTGCACCAATTTGCATTCCCACCAACAGTGTAGGAGGTGTCCCTTTTCTCCACATACTCTCCAGCACTTATTATTTGTAGACGTTTTGATGATGGCCATTTTGACCAGTGTGAGGTGGTACTTCACTGTAGTTTTGATTTTCATTTCTCTAATAATTAGCGATGCCTAGATGCTCTAATAATTAGGCATCTTCTTTGGAGAAATGTCTGTTTAGGTCTTCTGTCCATTTGTGGATTGGGTTGTTTGTTTATTTTGCTTCTGAGTTATATGAGCTATTTGTATATTTTGGAAATCAAGTCCTTGCCATTCACATCATTTGCAAATATTTTCTCCCATTCAGAGGGTTGTCTTTTCATTTTGTTTATGGTTTCTTTCGCTGTGCAAAAGCTTATGAGTTTGATTAGGTCCCATTCGTTTTGGTTTTTATTTTTTGGTTTTATTTCCATTGCCTTGGGAGACTGACCTAAAAAAACATTGGTACAATTTATATCAGACAACATTTTGCCTATGTTCTCTCCTAGGAATTTTATGATGTTATGTCTTATATTTATGTCTTTAAGTCATTTTGAGTTTATGTCTGTGTATGGTGTGAGGATGTATTCTAACTTCATTGATTTACATGCAGCTGTTCAACTTTCCCAATACCGCTTGCTGAAAAGACTGTCTTTTCCCCATTGTATATTCTTGCCAAGATTAATTGACTGTAGGTGTGTGGGTTTATTTCTGGGCTCTGTAGTCTGTTCCATTGACCCACATGTCTGTTTTGTGTCAATACCATGCTGTTTTGATTGCTATAGCTTTGTAGTATAGTCTGAAGTCTGGGAATATTATGCCTCCTGCTTTGTTCTTTTCCCTCTCAGGATTGCTTTGGTAATTCTGAGTCCTTTAAGGTTTCATATAAATTTTAAGATTATTTGTTCCAGTTTGGTGGAAAATGTCATGGATAATTTGATAGTAGTGTAGTATTTGTTAGTCACTCAGTCGTGTCTGACTCTTTGCAAACCCACAGACTGTAAGATCACCAGGCTCCTCTGTCCATAGAATTATCCAGGCAAGAATACTGGAGTGGATTGCCATTCCCTTCTCCAGAGGATCTTCCCGACCCAGGGATTGAACCTGGGTCTCCTGAATTGCAGGCAGATTCTTTACTGTTTGAGCTACAGGTAAGACCTATGGATAATCTGATAGGGATTTTATTAAATCTGTATATTGCTTTGGATAATATGGCCATTTTAACAATGTTAATTCTTCCAATCTAAGAGCTTGGGATATCTTTCCATTTCTTCGAATTATCTCCAATTTCCTTTATTAATGGCTTATAGTTCTCAGCATTTAAGTTTTTTACCTTCTTGGTCAGGTTTATTCCTAAGCATTTTTTAATGGAATTTTAAAATATATTGTTTTTTTAATTCCCTTTATGATGCTTCACCGTTAGTGTAAAGACATGCAACCAATACAAGATTGACATACAGAAATCAGTTGCATGTCTTTGCACTAATGGTGAAGTTCTAGTAGTTTTTGTGTGGCATCTTCAGAGTTTTCTATATACAGTAAATTTGGGTACTTTTATTTTTTTTCCTTGCCTGATTGCTGTGGCTACAATTTCCAGTACTGTGTTGAACAGAAGTGGTGAGAGAGAGCAACCTTGTCTTGAGGACCCTCATTGGTTTGGTTTGGTATTGTTCCTATACCACAGTGGCTTGTGGAATCTCAGTTTCCTGATCAAGGATTGAACCTGGGCCCTGGCAGTGAAAGCACCAAATCCTAATCACTGGGCCTCCATGGAATTCCCAAGGACTCTCATTGTTAAATGAGCAGTTTCTTTTTATGGTTTCACACATAGATATTAGCATGCCAGGTAGATCCCTTCAGCCTGTTGCTTATTGTTGAAGAATCTGGAACTAATTCCACAGTAATACCCAGCATAGGTTAAGAAGTAGGCTTTGTTGATGAAAACTCACAACACCAGGATCAAAGCTGCTGGGTAGCTTCTCCCTACTACTCTCTCTTATATACCCCCTCCCCACAATGGATATCTCCCTTCCAGTAGGGCAAGTGTGAGAAAGTGACCTTTATTCCCTGTAAGGGAATAAACGGATTGCTCAGTGCCAGGCAGGCAGGGTTTAGGGCACTGGCTGTCTACTTGAGTTGATTAGGAATGCCAGTCATCCTGCAGGCTTCCCTGGTAGCTCAGCTGGTAAAGAAACCACCTGCAATGCAGGAGACCACAAATTCATTCCTGGGTCGGAAAGATCCCCTGGAGAAGGGATAGGCTACCCACTCCAGTATTCTTGGGCTTCCCTGGTGGCTCAGATGGTAAAGAATCTGCTTGCAACTCGGGTGACTTGGGTTTGATCCCTGGATTGGGAAGATCCCCTGCAGGAGGGTATGGCAACCCACTCCAGTATTCTTGCTTGAAGAATCCACATGGACAGAGGAGCCTGGCAGGCTATAGTTCATAGGGTCACAAAGAGTCAGACATGACTGAGCAACTAAGCACAGCACATAGCACATATCCATCCGGCACCTGGGGACTTTGGGATGTACATGCCTGTGAGATATGCAGGTACACAGAGTCCCATGAGGAAGTAAGGAAGGCTTAGAGGAAGTAAGGAGGGTTTAGAGCAAGTCACAGTCACATGGAAAGTAGAGTGTTGAGTGTCATCGCCCTGCTGAGAGAATGAGGGAGCTCCTTTTTGTTTTCTCCTTGAAGAAAAAGATGCTAGACCTTTCTAGAATTCCCTACCATCACTGAATTTTCAAAAGATCACATTCCAAGAGTGATTATCACTCAAATCAGAAATGGGATATGAGGAAGAAAAAAAAAAAGTCCTTGGAAGTAGTAGTTCATATCTAAACATCTCCTTCTTGTACTCTGCCATCTCCTTATAAAATTCCCCTGTGATTTGCACTTTTATTGACGTGAAATCCACATATCATAAAACTAACCGTTTTAAAGTGCACAATTCAGTGACAGTTGTATAACTGCCTGGTTGTATAACTACCATCTCCAGCTCCAAAACATTTTATCAGCCCCAAAACCGCATGTTATGCATTGAGCAGTCATTCCTTATTCCCTCCTACCCTTTCCCTGGCAACCACTGATCTATTCTCTGTCTGTAAGGATTTACTTGCTCTGGATATTTTAGATAAATGGAACCATACAATATGTGGCCTTTAGCGTCTGTCAACTTTTGCCTGACATACTATTTATAAGATTCACCCTTGTTGTAGCACATGTCAGTACTTCATTCCTTGCTGTGCCTGAATAATGGGCCACTGTACATATTCCTACATTTTTGTTTACCCATTTACTGGCTAATAGACATTTGGCTTGTTTCCACCCTTGGCAATTCTGCATAGTATTGCTATGAACATTTGCATACAAAGATTAGTTTCAGTACCAAGTTTCAGTCCTTTTGGGTACGTAGCCACGCATGGAGTTTCTGCAACATATGGTCTGTCTATGTTCAACTTTTTGGAGAATGGTGGTGAGATCTCTGTCTCCTCTGGTTTAATTAGAAATGCAGAAAAACAATGCTGCTCAAGATAGCTTGTAATGCAGTCGAAGCAATCCCTTATGAATATTCTGAAACATTCTTCACTGAGGCTAAAAAGAGTGTTTGCTGTTTAGCAGAGAATTGGAGATGTTTCTAAACTGATAGCTAACAATCTTCTTTGAAGTTGAACCTTTACAGGAGGCTTCTGATTGATAATGTCAGAGACTCAGGAGATGTGATCAGTGCGGTGGCCAGAAGTCCTGCAGGCACTAGGCTAGAGGTGAAATACAGCTCTTCTATTTATCCTTTCTATAGGCTAATACCTTGGCCCCCACCCCTACCTTTAGCACACCCTGTACCCAGCCAAACGCTTCCTCTCCGACACTCACGAGGCCCCCTCTTCACTGCCCATTGGCCCATCCTACTCCCACCCAGAGACAGATACTGAGTATACTTGACTTTCTCATTTAAAACAACTTCTAACCATGGAATACATCATTAAGGAATAACTGTAAATGCTTCAGTGGTTTACTTAGCGCTGATTTCATAATATGCAGGAATCAGACAGCCCTGATATTTCATAATATTCTGGCTTTGCCACACCAAGAGTTGAACAGCTATCTAAACACACACCCCAAGTCTCATTTGCTTCTAGAAAATACCTCCAGACTACCTCGTGACATCAGATTAGAATGCTTTTCACATGACCGCATTCATTGAGGATTGTGTTTTTAGCCAGCTTGTAGTTGAGGGGCACCTGGAGCTCATTCCTGGCCTGCGGTTCTAGTCCATCAAGTCCAGGCAAGCAGAGGACTCTGTCTCTCAAACCATGAATTCTGATCTCACTGCCCCTCCTGGTTGCCCATGTGACTGAGAATGTTGGTACTGCCACAGCTTTTTCACCAATTTTCACTGTTTCTGTTTAGCTCTCAATAAATGCGAAGCCAGAAGTTCCAAGCAATGGTTATGTGGCTAAAGTTTAAGTGTCTGACAGACTGAGATTTCAAAACTCGTCTGCTTCTTACAAGCCATGTGACTTTGGGCCACTTTGCCAACCTCTCTCTGCCTCAGTGCCCACATTCTTAAAAAAAAAAGAGATAAAGTATGTACTTCATGGGACTTTATGAGGGCTAAATGAAATAACGTAAGTCCAGGATCTAACAGTGCTTGGCATATGTCCATGCAGTGGATAGAATTGTTGACATAGTAATCTTTTTTTTTTTTTTCCCAAAGGATCCATACATTTTCTTTCTTTTCTTAAAGTTATTTATTCATTTTTGGCTGTGCTGGGTCTTCGTAGTTGCACAGGCTTTCTCTGGTTGCGGCAAGCAGAGACTACTTTCTCGTTGCAGTGTCTTCTCTCGTGGCAGAGCATGGGCTCCGGCATGCTCAGGTATCGTAGTTGCAGCATGTGGGCTCAGCAGTTGTGGCTTCTGAGCTCTAGAGCACAGGCTCAATAGTTTTACCCATGAGAGCTTAGTTGCTCTGTGGGCTTAGTTGCTCAGCGGCATGTGGCAATCATCCCGGATTAGGGATCAAACCCATGTCTCCTACGTCGGCAGGTGGATTCTTTACCACTGAGCCACCAGAGAAGCCCCAGGGTAACCATTTCCCCCCCAGTGTTTCTTTTTCCCTCTTTTGCCCCTCTGCTTCCACTTACTGCCCCCCCCCCGCCCCCCGCCCACCCCACCCCAGTCTCAGTTAGAAGAGACTCTGCTGTGGCTTCAGGGGAGGGAAGGAAATAAGATGAAAATGTTTCCTTTTCCTAGTTGTTGTGTTTCAAATACTCTCCAGCTTTAAAGGAACAAAGAAAAGAAACATTTGAAGAGGGAGAATCTCATTTTCCCATAAACCCCAAAAGAATAAAACCAAAACCCAAACCAAACAAACTAGAAAAGATTCCCCTCACTTGGGGCACAAAGATGATAACAGGGAAGGCATACGGTTTCCTGGCTGGAGGAGGCAGCAGACAGACCACGGACAATGTCCCGGCTTCCCCCCTGCCCTGGTTTGCTATGAGTGTGATAGTGTAAAAATGACAAAGAAGCTCTAATCCACGAGCCTGTAACTTGTCTCAAAAGAAGTTGTGTAAATGTGAGAAGTTTGGGATCTGTTAAGGGGAAAGGGAGGAGACAGAAATTCTTAATTATGGATCCCACATTGCTCTGGGTTAAGGATGCTCCACAAACATTTAAAAATAAAAATATCAGATCACTAGGGTGTGAAGGTACATTTTCTAGACCACCTTCAAATTGCAGTAAGAAAGCTTGAGTTTTAGAAACCTCTTGGAGCTGGCCAGTCACAAAGTAAGCAAGGCTTAGGGCTACTTCCATTCTTTTTCAAGCTCCTAGTTAATAAATAACAAAATAGGGTGTTTCAGTTATCCATTATGGCATAACAAACCACCCCAAAATGTAGTTGCTTAATACACAGCCATGCATTTGGCCACATCCCAGTTCTGCAGTGTGGGCGGGGCTCACAGGGACGGTGCATCATCTCTGTTCCATGCGGCATATGCTGTGGTCATCTGGGAGCTTAGATGGGCTGTGAATCCTCTCTCCTTCCCCAGGGCCTCTCTCCTGCCCCAGGGCCTCTCTCCTGCCCCAGGGCCTCTCTCCTGCCCCAGGGCCTCTGTCCTGCCCCAGGGCCTCTCTCCTGCCCCAGGGCCTCTCTCCTGCCCCAGGGCCTCTCTCCTTCTCCAGGGTCTCTCTCCTTCTCCAGGGTCTCTCTCCTTCTCCAGGGTCTCTCTCCACATGGCTTCTCATCACCCAGAGGTGAAATCTGAGCTTCTAACACAAGAGTTGGGGGGACTTCCCCGGTGGTCTAATGGCTAAGGCTCTGAGCTCCCAATTCAGGGGGCCTTGGTTTAATCCCTGGTCAGGGAACTAGATCCCACGTGCTGCCGCTAAGAGTGCTCATGCTACAGCTAAAGATCCCACATGCCACAACAAAGACTGAAGATCCCGTGTGTGCCACAGCTAAGACCCAGTGCAGCCAAATAAATTAAAACACAAAATGAACAAACACCAGATGGCAGTTACATCCAAAAATGTAAAGGAAGGAGCTACCTAGACCTGGAATGGACACACTCCCATCAATTCCACCACCCATTCTACTGGTCAGAGAAGGGTGCAAGGCCAGCCCAGATTTAAGGGGAGGGGAACAAACACCACTTTTAACTGGAGGAGCTGCAGGAGCCTACAAAGGAAGAGTTGCTGACAGTCATATTTAGAGACTATCTTCCACACAAGATTGTAAAAACTGCAGTGCATTTTAAATGCTGACATTTAACACATCAACACTTTTCACATAACCATATACAGTTGACTATATAATTAACCTCCTTTGAATATAATAACTATTTTAAATTTAAAGTGGGGTCCAAAAAGTATTGCTTCCTGACTCAGAGTCTTGTTCTGGAGCCTGTCTTACACTCTTTGCAGGAAGTTCTTTTTCCTTCTGAGTCCTGAGTGATTGTATAATTTGTAGCAGGCACCAATAATCATTCATTCACAAGGGCGCTTGTTCTCAAGTTCCTGTTCTTCTGATTTTAGGTATATAGGGGTCTCTGGGAAATTTTCCGACTACTTCCCTAACAGGGCATCAGTCTTCCTACTCAACCAGTTGCAGCAGTAACCCTCCTCCACCATCTGACCCTCCAGAGCATGGGAGCAGTTTAATAGTCTGTGTACATGCCGCGCAGCACCCACTCCTTGTAAGCAGAAATGGAGGCTCATCTGGAGGGGAAGATGATTCAACAGCTCAAAGAAAACTAATGAGGCCAGTGAACAGAGAAGGTGACCCATCCTACAGATCAGAAATGAAGAGGATCTCCCTAGGGGCTTTGGAAGCTTGTATGAGAATTTGGGAGGCTGTGGGCAAAGTCTCCATCAGTAGTTACCATGGGATGGAGAAGAGGAAACTGAACAGAAGGACAGCTGGGCTAGGAGCTCAGAATTCCTCAGCTCTTTATAATAGGAAAGAAATTGCTGTGGGATCACAGATGGCTATTTTGGGAATATGAGTTTTTTTTTTTTTTAAGCTGTTTATATTTTCTGAAATTTAGGTCCTTTTTGTTCTCTCTTAGTGTTTAGTACATTTTTAAAATGCTAGTCTGGTCAGCTGTGCTAAGAGGAACCAAGAAAGAGGTTTTTGTCCAGTTTGGACCAGAGTTTTAAAGGGAAAGTGGCTTGCCAGCCGCCTGACAAGGTGGAATGCTCTTGTCCAGTGAGAGCACCTCAAAGGGAAGGTGAACCGAGAGTAACTGAGTTGGAAACCCTGGTTCAGACGCGATGTGTTTATCAAATCTGGAGCCATCTCTCCATCCCCACTGTCTGTTACTCCCCTAGTGGCCCAGACAAGAGGCAAGAAGGGACCTCAGTGAACAATGAGGAGCTGTGCCCTGAGGCTGGTGGCCCAGGGCTGAGTAGGTGGGTAACTATGGCATTTGCCTAGTTAACGGAACCTGCAAACAGAAAACTGGTCTTAGTCTGAAGATGGAGGAGGGGGATTCAACGTGAACTTGGACCACTGGGTGCCGAATACTCAAGCAAGCAGGTTACCGAAACTTTTTTCTAGTTAGTGCAGGAGAGGACACACACAGGCTCAGGCTGCTGAGGAAAGGGATAAGTGAGGGCTACCAGGCTGGCACAGCCCCTGAAGCAAACTGGGGCACAGGACAGAGCCCAGGGAGATAGCTAGAATCCGAAGCAGAGATGAGGAAAGAACAGGCTGTTAGCATGCCAGGACTGGAGGTAGGGAAAGGCTGCTGGTGGTGTCAGAATGACTGGGGACTACCCAGACATCCTGGCCATGAGGTTTGGAGGAGCTGAATCATTCCAGACCCCACCCAGGCCTGGTTCTCTAGGGCAGCTGCTGCTGACCTTTGGTAGCTATAGATGGGTAGACCTGGGAACGGGGGCGGGGGTGGGGGGGCACTGTCATTGCCAGAGTCCAGGCTCAGACCTGCCCTCACAATCTGCTCCAGTTATCTAAAACCCAGTAACATGCCCAAACCTAGTGGCTTCAAACAACAACAGTGGTTTATTCTGCATTTCAGGCAGGGCCGGACAAGGCAGGGACCACTCTGCTCCATATGTCTGGGGCCCAAGACTCAAATGGCTGGGGGTAGCAGGAGACTCGGAGAAGGAGATGGCACCCCACTCCAGGACTCTTGCCTGGAAAATCCCATGGGCGGAGGAGCCTGGTGGGCTGCAGTCCATGGGGTCGCTAGGAGTGGGACACGACTGACCGACTTCACTTTCACTTTTCGCTTTCATGCACTGGAGAAGGAAATGGCAACCCACTCCAGTGTTCTTGCCTGGAGGATCCCAGGGACGGGGGAGCCTGGTGGGCTGCCGTCTGTGGGGTCGCACAGAGTTGGACACAACTGAAGCGACTTAGCAGCAGCAGCAGCAGGAGACTGGGGGCAGCAAGAGGCTGGCAGGGCATCACCCAATGGTCTTTTCCCTGTTCACTCCAGCTTGGAGGCTTCAGGGGAGCTGGGCTTAGTGGTGGCTCAAGGCACCAAAAGCTACTATTTTCAGAGGCCCAGGAAGAAACTGCAAGTGTTTATGATCTAGCTTCAGAAGTTCTAGGACATGGTGACTTAGTGCTTTCCATCCCTAAATCCAGCCCAAGTCCAAGGCAAACCATGTAGACGCTCCTCTCAATAGTGCTGTGTGCTGCCCTAAGTTGCCTCAGTCATGTGCGACTCTTTGAAACCTCACGGATTGTAGCCTCCTAGGCTCCTCTGTCCATGGGATTCTCCAGGCAACAATACTCAATAGAAGGAGTATCAAAGTTTTTGCCACCATTTTTAATGCATCATAGCATCTCACCAAGTGGTCAGCAAAGTCTCCTAACTGAACCTCCAGGTCCCAGATTCTCATTGATGGCAGCTGGGAGGCAGCAATGCACAGGGTAGAAAAGGGAAGGGCTTTGGAAGCCACCAGGCCTGCATTCTGGTACAGGCAGGATCTACCACTCAGCAACTGGTTGAGCTTGTTAGGTTACTCGCCCCTAAGAGCCTTGTGGTTTCCCTGTGTGTAAAAGAGGATTAATACTACCATAGCGGCCAAGAAAATGTACTTCTCAGATCGTGCACAAATGACCAATGGCCCCAGCTGCTGAGCCCTAAAATCTGTCATCTAGTTCTCATCCCCAGCTTGGTGTAGAGGCCAGTTTCCTAGTGCTGCTCCCAGCCCATGACTAAATACAAGAAGCCTATTCCTGGGAGGCGCTGGGCTCCTGGGACAGGGTAGTTTGGCTTGAAGACTCCCCCAAGGCCTTGCTGAACTTTCTTAGAGCTTCACTGTAGCATAAGATGCTTCTTTCAACTCAACCTTCCTTCCTCACCTCTCTCCTTCCTGCACCCCAGGTCTAGCTCCCCAACCCTGTTCCCTCATTAATCTCTAGAGCAGTGCTCCCCTCCAGATGCTTTGGGCGGGGGACCAGGACAAAGAGCCACCAGGCTGCTGCCAGTATTAAATAGGTGTGTGAGCACCTAATCAAGGCCTGGGGTATAGTTGATGTTCATTCAACTGATATTTATTGAGTCTCTGCTGAGTGAGGACTTTACCTGGGGTGACTAGAACACATTAGTGAGCAAAGCAGATGAGAACATGAGGGCCCCCTGCTTGAAGCTTCTTGCTGCTCCCAATGCGGAGGGATAAAGTCCCAACTCTCCTACAGGACGCAAGAGTCCTTCAAAGTCTGACCCCAAGGGGCTTCCATATCCCTACCTCATACTGCACACCAGAGTCTAGAGTCAAAAAAGACTTTCCTCCGGCAATCTCCGGTTTTTCAACTCCAATATCCTTTTTTTTTTTTTTAAGTTTTAAAAAGCTTATTCTTAATTATGAAAGCTTAATTATTCTATAGAATAAGTATGTCTATACAAACAATTTTTTCTATAGAAATAATGGAGAGACCTCTAGCATGGTTGATCAATACAATTCTTTTCTTCCACCCCCCCGTCCCCCGCCCCCGATATCTTAACACAGCTTTTTCTTCTCCAAAAGCTTCCCCTCTCCTTTGTACACACCCTTCACATGACAAACCCTTACCCATCCCCCTCGACCGGTTCAGTCGTGGGGTGCTAGATCACCAGGGTAGAGGTGCTTGCTGACACAGATCTCATCCACCTCTGAAAGCACTAGTTACACTGTGCTTTAATTGCTGTAACAGTGTCCCGCTAGCTTGTGAGCTCGTGTAGATAGCAGGGGCAGCGTGTATCCATCCTGAATCCCCGGCGCTCGGCGCTTGGTAGCCCGCAGCTCGTATCTTGGGGAGAGAGTAGAGACGGGGAGAGCAGGCGATTTTCCCGCGGTAACCGCGGGGCCTGCGGCCAGAGGGCGGGGCCGTCGCTGGGCGAGGGTCAGGGGGCCGCCGGTGCTGGGCGGCCCCCGGGACCGGCCGCGGGGCGCTCTGGCCGAATCGCGGCCGCTGCCGCGGGGCACATGACTGCGGGCTCAGCCTCCGCCCCGCCCGCTTCCCCGCGCAGCTGCCGCCTGTCGCCTCCCGGGGTTGCGGCGGGCCGGGCCGGCGAGCGTCTCCGCGCTGCGCGCTCCCTCTGCCTCGCGAGCTGCGCCAGGCGGGCGCCGCGGCGGCCGCGGCCGGAGAAAGCGAAACCAAAGCGAGACTCCTTCTCCCCTCCGGCCGCCCGGGTGCAAGCGGGGCCGCTCTCGCCCAGTCGCGGAGCCGGGAGCCGGGCCCCTCTGCTGGGCCGCGGGCGCCCGAGGGTCCCGGGTCTTCCGGCCGCTCCGCCGGCGCCCCTCCGTCTCTCCCTCCTTTCTTCTCCTCCGGTCGCCGGCCTCCCGGCCCTGGAGCGGTGCGCGGAATGGGCAGGTGCTGCTTCTACGCGGTGGGGACGCTGTCCCTGCTGTTGTTGGTGACTAGCATCACGCTGCTGGTGGCCCGAGTCTTCCAGAAGGCCGTGGACCAGACGATCGAGAAGGTGAGGCGTGGCGGGCTGTGTGCTCTGTGTGTGTGTGTGTGTGTGTGTGTGTGTGTGTGTGTACGTGTACGGGCGCGCGCGTGAGCCGGGTTGGGGGGGACACTTTCAGCCCACCCTCCCACTGCTGAACCTTGCGCAGGGTGGATCTGCACCCCTTATAACCCTAGTCCAGAGGCTAGGGCCCTCCTTTTTTCCTTGTCTTCTTGGGCTGGGTGGGTAAGAGTTAAGGAAGGCTGGAAGGAATAATTCTGTTCCTTTTAGAGTAATAAACAAGACTGTGGGCTAGACTTTGAAAGAAGGCTTTCACTTACATTGTCATTTGTTTTCGGGGCCCTCCTCGCGCCCCAATCTCTGTTGGGCCCAAACTCATTTCCCTCCCACTTTATGAAGAAAAACTAAATGAAAGACACCGCCACCCCGCAGGTGTGTTGGCTGCTTGCCCTGGCCTTTGAAGTGGTGTGAGATGGGGATGAGAGGCTGGTGCCTCGTCTGTTGTGTTCCTGCCCTCCTGGGCTGAGCCCCGCACTTGGTAGCCAGGCCAGGCCTCCGGGCTGGGTGACATTTCAGTTCATCAGAGCCTGTGCTGACTAGCTGACTTAGCAGCTTGGTGTCTTGTACCAGCAGTCTGTGCTGTTTTGTCTCAACATGGATTTCTTGCTCTTCTCAAACAACCCTGCTGCTGCTGCTAAGTTGCAAGAGGACTGGAGTGGGGTGCCATCGCCTTCTCCGCAAACAACCCTAATCTTAGGCAAAGCTGCATTTAAATTCTTAATCTGAGCCGATCTCTTCCTCTCAGATGAGTGGGCTGGAGAGCTGGTCACTTCAGACCTCTCCATCCTATGATTTCACCAGTGGTCATTTCTCCTGCCCTTTCACCCACATCCACCAATCTGTGTGGAAAGAGGAACCAGAGAGAGTTACTGGGGTCACTTTTTCCTTTTAAAAAAGTTATTGGAGAAGCCTTTCTTGTTAGCACCCATCACTGCCTGATTTCTTCCACTCGTTTACACTTGCTGTTGGCTAGATAATAAAAGCTGGGGCCTCCTCCAGAATTGGTCACTGCACTCCCAATTAGCAAAATTGTTTCATTCCAGGTGGCAACAGACCTATTTTTTAAATAGAGGTTTCTAAAAGCCATCAATTACTTGAAATCTGAAGCCACTTAAAAAAAAAATGCCCTGGCAAAGCATAGTTTAATTTTTTAAAAGTTCACATTGTCAAGGGGTGACAGAACCCACTGTCTGAGCTGCTCAAAGGCCTTTGTTCAAAGCATGTTCAAAGAAAAAACTAAATTGAATCTCTCCACCCTTGTCCACCTGTCCTTGGCAAGGTAGTTTAAGGATGTAACGTCTTTAAGGATATAACCTCTTGCTTGGGTGTCTAGAGTTAAGCCATCCAATGATAGTCAATTGGATTTTCTTGTGTGGCTTTGAAAGGCTGTTTCAGGAGAGGTCTTTGAGATGGGTGATCTCCCCACCCTGTGCCTCAGGCATTGTCAGCCTTTGGATGCTCTGTGGGTCTACATTCATGGGCAGTGGGTAGGGAGGTGGTGGGGGTGGAGGGCAGTTGTAAGACAGCTGGACTGCAGCTTAAGTTTGCACTGATATTTGGTGATTGGCTTTTAAAGGTGGTTTTCTCCATGAAGAATGGACTCTGATCTGACTGTAAATGAAAGTACAGGAGAAGTGAACTTTCAGAAGTGGCTCACCCTGTTAAGGAACACTGCACCACCTGGTGTGTGAAACTAATGACAGGGCTAGGTGTGGACAGGTGTGGAAATATGGTAAGACAACCAGAGGTCACGCATTACCATCACTACCACTCCGCTTTCCTGGGTCGCCTGTAGGGGGGTAGCATGAGATGGTGGAAACAGTAAGGACTTTGCAGGTTAATTCGCAGGCATGAATCCGGCTCCACCGTGTACTAGCTGGGTAACCTTAGGCTAGTACTTAACCTTTCTTAATTCTAGGCTTTTCCATCTGTAAATGAGGATAACAACTATTTATGTAAATAGAAGAATTATAAGAATTACTAGAGAAAATGGGTGTACTTTTCATGGGATACAGTAGTATGTATAGTTATTTGTAGGGCTTCCCTGGTGACTCAGCAGTAAAGAATCCACCTGCAATGCAGGAGACATGGGTTCAATCCCTGGGTGGCAAGATCCCCTGGAGAAAGGAATGGCAACCCACTCCAGTATTCTTGCCTAGGAAATCCCATGGACGCAGGAGCCTGAAGGGCTCCAGTTCATGGGGCGTCTAACCACCACCACCACTATAGTTATTTGTAGATGATAGCAGTTTTATTTTTGTTAGAAGCAAATAAAAAATACATGAGATTGGAGGCTAGATACCCTATGTTCAAATCCTAGTCCTGACATTTCTAGGCTCTTTGCCTTTGGGCAAGTTACATAACTTCTCTGAACCTGTTTCATTCCTGAGAGAAATGAGAATGTTAGCCATCTTGGGGGTGCATTTACCATGAAACTCACAAAGCTTACACTTTGGGTCCCTCACTTGCACGGGCCCTTCCAAGGCCCTCTACCTAATTCTGTATGCAATGTTTTCTTTTCTTAGGGACAGCCTCCATACACTGTATGAGCTTCACACAGACCTAGGATCTGCTTGTGTGTGTGCTGTTGTGAAGCTGAGTGAGGTCATCTGTGTAAAGCACTAAGCAGGTGTCAGGCTTGGAACAGGTGCCCAATGACAGCTTCCATCGTCATTTCCATTAACGTTGTTATGGAAAATTCATTCATAACTTACTTTAATATACTTGTAATACAATCTGATATTTCTTGTTCTTAATTTTTTTTCTCCTTTGAAGATTGTCCATTTCCTGCTTTGTCTACATCAAAAAGAGGAGAGAGAAAAAGGATGAAAATCAAATGAGTAGGTTGGGCTAATTGTGAGAAGCTTAGTAACATAATTCCTATTAGAAGACTCTGTCTCATTTGATAATTGTCTTTGGGGCCCTCAACAGCCAGAAATGACTGAAGGGAGATTTTGATCTTGGCTATTGAGTAGAGTGGAAGGAACCAGGACAGTCTGGTTCCATTCTGGGCTTGTTATAGTCTGCCTTACATTGAGAAAGCCCTGTAACTGTTTGTCTTTGTTGTTGTTATTTAGTCACTCAGTCGTGTCTGATTGTTTTGTGACCCCATGGACTTAACCAACCAGGCTCCTCCCTCCATGGGATTTCCCAGGCAAGAATACTGGAGTGGGTTGCCATTTCCTTCTCCAGGGGATCTTCCCAATCCAGGGATCAAACCTGCATGTACTGCATTGGCAGGTGGATTGTTTACCACTGAGCCTCCAGGGAAGCCCAACTGTTTCTCTTTACTTCTCTCAGTTGCAGAAGAGGCAGAGAAATTTTTCCCTTCTTGGCTGCTCATACCCACATCCTGGAGGATACTCTGAGCATGGGCCAGGCCCTCTTTATTGAGCATTTTGACCTCCCTGAAGACAGAGCTTTGCAGGGACCCAGCAATCTCTTTTTCTGTCTAGAACCTAGAAGAGCACGGTTTTATGTTGCATTTCATCTGGTAACTCCACTAATTGTCCTAGCAACTAGGGCAGTGCCTGGTACGTGGTGGGTAAGCTAACTGCCTGCTGCCTCACTTCTAATTGTTTTAGTTGAAAGAACAGTGTCCTAAGAATCAGCAGAGCTTGGTGAAAACTCCTTTTTTGGTCACTAACAAATACTTGGATTAAATTGGACAAGCCAAGTAGCAAATTATTGAACCCCCTCAAAACCTCAGATTCCTCATCTTGAAAATGCGGGTCATAAGAATACCTACCTTTGAGTTGTTGCAAGAATGAAATAAAAGGATTGATGTAAAGCATATAGTACAGTCCCTTCCTGGTGCCTGAATTTGTTATCGTTATTTGTATAGGCAACATATCTGCACAGCCAACAATAAACATTTATTGTTTCCAGCTGTTCTTTTCACAGACAGGAACTTAAGGGTAGATAAAGGTCCTTCTAGCTCCAAAATCCTGAGAGTCCATGACACAGGTACGTGACCTGTGCTTGAGAGCAACTCTGCAGCGCAGGATATTAAATTTGCCTTTCGGCTTGCTGACAGTTTGAATATCTCCCAGAAATGAGGGCGCAAGCTGGCCAAGGGCAAAGTTGGCTAATAAGAGATGGGCTGGCAGGGGAAGCAGCGAGAGGGCAAGAGACTGTTGACACTTTGCTTCCTATTCATAGACCAAGGAAGGACGGCAGCATTAGGGCTCAGGGATGGGATGAACATGACAGAGGCACCTACCCTTCACTGGAAACCTGAGGCCCTGGGCAAATACCAGCTGGCCTGTGCAGGGAGTGAGAGCAACCTTGGAGCTCGAAGAGATAAGATATAATCCCTGACAGTTTAAGCAAGTAACACTGATTGGTGAAGCTGTGTGATATTTTAAAAGAGTCAAATGAGTAAAACATCTTCATTTTTGTTTATATAAAGACAGTCAACTATATATAATCTTCAAGGGCTCCTTCTTGCCTAGCAACCCCATTTCCTGATTTGCCTTTCTTCAGGGTTATAAAGACATAGAATCTTAGAGTAGGCATCGCTTAATCTGTTATTTTCTAGTCAAGGAAACTGAGACTGTAAATCGGAATATAGATAGTGGTGGGTATCAAATTAGGAGCTTCCCAGAGGCGCTAGTGGTAAAGAATCTGCCTGCCATGGAGTAATCTAAGAGATACAGTTTCGATCCCTGGGTCAGGATGATCCCCCGGAGGACAGCATGGCGGCCCATTCCAGTATTCTTGCCAGGAGAATCCCATGGACAGAGGAGCCTGGCGGGCTACAGCCTAGAGTCACAAAGAACTGGACATGACTAAAGCGACTTAGCACGCATGTACATATTAAGGTATTGAATTACCTTCACCCCATATGACCCTGGAAACGTAGAGAAGTGACTTATCAAAGACCACGTGATGAAGTTAGGTGCACAAACTGGGTCTTCTAGTTCACTTTTCCCATCCGGAAGGTGATCATACATCCCATTGCCTGTGACAGTTCTGGCTTATTTACACCTGTTATCCTAGAGCGATTACTAGCACCTTCTTCCCTTTCAAAAGATTCCTGGTGACTGTAAATTCTACCCTCACACATCACATCGTCCTCCACTTCTTGGCATTAAAGAGGAGCTGTGCTGTCAGAGGAAATGAGGCACCCTCATGCTAGCTCAAGAAAGAGGATTTTTTTTTTTCTCTAAGATTGGAAGAGGAAGCTGGTAGAAATCAAAGGGTGAGAACCATAGCACAGTAAGGCCTCCTGCGAATCCAGTAGAAACTGGACGGTCAGCAGGATCCAGGCCCAGTGTGTCTCTCCCTCTTCCTCTGCCTTCCCCACCAGCTTCCTCTGTGTCCTCGGGCCCAGGCTGGTTCCTCATCTGGGGCTCCCCTAGCCCTGACCTTCTGTGTTGCTCCAGCTGCTGAGCCTCCCATGAACATGCTTCATCTCTCAGTTCTTCCTTCCAAATTCATGACAGAGTCATGTGATTGGCTCACCACCAGCAGAAACCATAGCTCTATAAACAGAGGCCATATCCTTGCCAGAGTCTTTAACTCCTCAACAAAATCATCCAACTTCACCCTGGCTTTTGGAAATGTGATCTGGTGATATCAAAATCTTATGATGTTTCTTTCAGCATCTTACTAATTCATGGTAACTGTGGGTGTATGGAGTACTAAAGGTTAAGACAAGGGAGTAAGTTGTTCTCAGTGTTTTTCCTGGACTCTAGGGAACCACATCAGAATCACTTATGGAAAAAACCCAGACCCCACCAGCCATGCTGAATTAGAGTCCCTGGGACTAGCACCCAGGTCAAAACTGAGACTGATTCTGTTAACCCATGTCTTCACTCCTTGAGATGGCAATTCTTTTTTGTGTGTGTTTTGTTGTTTAAAAAGAAATTATTTATTTTTGCCTGCACTGGGTCTTTGTTGCTATGTGTGGGCTTTCTCTAGTTGTGGTGTGTGGGAGGCTACTCTTCAGTGTGGTGTGCGGGCTTCTCATTACGGTGTCTTCTCTTATTGCAGAGCACAGACTCTAGGGCACACAGGCTTGATAGCTGGGGCACATGGGTTTAGTTGGTCCACGGCATGTGGAATCCTCCTGGACCAGGGATGGAACCCGTGTCTCCTGCATTGCAAGGCAGGTTCTTAACCACTGGACTACCAGGGACATCCCTGTATTTCATTCTTAATTTTTGCCTGTTTTCCTGGTAAAGACATGTATACGCCATTGTGTAAAGTCAGACACAACAAAGGAAAAAAAAGAGAAACAAAGAAACTACTGTTAAATATACTGTTGATTAATCCACATTTTTTCTTTGTGCATTATAGTGGCACATATACTTTACAGAAATGGGGTGCTTCTGTTCTCACCCTGTATTTATTTTTAATTCCAACTGGCATGAGTAGCATACAAAAGAGTTGATAATTCTAGTTGGGGCTATTATTCTTAGTAATTACTACTGTTCTGCAGGTTTACATCAAAGAAAATATCTTTTGGGAGGGAGGGGAAGGTCTTTGCTTATGAGAACTGTTTTTTGCTTTCTTGTTTCACTGTCAAGCCACAGTGAAGGGGCCATCTGTTCTGCCAGACACTTGCTTGTTTGCCGGGGAGGAATCAGCAGGTGGGATTATAAAATCATTAATGAAAACACATGATATTGGCCAAGTGATTAGGCATTTATGGTCTATATCATCAAGATACATAGTCTATATCCATGACATATTACATGAAGCAACCATTTATCAAAGCTGGTAGCTAGTCAAAAGCAACTGAGAAAAATAAAGGCTACTTTCAGTGTTTGCTCTTTCTATCCAAAAGCACTTTTAGGTATATTCTTTGGCAGTCATCCATTTATTTAGGAAATATTTACCGAGTATGAATCCTTTGTGAGGCAGTGTGCTGAGACCTATGGGTACAATAGTAAATGAGATAGAGTCCCTACTCTTATGGAATTTATAATCTAATTCAGAATCCTGGGACTCAGATGCCTTTATTCTCTTAAGGATTATTGAAGACACCAAAGAACTTATGTTTCTATTGGTTACATCTATCAATATTTATAATATTAGAAATTAAAACTGATACATTTTAATTTTTACTTATTTATTTTTTGATGTCTGATCTTATTTATTTGTTACTCTTAGAACATCTCATTTTTGACTGGTCTCAGACTCAGAAGTAGAAGCTCTCAGAGAGGACAGCCTCCGTCTCTGGGCAATCTGTTCCTGCCGTTTTCTTTGGCCTCCTTCATTCTCTTGGCCAAAAGTTTAGCATATTCTGCAGCCTCTTCTTTATTTTTCTTAGTACAGTGTTTCTTCAGAGCAATACGCCGGCGTTTGTGTTGCAGAGCTCGTGGAGTCACGAGACGCTGAATCTTGGGTGCTTTAGTCCTAGGTTTCTTACCGTCTTTGTTTAGGGGCTTTCGCACAACATATTGGCGAACGTCATCTTCTTTAGAGAGATTGAAAAGTTTGCAGATTCTGCTAGCTCTTTTGGGACCCAGGCGACCAGGCACTGTAGTATCAGTGAATCCAGGAATATCCTTCTCCCCTTTTTTCACGATGACTGGTATCCACAATGCAACCCCATACAGATTTGCCCTTTCTCCAGTCCTCCTTGGTCTGTAACAGGAATGCCCCTTACTCAGAAACAGGCGAACTCGGCCATGGGTCAAGACACCCTGCTTCATGGGGAAACCCTGCTTATCGTTCCCGCCACTGATTCGGACCGCATAACCCTTCCATTCTTCACCCAGAGCGTCAGCAGCAACTTCTGTGGCCATACGCTTCTCGTAGAAGGTATGAAGTTTTTGTTCATCATCCACTTCAATGAGCTCCTGGCAGCCAGTGGCCAGGAAAGAGATGTTCAGCTTCATTCTGAGGCGGCCGACAGCCTCCGAGGCGCCATGCAAAAGAGCTGATACATTTTTAAAACACAAGTATGTGCATGCTAAGTCCCTTTGGTTGTATCCAACTGTGACCCCATGGACTGTAGCCCACCAGGCTCCTCTGTGCATGGGATTCTCCAGGTGAGAACAATGGGGTGGGATGCCATGCCCTCCTCCAGGGGATCTTCCTGACCCAGGGCTCGAACCCCCATCTCTTTCATCTCCTGCATTGACAAGTGGGATCTTTACCACTTGTGCCACCGGGAAGCCAAAATACAAGTATACATGAGCACGTATTTCATTAGCTGTCAGAGCAATGATATCATTACAACCTGTGTAACCTTTAAAAAGTTCCACTATAGGGCAGATAGTTAAATGTTATTACAGAAATAGTTTTGACCATGAGGAATCCCCTGAGAGCATCTTGGGGCCCCTCAGGGGTCCTCAGACCACCCTTTGAGAACTACTGATCTGGTTTTCATTTAATTAATTTTGTTGACTTCTAGAATTTTTAAAATGACATAATATACCTGCTTTATTTCTGTAAGGCTACTTTGGGAACTATGTTTTTAATGTTTTCAGACCACCAGGGTCTTGTTTACTTTGTTATATATTTATATGCTTGTTTGGTGTCCTCATGGGTCCAGCGTGAAGAACAGTGGGTTTGGGCCATCAGTGAATCAGGTTCAGGGAGTCTCCTGTCTTTTCCTGTGTGTTAATCAAATCAGACCAGAACATTAGCAGCTCCATAATTGAATTCTTCAATAATTCCCCTCTAGCCTCAGCCCTGCTAAAGATTCTCTATCCACAGGACATAATTCAGTATTTAAAGCTAGCCCCAAAGTTCTCTTTGAAGGTAGGGGTCCGGCCATATGTAGCTTTGTATCATCTTCTCAACCTGTTAAATGAATGTCATACAAAATAGATAGTTATTAAACATCACGTGGATGAGTGGAGAGATGAGAACTTAATATCTTCAGGATGATTTTGGTTATATATTGTTATTATGCTACACATTTTTGTTCCACAGGTTGCGTTTGCCTTACTAATAGTTTATACCTTTAAAATCTGGAAATTTCGCTGAATAATCCAGCTTTCCAGCTTCTCTGGGAACATGTGACCATTTGGGTTTTTTTTGTTGTTCGTTTTGATTAATTTTTATTGGACTGTAGTTGCTTTTGTGGGATTCCCCAGTGGCTCAGCGATAAAGAATCTGCCTGTAATGCAGGAGATAGAAGTTTGATCCCTCAGTCAGGAAGATCCCCTGGAGAAGGAAATGGCAACCACTCCAGTATTCTTGCCTGGAAAATCCCGTGGACAGAGGAGGCTGGAGGGCTACAGCCCATGGGATCACAGACAGTCGGACACGACTTAGAGACTAAACAACAGCAAACATAGTTGCTTTACAATGTTGAGTTAGTTTCTGCTGTGCAGCAAAGTGAATCTGCTGTACGTACACATCTATCCCCTCTTTTTTGGATTTCCCGAATATGGGTCTTTTGCAGTACTGGCCCCGTCACAGTCTGGGTGACAGCAGCTGGGGCAGAATGGAGGCTGCCCGTCAGACAGGACCTCCCTCCCTGCCCCCACCGCCATCACACTCCTGTTGTCCCCGACCCCAGGGTCCAGGGAAGGTGCCCTTTGTCATGGGGTTTGCTCTGCTGTCTTTCACAGAGTGGAGAAATATCTGTTTGTATCTGATGCTCTTTACCACAAGAAGGAAAATGAAAAGATAGCCTGAAGAGGTCATTCATTGTTCAGCCACTCAGTTGTATCTGACTCTTTGTGACCCCACGGACTGCAGCACACCAGACTTCCCTGTCCTTTACCATTTCCTGGAGTTTGCTCAAACTCATGTCCATTTAGTCAGTGATGCTATCCAACCAGCTCATTCTCTGTCACCCCCTTCTCCTCCTGCCTTCAATCTTTCCCAGCATCGGGGTCTTTTCTAATGAGTTGGCTCTTTGCAGCATGTGGCCCAAGTATTGGAGCTTCAGCTTCAGCATCAGTCCTTCCAATGTATATTCAGGGTTGATTCTTTTAGTATTGAAGAACTTAACATGCATTTAACAAAAATGGGAGAGGGCATATTTCTGTGCAGAAGTGAATATTAATGCTAGGGTTTGGCATGCAAACATGCACAGACACCTGTACCTGCTTCATTCCTTGACCTTCCCCACGTGGCTCCTTTAACTTCAGAATTTTACATTCTTTCTAAAGAAAGCAAGACAGAATGCCTTGCTTCCTTGTTACAGGAATGTCATCATTACTCTTGCAAGTCCCCTTTTAAGGATATTGCTTCTAATATGATTCTTCTGATAATCCACAGTAACGGAAGGAATAGGAGATGTAGATATAAACAGGTGAGGGAAACATCCCTTATTTCATCTTTGAGAGATATAGTCACAACCAAACAGGTTGTAAAATCATAAGACTGGCTCTACAAGTTATACAGAGAACCTGGCATTATTGCCATGGCTACACTTCTTATTTACTCACATCTTAAAATCCTGTTTTTCATCCACTCATTCAACTGTTCCTACATCTCCCCACCCCCATCCCCTGCCAGAATCCACGTATATCTCCCCACTCTTCACCTCATCCTTTTGATTAAGTTTCTATCCGGTGGCTGATTTTTCTCCCTTCAGGCTGGCAGTTCTCGACCTTGGGTTCACATTTGAAATTACCTGGAAGTATTTACAAAGTATTCTACTGGGTGTTTTGTAGCAGGAGCTTTTTCACGGTAACTGTTCTACCCTCTTGTCCTAATTGTGACTTATAGACAGAGCAGCAGCTGACACATAAACTGACATTGGAGCCTCAACTGTCAGATCTCATTAGCTGCAATTATTGGAGTTGCAATTAAGGCAAAATGAGTTCAATAACAATGACATAAAAGAAAAAAAAGAAAAGAAAACCAATGCTTTTGTTCCTAAGTTAAAAATAAGGTCAGAGAATAAGGGTAAAATGTTAATGGCAGCGTATTTCTTTTACCTCAACAGAGTATTTAGAAAGATAAATAGTACAAACTACTTATATTACTCCAAGAATCTGCCCTGGGTTTGCTTGATTTCAGGGAGAAATTTTAAAAATAATGCCAACCAACTGGTGTTTTGATATTTGATGAATTTTATTAATGTGGAATCCAATGAGAATCTTCCACACACTATTAGATCAGGTTTTCTCAAAGTTGGTCTGCATTATCTCCAGGTAAGTTTAGACTCTAGATGGCAATGTGGATGCTGAGTTTGTGTTTAATTATTAAGTAGCACTTTGTTGAACTAAAAATACAAGCAGCAGTGCTCTTGAGGCCTGAAAGTTTCTGAAAATATTAAGTTACTTGCATTAAAGCCCAACGCAGTTCCCTGAGGGCTTATTCTTATCATCTGCATGTGGCTTTTATCAGGACAGCTGGTTCCTCAGCCATCCTTCTGCTGCTTTCCCGAAAGATCTCCATCAGGCTGCTGTGGATGCGTTGTGTCGTGTGGCTGTACCAAGTCATGGGCTTCCCTGGTGGCTCAGACAGTAAAGAATCTGCCTGCAATGCAGGGGACCCAGGTTCAATCTCTGGGTTGGGAAGATCGCCTGGAGAAGGAAATGGCAACCCACTTGCCTGGAGAATTCCATGGACAGAAGAGCCTGGTGAGCTACAGTCCATGAGGTCACAAAGAGTCAGACATGACTGAGCAACTAACACCTCTCAGCAGAGGCAGCTAATCCAGTCATACCTGGGAGAAGGTGGAACACTCCATGTTGCTGGTTCTTAAAGGACCTGTTGGGATGGCAGGTGATGGGCTGAGTCAGGTCCCATGGACTGACGTCTTGGGTTGCATCAGGACCTCAGAGTTTATCCTATTAGCAGTGGGGAGAATGTCTGCCCTGATACGCACTTTTGATGGAACCCTCTGGAAGCTGATATAGATAACACCTTTGAAAGGGGCAAAGCTGGAGAAAAGGGCACCAGTTGGGAGACTACCTAACACTGAACCATATTACCGCAGTCCTGGCCAGTAATGAGATGAAAGTGAAAGTGTTAATCACTCCATCATGTCCAACTCTTTGCCACCCAATGGGCTGTAGCCCGCCAGGCTCCTGTGTCCATGAAATTCTCCAGGCCAGAATACTGGAGTGGATTGCCATTTGCTTCTCCATGGAAACTGCCCTACCCAGGGATCGAACCCAGGTCTCCTGCATTGCAGGCAGATTCTTTACTGTCTGAGCCACCAGGGAAGCCCAGTGATGGGATAGGCACAGGAAAAGAAATGGAGAAGAGGAGGAGGTAGGACTCCTGTCATCAGTAGGACTGAGTGATTAGGGGAGAAATCATGAGCCCCTTTTTGGTCACATTGATGTTGAGCAGCCTGCGAGGTATCCAGATGGAAATTTTAGGATGAAAGTGTAGGTCCCTCAGTCATGTCCAACTCTTTGTGACCCCATGGACTGTAGCCTGCCAGGCTCCTCTGTCCGTGGAATTCTCCAGGCAAGAATACTGGAGTGGGTTGCCATGCCCTCCTCCAGGGGATCTTCCCAACCCAGGGATCAAATCCAGGTCTACCACATTGCAGGCAGATTCTTGACTGTCTGAGCCATTAGGGCAACCCATGGACCCATACAATTGATATTATCCCAGTAATTTCAGGCATAGCCCTTCTTTGGGCCTTGCACATGAACGTTCACTGTTACATGCATGTCAATGTTACGTCCTTAGCTAAACGTCTTCTTGAAACAGGGCCTATGCTTGTTGGGCACAAAGAAAGCTCTCAGTATATACATATTGGCAAATTAACTGAAAGGTAGGTTTTTCAGTCCAGATGATTGACCTGGCTTTGACATGGCAGATTGACCACATAACTCAATCATCTTTACAATATTTCTCTTTTTTGAGTATTTATTTATGTATTTAATTTTTGGCTGCTTTGGGTTTTTGTTGCTGCATGCTGGCATTCTCTAGGTGCTGTGAGTGGGGGCTACTCTCTAGATGCAGTGTGCAGGCTTCTCATTGCAGTGGCTTCTCTTGTTGCAGAACACAGGCTCTTGGGCACGTGGGCTCAGTAGTTGTGGCACCCAGGCTTAGTTGCTCTGAGCCATGTGGGATCTTAATTCCCAGACCAGGGATCAAACCCATGTCCCCTGCATTGGCAAGTGGATTCTTAACCACTGGCCACCAGGGAAGTCCCTCCAATATTTCTTCTGATGGTAGTAGTACCACATTACGCCTGGAAAAATTCATCATGTTCTGCACTATCCAAAGTCACATGGTAAAACTGATTTGGAACTTTATGCTGATTTTTCATTTAGCATAAGTGGAAGACTCTGCTGGTTGCAGGGTTATCTAGTGGCCCAGGGAGGTCTTGGAGTCCAAGTGATGGTTTCTCCACAGTTTCATGGTCTTTCTGGGGTAGGTTGCCAGATAAAATTCAGGATGCCTAGTTAAATTTGAATTTCAGATAAACTTCAAGTAATATTTTAGTGAGTATGTCTATGCAATATTTTGATTCTCTTCAGTTTGTCAGTTATTAGCATCCTGCTGTGCTGACTTCATCTTTCTCTTATATACTCTTTCTTGAATTTTTTGAATGCAAGTTGCAGATATTACAACACTTTGCCCCTGAATCCTTCAGCATTGCATCCTAAGAATTAAAGCATTTTTGACATAGCCTGTGCAATATTTTAGGCTTTCCAGGTGGCACTAGTGGTAAAGAACCCTCCTGCCAATGCAGGAACCATAAGAGATGTGGATTCTATCCCTGGGTCAGGACGAGGCCCTGGAGGAAGGCATGGCAACCCACGCCAGTATTCCTGCCTGGGAAATCCCATGGACAGAGGAGCCTGGCAGGTTACAGTCCATAGTGTCGCACAGAGTTGGACACGACTGAAGCTTGGCACACACGCATGCAATATTTGGGATATCCTTGGGCATCCTGTGTTTTTATTCACTAAATCTGGCAGCTGTACTCTGGAAGTGTGATGGGGTAGTAGCTCCTAGAATGGTCAAGCATGGACTTTGCAAACCCACAGACCTAGACTTGGTGGGATTTGACTTGACTCAGCTGGCTCTGTGAGTCTGGGAAAGCTGGTGCCCCCATTTCCTTACCCACAAAATGGGAATTCTTCCCTTGTGGGGCCAATGGAAGGCTTAAAGTGTCCATAATGCCCAGCAGAGCACCTGCCTCCTGGAGACTTTGAGTCAGTAGCAGCCTGGTAGTAATGATAATTGTCCTTCTCTGAATTGAACATCAGGGAAGGAGATAAAAATAAAGAAGCAACTGTTTTAGAAACGTTGGCAGCTGTATTTATAAAGTGCCTTCTGTTCTCTCATTCCTCTTCTCTACTTAGTGTGTACACACACACACACACACCCCACACCATCTACTCTGGGATTTACAGTGTACACTAGGTTCCTTGCGGGCCATTGTGAGTGGGGAGGTCGGGCGCCAGGGGACGCATTAAAGGTGCAGGAGGGAATTCCCTGGAGGTCCAGTTTCACTGACCCTGGAGGTCTCCACTTTCACTGCTGAGGGCATGGCCAAAAAAAAAAAAAAAAAAAAAAGTAGGGGAAAAACCGATACTCTTGAGAGCAAAATTTTAGTGGATTCAAAGTCAAAGATGGTGTGAAGCTTGTAAGGATGTTGACTCAGCTAAGAGTGACTGGGGAGAGACCAGGGGTGGGAGTGGAGGCCTACAGAGAGGAGAAGTCCCGATTGTAACAGCACGTGCTGTCAGTGTGGCTCTGGCAAGCTGTCAGGCATTGGTGTTTTTGTTGTTGTTGTTAGGTTTTTATTTGGTTTGCTTAGCGAAGGACTCCAGTTGACCAGATATTTACTTCCATCCTGAAACTTTGTCATCAACTTGAAACTTGTAGAAGTAAGTTCAAGTCAGACTGTCATGAGAACAGCCAGTTTTACCCTCTTTTCTGAGAACGGTTTTACCTGCCTTCTTTCTGGGAACTCTTCTTCTTGTCTTCAGACTGTTTTCTTTTTTTTTTTTTTTACCTAAACTGGATACAAACCAGGCAAGATAAACTCAGGCAGTTTACCATCCCTTCACTCACACTGACTGGCTCTTTGGGCATGGATAATTCTGAGATGATTTTCTTTACTTTAATAAATAAATGAGGCTGCAAATCTTTTCTTTTTTTCCCATTGAAGTGTAGTTGATTTATAGTATTGTGTTAGTTTCAGGTGTACAGCAAAGTGATTCAGTATGTGTGTATATACATATACATATTCTTTTTTTCAGTTCTTTTCCATTATAGCTTATTACAAAATATTGCATATAGTTCCTGTGCTATACAGTTAGTCCTCCTTGTTTATGTTTTTTATATAGACAAGCGTACGTCTATTAATCCCATACTTCCAGTTTATCCCTCTCCATTCCCGCCCTGCTTTTGCTAACCGTAAATTTCTATTTCTATGAGACTGCTTCTGTTTTGTAAATAAGTTCATTTGTATTACTTTTTATATTCCATGTATAAGTGAAATTATATGTTTATCTTTTTCCGACTTATTTCGCTTAGTGTGATAAACTCTAGGTCTTCCCATGTTGTCGCAGCAAGTCTTTTCTCACTCTGGAATGAGTGAGCATCCATATCTTGTCAGAAAAAGCTGGCCAGGAATACAGAGTGTTACATCAGCTATCCTGACAACAGTAGGAGGAGCAATACTGCAAAGCCCAGTGTGGGGGATGGAGGCCCTTGGCCCTGGTGAGGGAGAGCTGACGACAGCTGATGAGGCATCAGCCTCGCCTTTGTTTTGCAAGGACAGAGGCAAAGCTAGATGAAATTAGTCCTCTGTATCCACTTCTGCCTTCCCTTGGGGGTCTAATTAATATATTTTATAGAATTGATTTCCTTAGATTTTTCACTTTAAAAAATATGTATAAGGGAACAGTTATTTTTTCTGCTTATGGAAGTAGTTTATTTTTGTTGTCAAAAAAAAAAAAAAAAAAAGAATCCAAATAGTGCAGAGAAACATCACAGAGAGACTGGAAGACCCCGCCTAACTTTGTTCTATAGAGATGAATGCTATTAGACATCTAGTGAAGGCTTGATGATTTTGAAGATAGCTAAAAGATTGAAATTGTTACATTATCTACACATCACCCCCCTAACGTTTTCATGTTTGCATTTTATCTGCTGTTTTTTTCCACACTTAAACATATTTTGCGTTGTCTGCTTTTACCAGTTAACATACATCATGAGCATGTTTCTTCCTTCTCCAGGGGAATCTTCCCAACCCAGGGATTGAACCCGGGTCTCCCGCATTGCAGGCAGACACTTTAACCTCTGAGCTACCAGGGAAACCCTCCTTATTTCTATGTAGTAGTTTTTATAATCCTAATGATTGCTTTCTACTCTAGTCTGTGAATTATTATAATTTACTAAGTCATTCTTGTCCTGTTCAACATTTTAGTTATTTACAATTTTATGCTAATTCCTTGTTATTTCAACCTTAACTGAATCTTATGTAGGCTATTTTATGAAGATAGTGACCCAAAATTTTTTTTTCTTTCTTTTCTCTTTTGTTTAACATTTGTTGGGTTGTCTGTATTTGAGGAGACTCATGGAAGTGACACGATTCCTTTCTTTTCTTCAGACAAAATCTGGAACCCTCTCATCCCCAATCTGGAGATGGTGATAGTCAACGTCACAGTCACCATTTATTGAGTATTTCGAGTGGGACTGGAGATAAGCACTCTGCTTAAGCCTCGTTTAATCCTTATAACAATCCTAGCCAAGCCCTCCTTCCCATGTGTGCCAGTGTTAGTTCAGTTGCTCGGTCATGTCCCACCCTTTGCAACCCCATGGGCTGCAGCACACCAGGCTTCCCTGTCCGTCACCAACTCCCGGAGCTTACTCAAACTCATGTCCATCAGGTTGGTGATGCCATCCAACCATCTCATCCTCTGTCACCCCTTCTCTTCCTGCCCTCAATCTTTCCCAGCATCAGGATCTTTTCAAATGAGTCAGTTCTTTGCATCGGGTGGCCAAAGTATTGGAGCTTCAGCATCAGTCCTTCCAATAAATATTCAGGACTGATTTCCTTTAGGATGGACTGCTTTGATCTCCTTGCAGTCCAAGGGACTCTCAAGAGTCTTCTCCAACACCACAGTTCAAAAGCATCAATTCTTCAGTGCTCAGCTTTCTTTATGGTCCAACTCTCACATCTATATATGACTACTGGAAAAACCATAGCTTTTACTTTATGGGCCTTTGTTGGCAAAGCAATGTCTCTGCTTTTTAATATGCTGTCTAGGTTGCTCATAGCTTTTCTTCCAAGGAGCAAGCGTCTTAATTTCATGGCTGAAGTCACCATCTACAGTGATTTTGGAGCCCAAAAAATAAAGTCTGTCACTGTTTCCATTGTTTTCCCATCTATTTGCCATGAAGTGCCAGTGTAAGCTTCCAAAGTACCTCTCAGTGGTGTCAATGCAAAATAGGCAGCCTGGCACAATAGGAGTGTCAGATAAAAAACAAATCTGACTTTGATAAGGGGAGGCTGTTTAGAAGGATTATTGTAAAGGAGAAAGGACCTGGTGGAAGGGGGGAGGGGATCTTGTATTTGGGAGTACATCTGACTGTATGATCTTCAGGGCCCCGAGGGTTAACCAGAAGGCTTTTCCTTTTACAAGGCGTTCTTGTGGCTGGAAAGGAGAGAAACCTGAAGTCTGATTAACAGCATTTTTTTACCCAGCTTTATTGAGGCCTGTGCATGTACGTGCTCAGTTGTGTCTGACTCTTTGCGACCCCATGGATTGTAGCCCACCAGGCTCCTCTGTCCATAGGATTTTCCAGGCAAGAACACTGCAGTGAGTTGCCATTCCCTTCTCCAGGGGATCTTCATGACCCAGGGATCGAGCCCAGGTCTCCGGCATTTGCAGGCAGATTCTTTACCACTGAGCCACCAGGAAAGCCCCAAGTATACAGCACAGTGTTATTAACTGTAGTCACCTTGCAGGCATTTGGCTACCACTGATCAGTGGGGTCAGGCTGTCCAGCTAATTGATTATGAGGCAAAAAATGGGAATCTGGAGGGTCAGCGTCTGGCCTTGTCTTAGGTAAACAAGAGAGACATCTGTGATTCTAAGTCATATGGGGAAGGGTGTTTCTTTGAAGCCAGCTATTTCCCAGAACACAGAAGCAAGGATTCTAGAACCATTGCTGTTTTCCAGGAGTACAAGGCTCTGGTAAAATTCAGGGTTGCCAGGAGCACAGGTTTGCAGTGAGTCCTGGCCTGGGAGGCAGGCTGCACCCTCTACCAGTACAGTAGACATCAAGCATTCACCTAACCTCTTTGCGCTTTGGTTTCCTGAGATGGAAAACAAGGAAGATGATTTTCCTTTTGAAGACTACTAAGAGGACTGTTGTTGTTCAGTCACTAAGTCGTGTCCAACTACTCTTTGTGACCCCATGGGCTACAACACACCAGGCTTCCCTGTCCCTCACTATCTCCCTGAGTTTGCTTAAACTCGACCCATTGAGTTGATGATGCCATCCAACCATCTCCTCCTCTGTCACCCCCTTCTCCTCCTGCCTTCAATCTTTCCCAGTCTTTTCCAATGATTTGGCTCTTCACATCAGGTGGCCAAAGTATTGGAACTTCAGCTTCAACATCAGTCCTTCTAATGAGTATTCAGTGTTGATTTCCTTCAGGATTGATTGGTTTGATCTCTTTGCTGTCCAAGGGACTCTTCAAGAGTCTTCTCCAGCACTGCCATTAAGAGGATTGGATGAGATAAAGTGACAACACAACCCTTGGCTCTTGATAGTATTCTGCAGCTCAGAAACCTTCCATACTCCTTCCTTATACATCAGATAAAATCTAGACTTCTGTGACCCTAACGTACCTCTCTAAATGACTCTCCCTGCTCCCTATAAAACCCACGCCCAGTCAGACCTAATACCATCATTCCTCTGGATCTTTTATTGTCTCATTCTCCATATCCACTCTTTCTGATTAAACGGAAGGCTCCAGGAGAGATGGACATAGATCAAGCACAGAGGAAGGGCTCACTCTGTCGGCCAGACAGGATAGTGGAATCAACCCCAGCTGTCCAGAAGGCATCCACCCCCATGAACTTCTTTGCTTGCCAAATTTTTATTCCTTCTTCCTGGCTCACATTAAGCCCTACCCTTCTCCGTCTCAGTTTGTAGAATTCACTGAACACTACAGAGACCACTGTTTGGTGTGCTCATCGGCCATATATTACCTGCTACTTTACATTGTTTATTATCTTGCATGTGTATATCACCATCACCCAGATAGAAGGTAAACTCCTGGAACACAGAAACCACGCCTGTGTTGCTAGGGATCCCCAACCTGCAATGCCTGGCACACACACATATAGTGTTTGGAGGCATTGCATGCATAGTTCTATAGTTTGCAAGAAAACCATGGTTATAGCATTGCTTTAAATAATTGTTCTGAAAAGAGATCATGGAGGGACACAGATTTTTTTTCCCACCCATGAAAGGAACTGGCTGTGTTTAGCTCTTTGTGTTGTGTGTGTGTGCTAAGTCACTTCAGTCTTGTCTGATTCTTTGGGAGTCTATGAACTGTAGCCTGCCAGGCTCCTCTGTCGAAGGGATTCTCCAGGCAAGAATATTGGAGTGGGTTGCCGTGCCCTCCTCCAGAGGATCTTCCTGACCCAGGAATTGAACCTGTGTCTCTTACATCTCCTGCCTTGTCAGGCAGGTTCTTTACCACTAGTGCCACCTGGGAAGCCCCTTAGCTCTTTAGGGTGCTGAAAAAAGTGAAAGTGAAGTTGCTCAGTGGTGTCCAACTTTTTGTGACTCCATGGACTGTAGCCTACCAGGCTCCTCCGTCCATGGAATTTTTCAGGCAGGAGTACTGGAATGGGTTGCCATTTCCTTCTCCAGGGGATCTTCCCAACCCAGGGATCGAACCTGTGTCTCCCACATTGCAGGCAGATCCTTTACCATCTGAGCCACCAGGGAAGCACAAATTAGGGTGCTGGATTACCAAGAAGATACAGAAACTAATTAGTGCTAGATCTGTGTGTTTCTGATTCTAATGTATCTACCTGAATTGCTTTCTCGTATCTGAATGTGGTGGCTTCTCATATCTTCCCTGGTGGCCCATATGGTAAAAGTGTCTCCCTACAATGTGGGAGACTCGGGTTCAGTCCCTGGGTTGGGAAGATCCCCTGGAGAAGGAAATGGCAGCCCACTCTGGTACTCTTGCCTGGAAAATCCTATGGATGGAGAAGCCTGGTAGGCTACAAACCATGGAGTCACAAAGAGTTGGACATGACTGAGTGACTTCACTTTCTTTCTTTCTTTTCTTTCTTATCTGAATGTGGCTGAAATGGCAGGGGAAACCGCTTCCTCTGGGTACCCTTTAAGGGCTCCTAGGACTTATAGCTGTCAAGCTGCTCTCACAGGACCTTGACTGTGGCTTTGGCTGTGACTGTTCATGCCTGTCTTCTGCTCTTCTCTGGTTGCCCATCATGGTCTTCTCTCCCAGCATCTTATAAGCAAAGCTGATGGAAAATATAGTTTTCTTCTACTATGTTCTGTTGACTGAACCAATATTTCTCCAAAACCTGCATTGTCCTGGAGGAGTGGGGAGGATTAAAGAAAAAACAAAACCCTACTCTTTTTCTGTAGGTCAGCACCAACAGGTAACCTAACATATTCCAATATTGAGTAGCTGCACTTCTCATTTTTCGCTGCCAATATCACGTGCGTCATGTTGCTTCTGAGTAACCTCAGTTTTTTAGAAGATATTTTCCATCCTGAGTACTTTTTTCCCTAAGAAATTCCTATATAATGTGTTATGAGATTCAAAAAAAATGAATGACCCATCCAGTTAAGGGGGAGTCTCAAGGACTTTACAAAGGAGGAGAAATTACTGCCCTGCATTTTCCTGGAAATTTCTGGGTAAGAAAAAGAGGTTTTTATTTGAAGCAGATAACTTGAAAGGTGTCTATGGGAGATACACCACAGGATGCCAAGTTTTAGTAGTCCAGGCCTCCAATTCAAAATCCTCTAGGAGACAATTATTATTTCCGTGTTACACTTTTCATAGTTAACATACCAGTTTTAGGTAGGTTTCGTTCAGTGTTAACTGAGCTGTTTCTAGGGGCTGTGTGTGCACTTTATACCAGAGAAACTCTGGTATATCTCTCCCGCATAGAGTTACCGTATAGAGCCTGGCTCTGACACGAAGAGACACAGACCCTTCCTTGTCCTTCTGTGGCCTCTGGGTTCTATCTGGTCAGCCTCTGTCAGCTGCTATCCCCCATCTCTCTCTCTCTCTGGGCCTGACTCTCTCCCTTGCTCCTCTCAGATAACTAAGACTCCCATTTAGAAGATAAGATAAAACACCACAAAGCTCTTAAAAAAAAAAACAAAACTGCCTAAAATGATCAATTAGGCTGCTCTATGGCTGGGGTGGGGAGAGATCACTGTGTGTGTGGCAGGGGTGGGGGGAAGGAGAGGGGGGGTGTTTCCCCAACAAGTGAGTCTAAGCTGGATCCCAAGCTTGGAAGGAAAGGGTTTTTGTGGTTTCTCTTTAAATTTTTCCATCTCACCAATCTGACCTCAAATTGGTAAATCAGTACCGATAGTAAAGGCCAAGAATATTTTACTAATGTGCTGTTTGGATAAAAATCAGATGATTAGATGTTCCAGCTGGTGCCAAACCACAAGGAGCCCCCAGTCCTATAACATGGCCGACTCACGGACAGGAATTGATTTCCAGCCCGCCAAACGACTGTGTTAGCTCTGACAAGTGTGGGTTTTCTGCGTGCATTTTATTTCAGCACCAACCACTTTGTTTTTCCCTGCAGAGTCTTGAGATATTTTCCACTGAGAACTAGAGTAATATCATTAAGTTCCCTTACAACTCCGCTTCTGTTACATTGGAAGCCTGGACTACTAAAAACTTGGCATCCTGTGGTGTGCTGTGTCACAGGGCGTGGTTTCCGTCCTGTTTCGAGGCCAATGTCTCTGTTTATCATGATTCAGATCCTCACCGCTAGAGGGGTTTCGGTGATGTCATTAGCTGCTTCTTATGCAATCTAGTTATTGTTTCATTAGTGGACTTATACTCTCTTTATCCGTAGATCTCCTTTTCCTCTCTTCTTTTAAAAATTTTTCTCAGTGTTGGGAGTTCCCTAGCTGTCCAGTGGTTGGGACTCCACACTTCCACTGCCGTGGGCACAGGTTTAATCCCTGGTTGGGGAAGTAAGATCCCACATGCCCTGTGGCACAACACCCCCCAATTTTTTTTCTCAATGTTAAGGTTTTTTTTTATTCATTATAAACATTTGGAAAATACATAATCTCGTCAAGGAGAAAATAAAGAGTCGGACACGACTAAGCAACTTCACTTTCACTTTTCACTTTCATGCATTGGAGAAGGAAATGGCAACCCACTCCAGTGTTCTTGCCTGGAAAATCCCAGGGACGGAGGAGCCTGGTGGGCTGCCGTCTATGGGGTCACACAGAGTTAGACATGACTGAAGCAACTTAGCAGATCCCAACAGCTATCAGATCAAAATAACAGCTATCAGATCCCTGATAGCTCAGTTGGTAAAGAATCTGCCTGCAATGCAGGAGACCCTGGTTCGATTCCTGGGTTGGGAAGATCAGCTGGAGAAGGGATAGGTTACCCACTCTAGTACTCTTGGGCTTCCCTTGTGGCTCAGCTGGTAAAGAATCTGCCTGCAATGGTGGGGGCTGGGTTCGATCCCTGGGTTGGGAAGATACCCTGGAGAAGGGAACTGGTACCCACTCCAGTATTCTGGCCTGGAGAATTCCAAGGACTGTATAGTCCATGGGGTCTCAAAGAGTCGGACATGACTGAGCAACTTTCACTTTCAGATCCCAACATGCAGAGTTAGTCACTGTTTGCATTCTGGTTTATTTATTCTCAGTCTCTGATCTTATCTTTCTTAAGCACCTCAATGATCTTAACTTTTTAAAAAATGAATTTATTTTTAGTTGAAGGATAATTGCTGGACAAAATTGTGTTGGTTTCTGCCAAACATCAACATGAATCAACCATAGGTATACATATGTCCCCTCAATGATCTTAACTTTAAAAAAGCAGTTTTTCCAAAAAATACCAAGACAATACCCAGATCAAGTCCAATTCCAAAACAGTAGTTATTTAACTCACTTCAATTTAACAGTACTTCCTTCTCAACTTTATGCCTTATCTCTGTTCTTCACTCACTAAGCTGTGTCCAACTCTTTGAGATCCCATGGACTGCAGCATGGTAGGCTTCCCTGTTCTTCACTATCTCCCAGTGTTGGCTAAAACTCTTGCCCGTTGATTTGGTGATGCCATTCAACCATCTCTTGTCTTAGCTCGATATTAAACTGAATTAGCTAAATCTTAAAATGCAGTTTTTCTTTAATAACAAGTTAGCTACTAGATATTAGGTTTATGTGTATTAACCTTGGGTGCAGTATTAATCAGGCTTCTCTTATAATGCTGGATAACAAACAACCCCCTAAACTCAGCAGCTTATACATGTTAGGAAGTAACATGTACTTCCTACTCCTTATGGCCAGGTTGGCTGCAATTTGAGCTGAGCTATGTCAGCTGACTTAGGCTGGACTCCTGGCACCATAGCTGGTCTACACATGACCATTTTAGGGCCTTGGCTGAAGGGTCACCAACTGCCTGGGACAGGGTAGCAGAGGGCGGCTGGTGGAAACTTGCCATGCCTTTAAGGCCTCAGCTTGAAGCTGGGGCATTCCCATTCCACCCACATTCAGTTAATCAAGTCAAGTCACTTGGCCACACCTTAAGTCTGCAGAGTGGCAAGGTTACTCCTTATATAGAAGGGCCAATGTGTATTAGTTTGGGACTGTGCTCTATTTGTTTGTGAGGGGTGTCATAACAGTAACCACAGACTGGGTGACTTAAGCAACAGAAATGTATTGTCTCACAGTGCTGGATACTAGAAGTCTAAGATCAAGGTGTCAGCAAGGTTGATTTCTTCTGTGGCCTCTCTCCTTGGCTTGTATGTGGCTGTCTTCTTCCTGTGTCTTCACATGATCCTTATATCCTAATCTATTCTTATAAGGACATCCTTTATACTGGATCACAGCACCCTAATGACTCCTTTAACTTTTCATTTCTCTTTCAAGACCCTGTATCCAGGGAATCTCTGGTGGTCCAGAGGTTAAGAACTCACCTTCCAGTGCAGGGGATGTGGGTTCGATCCTTGGTTGGGGAACTAAGATCCCATATACTCTGGGGCAGCTGAGCCCCACACTCCAGAGCCTGGGTGCCGCAACTAGAGAGAGGTCTGGGCAATACAACAATGACCCGACACAGCCAAATAAATATTTTTAAAAATAAAAGACCCTGTCTCCAAATACAGTCATATTCTGAGGTACTAGGGGTTAGGACTTCAATATACAAATTTGTTTGGGGGGGGGGTGGGACACACACAGATTAGACCATAATACCTAGTAAGGATGGGAAACAAAGGAAAGATTGTAGACAAAGAATACCCTAAGCACTAGTGCAGCTTAGCTTTCTCATCTTTAAGTCAGGGATAGGCAAATCTATGCTAGGGGTCTGCTGGGGACTGGATAAGAAAATGCATTTAAAGCCCCTAGTGGTGGAAGTGGTAGGAGTGGGTGTGTGTTAGTCACAGTCGTCCAACTCTTTGTGACTGCATGGACCATAACCTGCCAGGCTCCTCTGTGCATGAAATTTTTCAGGCAAGGATGCTGGAGTGGGTTGTCATTTCCCTCTCCAGGGGATCTTCCTGACCCAGGGGATCAAACCTGGGTCTCCTCCATTACAGGCAGATTCTTTAATGTCTGCACTGCCACGGAAGCCCCAGGGGTGGGTGTGGTTCTACCTCAAGTGGAAGGACCAGCTTTCTGGCCCTCTGGCCCTGTTCCGTCACATGGGCGAGCTGGGAATGCATGCAGCTTCTCAGAGTGGCCTGACTTCCATGGAAGCTGTCCGACCACTAGACTCTTGGTAACAAAGCAAATAAGGCCTTTCGGTACTCAAACTGTGGCCTTGGTTTTGGTGATGCCATGTCTCCATCCATGAGCGACGGCTCTAGCTTGCACCTTTTCTTTACCACCCATGTTTACTGAACACCTGTTATGGCTTATAACAGTTGTGGGCTCCATATTGGCACGAGGCGCGGCCCTGCTCTCAAGAGACTGCAGCCTGTGAAAAAAATAAGTGAGCTGGGAGGTCAAAGGAGAAGGTGTCCCTCTCTCTACCTCTGTGTTCAGAGCCTTATGCTGTATAAATCTCTTTTGTCCTCCTCTAGAATATCGTGTTAAGGAACGGTTCCGAGACCTTTGACTCCTGGAAGAAGCCCCCTCTGCCTGTGTACACCCAGTTCTATTTCTTCAATGTCACTAATCCAGAGGAAATCCTCAATGGGGAGACCCCTTGGTTGGAAGAAGTGGGGCCATACACGTACAGGTGAGTCCTCAGCACCTGCCTGCCCTGCCAACCAGAAAATGGAGCGGCGCCGCCTGTGACCTGAGCCCCTGTCTCTTCCCACGGGCCTCCTCAGTGTGCTGCAGGGAAGCACTGATTCTAACTACATCTGTCTGAAGCGCTGCTGGTGGTGGGCACACAGCTGTGAATGAATGGCTTTGTGGATGGGCCAGTCCCAGCCTGTTGTGTTTAGAAATGCAGCTGCTTCTTCCTGAGCTGGAGAATGTGGTTACTAAGCCATGAATAACTGCTTCTACTCCTGACCCTTTTAAGGTGGCCCCTGATTTTCTATGGCTTCCCAGGCGGCTCAGCGGGTAAAGAATCCGCCTGCAATTCAGGAGATGCAGGTGGACATGAGTTCGATCTCCAGGTCGGGAAGGTCCCCTGGAGGAGGACGTGGCAACCCACTCCAGTATTCTTGCCAGGAGAATCCCATGGACAGAGGAGCCTGGCGGGCTACTGTCCATAGCGTCACGGAGTTGGACATGACCGAAGGGACTAAGGACGCATGCTCGTGATTTTCTATAGTGACCTTTAGGGTCTTTCCCTTGTTCTCTCCTCACATACCTAGTCTTACGCCAGTTCCCAGAATTCATTGTTAGTCTGAAGACAGGCCTTTCTGTCTCTTCTTTTTCTTTTTTAATTGAAATATAGTTGATTTATAGCTTCCCTGATGGCTCAGTGGTAAAGAATCTGCCTGCCAATGCAGGAGACCCAGGTTTAATCCCTGGCTAGGGAAGATCCCCTGGAGAAGGAAGTGGCAACTCACTCCAGTATTCTTGTCTGGAAAATTCCATGGGCAGGGGAGCCTGGTGGGTTACAATCCATGGGGTTGTGAAAGAGTCAGACAGGACTGAGCATGCATAGATGAGATGATAGTTGATTTACCATGTACTAATTTCTGCCATACGGCCAAGCAGTTCAGTTATACTGAATGTATATGTGTACATTCTTTTTTATATTCCTTTCCATTGTGGTTTATCATGGGATATTGAATACGGTTCCCTGTGTTATATAGTAGGAGCTTGTTTTTCTATCTCTTCTTATTTACTTCTTTCTCCTCCCCTCCTGAGTATAAGAGATAACCAGGTGGCAGGGTGGGTTAGAGTCGTTGGCAGTGACCACTGATTGCAAGCACTGGGGAGTTAGAATTTCTTTAATCATTTTTTAGAAAGATTAGTAGAGGGAGGTGCTTGGGGACCTTACGGTCAGAGTATTTTCCCCACTGTTGCAGTATTTCCCGCACCTCCAAGACAGTAACCTCCCCCACAACCTTTGCAAACATCTTTCCAACAAAGCTTCTCTTTACCAAGTTACAAAAATAATAATATTAGAGGAAGCATATAGATCTTTCTTCAGAACTGCTGTGTGGTAAAAATGCCACAAGATTCCGTCGTAACCGATTGCTCAATAAATGGTTGCTGACTGATTCAATCATTGAGTCAGGACTGTCTTGGTGCTGGAATTCAGAGGTAAAAGTTCTCTGTCCCTGCCTCAGGTGCTAAGGGTCTGACTCTGGAGTCAAATGGCCTGTTGTCAGTCTCACCTCGGCCATTTACCAGTTCTCTGTGCTTCTGTTTCCTCATCAATAAAGTGGGGATAAAAATAGGACTTCCACCATGAGATTGTTATGAAGACCAAGTCAATAGGTCAGTATTTATAAAGTGCTTAGACTAGTGTCTGGCATGGAATTAGTGCTAGTTAAGTGTTTCATGTTATTATTAGTCTTAGTGGATTGTCTTAGTCTGTGTAAATCAATGCCCAGAATTGTAAAGATGAGCTTTATCATTATGAGGTGAAGTGTAAGTCGCTCAGTCGTGTCTGACTCTTTGTGGACTCCATGGACTGTACAGTCCCTGGAATTCTCCAGGCCAGAATAGTGGAGTGGGTAGCCTTTCTCTTCTCCAGGGATCTTCCCAATTCAGGTCTTCCGCATTTCAGGCAGATTCTTTACCAGCTGAGCCACAAGGGAAAGCCTGTATTATCATTGTATAGTAGAATTTGAAAAAAAAAAAAAAAAAAAGACAACACTTGGGTCCTCATTTTAAAAAGCATTTTTGTACATTTAATGCCTTAAGAAACTCCATGGACTAGGTTAAGCGAGGCCTGCATTTGAGAGTGTACAGCCAGGGGACTGAAGTTGAGCCAGAACTAAGATTTTTGAGTGTCCTGTTTGTTTTACAGTTTTAACCATTTTTTAATGATGATTTAAAAAAAAATAGAAAATATACCATCTTTACCATTTTGAAGTGCAATTCAGTAGTTTTAAATATATTCATATTGTTGTAAAAACAGACCTGCAGAACCTTTTCCTCTTGCAGATCTGAAGCTGTTATAGCCATTATGTCACACCCCTTCCTCCTTTCCCCTCAGCCCCTAGGAACCACTATTCTGCTTTGTTTCTATGAATTTGAACACTGTAGATACCTCATACAAGTGGAATCATACAGTATTTGTCTTTTGCTGTGTTTAACTGAATTCCTTTGAGTGGGGAGGATGACTGACTCCCTGCAAGAATAAACTCACCTGAGAACTAAAGGAAAACCCCAACAGTCTTCCCTCTGGGTCTTCTGGGCCTGTTCCTGTCATCGTTATCCTCGTCTGAAAAAAAGATGTAGGTTCTAATCATAACCCAACGAAATCCAATATTTCATGAAGACACGTTGTGGGCCATGGCGTCTGCTGCCTTCATGTGCTGTTGTAGATGTGGTCATGGGGGTAAATCCTAGAAATGAAATACTGTCCAACTGTCACCATACTCCCTAATGTTCCCATCTTCAGTTCAGTTCAGTCGCTCAGTGTCCGACTCTTTGCGACCCCATGAATTGCAGCACGCCAGGCCTCCCTGTCCATCACCAACTCCTGGAGTTCACTCAAACTCACGTCCATCGAGTCGGTGATGCCATCCAGCCATCTCATCCTCTGTCGTCCCCTTCTCCTCCTGCCCCCAATCCCTCCCAGCATCAGGGTCTTTTCCAGTGAGTCAACTCTTTGCATGAGGTGGCCAAAGTACTGGAGTTTCAGCTTTAGCATCCGTCCTTCCAGTGAACACCCAGGACTGATCTCCTTTAGAATGGACTGGTTGGATCTCCTTGCAGTCCAAGGGACTCTCATGAGTCTTCTCCAACACCACAGTTCAAAAGCATCAATTCTTCAGCACTCAGCTTTCTTCACAGTCCAACTCTGACATCCATACATGACTACTGGAAAAACCATAGCCTTGACTAGACGGACTTTGTTGGCAAAGTAATGTCTCTGCTTTTGAATATGCTATCTAGGTTGGTCATAACTTTCCTTCCAAGGAGTAAGCGTCTTTTAATTTCATGGCTGCCATCACCATCTACAGTGATTTTGGAGCCCCCCAAAATAAAGTCTGACACTGTTTCCACTGTTTCCCCATCTATTTGCCATGAAGTGATGGGACCAGATGCCATGATCTTCATTTTCTGAATGTTGAGCTTTAAGCCAACTTTTTCACTTTCCTCTTTCACTTTCATCAAGAGGCTTTTTAGTTTCTCTTCACTTTCTGCCATAAGGGTGGTATCATCTGCATATCTTAGAGATGACTCCATGGACTGTAGCCCTGCAAGCTGCTCTGTCCATGAGATTTCCTAGGCAAGAATACTGGAGTGGCAGTTTTCTTCCCCAGGGGATCTTCCCGACTCAGGGATTGAACCCAAGTCTCCTGCATTGCAGGAGACTCATGGAAAAAGCTAGAGAGTTCCAGAAAAACATCTATTTCTGCTTTATTGACTATGCCAAAGCCTTTGACTGTGTGGATCACAATAAACTGTGGAAAATTCTGAAGGAGATGGGAATACCAGACCACCTAACCTGCCTCTTGAGAAATCTGTTTGCAAGTCAGGAAGCAACAGTTAGAACTGGACATGGAACAACAGGCTGGTTCCAAATAGGAAAAAGAGTACGTCAAGGCTGTATATTGTCACCCTGCTTATTTAACTTATATGCAGAGTACATCATGAGAAACGCTGGACTGGAAGAAACACAAGCTGGAATCAAGATTGCTGGGAGAAATATCAATAACCTCAGATATGCAGATGACACCACCCTTATGGCAGAAAGTGAAGAGGAGCTAAAAAGCCTCTTGATGAAAGTGAAAGAGGAGAGCGAAAAAGTTGGCTTAGAGCTCAACATTCAGAAAACGAAGATCATGGCATCCGGTCCCATCACTTCATGGGAAATAGACGGGGAAACAGTGGAAACAGTGTCAGACTTTATTTTTTTGGGCTCCAAAATCACTGCAGATGGTGACTGCAGCCATGAAATTTAAAGACGCTTACTCCTTGGAAGAAAAGTTATGACCAACCTAGATAGTATATTCAAAAGCAGAGACATTACTTTGCCAACAAAGGTCCGTCTAGTCAAGGCTATGATTTTTCCTGTGGTCATGTATGGATGTGAGAGTTGGACTGTGAAGAAAGCTGAGCACTGAAGAATTGATGCTTTTGAACTGTGGTATTGGAGAAGACTCATGAGAGTCCCTTGGACTGCAAGGAGATCCAACCAGTCCATTCTAAAGGAGATCAGTCCTGGGTGTTCATTGGAAGGACTGATGCTGAAGCTGAAACTCCAATACTTTGGCCACCTCATGCGAAGAGTTGACTCATTGGAAAAGACCCTGATGCTGGGAGGGATTGGGGGCAGGAGGAGAAGGGGATGACAGAGGATGAGATGGTTGTATGGCATCACCGACTCACTGGACATAAATTTGGGTAAACTCTGGAAGTTGGTGATGGACAGGGAGGCCTGGTGTGCTGCAATTCATGGGGCTGCAAAGAGTCCTACCACAACTGAGCAACTGAACTGAACTGAACTTTTTTGTCAATGCTTGCTTGTGCATGCTTCCCCAGTCATGTCCAAGTCTTTGGGCCCCATGGACTGTAGTCTTCCAGGCTCCTCTGTCCATGGGATTCTCCAGGCAAGAATACTGGAGTGGGTTGCCATTTCTTCCTCCAGGGAATCTTCCCAATCCAGGGATCGAACCTGAGTCTTCTGCAGCTTCTGTGTTGGCAGGCAGATTCTTTACCACTTTGCCATCTGGGAAGCCCCAACTTGATTAACTGTCCCAAATGTTACACCAAGCAATTGCTAGTCAGGTATCTTGGTGTAATTTTCTTCCAACATTTTTTTTAAACTTTTTAACTGGGGTAAATAAATCAGACTTGTTTGGGGCCCCTTTAATGTTGGGGGGCTAATAGGGGCCTCTTTGGCCCGTTTAACTTTAGGTAGTGTTGGTTCAGAGCCTTTGTTTTTTGTTTTTGTTTGTTTGGCTGTGCCATGTGGTTTGTGAGATCTTAGTTCCCTGATCAGAGATTGAATCCAGGACACTGGCAGTGAAAGCCCAGAGTCCTAACCGGTAGACCACCGGGGAATTCCCTAAAGCCTTTGTTTTAATCTCATCAATGTCCATTTTTTAAAAAATCCCATTTTTAAATCACCATCTAAGGATTTCTATCCTGTTGGGATGATGTCTATCCTATTGGGATGAGTCCCTATAAAATTGTCACCTTGTTGGGAAGCAGTCTCTTGACTTTCTCCTCAGAGTTTCCTATTCCCTTGTTAATTAACCTAATGTTTTTAGTAGTACCCTAAAGACCCATCAAGGGAAAGCCATGACCATAAATTACGCTTTCCAAATAGTTTTGTTTTAAAATACGGGAATTCTTAAGTTATATTTTTTTGTATCTGCCTTTTAACTTGCTCTTTTCATGGGCACCAAGAAAACAGCCGTTTATAATATGAGCTCCCTAAAAATTTACCAATTTAGAAGTTTCTTCAATTTAAAGGACCATTGTCTGGCACTGATAAGTAGTATCTTAATAGTGATAAAGAACGAGTAAGACACAACGGTGCTCAGTGGCTTCAGTGGTGTCCGACTCTGTGACCCTATGGACTGTAGCCCGCCAGGCTCCTCTGCCTGTGGGATTCTCCAGGCAGGAATACTGGAGGGGGTTGCTGTGGGTTCTCCTACAGGAATCTTCCCCACCAAGGGATTGAACCCGAATCTCTTACGTCTCCTGTATTGGCAGGTAGGTACCTGGGAAGCCCTAAGACACAACCGACGCCCCCAGCAAGAGTGCAAAGGATGCGCCTTCAGCCCCTCTAATGGGCTTTTGTTACCATTTAGTGGATCTGATCTCTGTCACTTGTGAATTTGCCATTGTTTCCCTACACAGGAAAGACAGAACATTCTGGAAGCTCTGCCCCACCCCCAACCCCAGCCATTTAATAGTCTCTCAGGTTCCCTCCTGACTGAGTCAGCTGTGTGTCTGCAGAGAAGGGGAGGCCTTGGGGTCCCCTACTGGTCAGTGTGGACTGGTCTGGGGGTGGGAGTCTGTGCGGTGGGGGAGACCACACTGGGCAGTCCCGGGCTTGACTGATTGATCGGATACAGTTTACAGTGTTACCTTTTGTAAAGTTGTCACATAGTCATAAGTCTAGAATATTAATGTTTATGGGAAAATATGGTGGAAGTTCCACATGTAGATTAAAAAAACAAAATGATCAGTCTGGTTTAAGGAATGTACGTGTTGTTTACATTTTTATTAAGCTGTGGATTGAGCAGTCCTGGGACAGGTCTGTTGACACAAAGTTAATTTGCCTTGTGATCCTATTGCTTGGTGACCTATTTGCCTAAATTTGTGTATTCAGTGACTTTTGCATCCTTTTTGAGGTTTTTCATTTTGTCAGGTTTCTATTTTGCCTGCTCTTTGACATTTCAAGCATTTAAAAAATTAATTTGTCCAAAGGCCCTCTCAAGTCAGTTTCATGTTTCTAAGATGTAGTTGCTAAATTTACAATATCCCGGTAAGTATCTCCTTTTTTACTTTATGAGCTTTGCTGTTTGGATTGTTAATTTCTTTTATAAGGTCGTATTACTGCTTTGATAGTAAGGAAAAAGATGTGAGGGATAAGTATTTCATAAGTGTTTTTTTTTAATTCACTGACCATTAAGTTATACTGAATTATAAAGTAATCAACATTTACAGTGTCATAAACAGCATTATCTTTAAAAGTGTAAACTATATTTTATGTTATAAAAATAATATATATAAGCAGCAAAGATAAAGTTGAAAGCACAGTAAATTAAAAAACTGCTGCTACCCTCCATGGTTTCACTGTCTCTTAGATAACCAGTGCTAATGGCTATATTCTTGTTTTTCCATGAATGGGTTTCCCTTTTGCATGGTTATACTGTTTATACTTCTTTATGTTCATGTGTGTGTGTGCACACTCAGTCACTCAGTTGTGTCCGACTGTTTGTGACCTCATGGACTGTAGCCCGTCAGGCTTCTCTGACCATGGAATTTCCCAGGCAAGAATACTGGAGTGGGTTGCCATTTCCTGTTCCAGGGAACCTTCCTAACCCAGGGATCAAACCTAAGTTGCCTGCATCTACCTGCATTGGCAGGCAGATTCTTTACCACTGCACCACCTGGGAAGCATGTTCATATACATACATGTATATTCTACTCACTGAATATTACGTGATAGGTATTTTCCCATGTATGTCTTTGTCTTATTTATATAAATACATTTTTGTGATAATATTCAAGAGATAGAAGGAATATATTACTACACTTCCCCACTCGCTTCTTAGACATATTGGTCAGTTCTTGTTCCATCCTTTGATTACCAAGTGGATTGAATGTTTGCCAACCAGTTGTGTTTCCGCTTTGTTAGTTCTTGTCCTTTCCCAGTTTTCCTATCTGGGAACTGGGTGTGTTCATGGCACTTACAAACTTTTTATATAATAATGATATTAATCCTTTGTTATAATTGTGGCAACTGCTTCTCTATTGTTTGCCTTTTTAAAATTTACATGTAACCAAATCTCTTCTTTAATGAACATTTCTATCATTTCTGAGCTTGAAAAGTCATACTTCCTCCAAAGGTTTGAGTCTATTTTCTTGTGTTCTTTTTTTTCCCCCCACATTTAATTTCTTATGGATTTGTTTCCTTACAATTTAGCCAAGATAGGAATTCTATTTAAAGTTTCAAATGCTGTTCTGTTATTCCTTTGGTCCTTACCTCAACTCTGAGTCAAACTATATAAATGCCAAAGAGATGATAGAAAAAATTTAAATGCCATGGTTATTGTTTCCATTATTTTAACAGAATGCTTATCTCTTTTTCTATAAACCCGACTTGCTCTTTTCTGGTATCTTTTTTTTCTCAAAATAGAAATAGAAGTAGCTTTAGCTAAATCAGTTTTTTTAAAAATCAAAAGTAAGAAAAATACCTGCCTTTTTCACTTTCACTTTTCACTTTCATGCATTGGGGAAGGAAATGGCAACTCACTCCAGTATTCTTGCCTGGAGACTCCCAGGGACAGAAGAGCCTGGTGGGCTTCCGTCTCTGGGGTCGCACAGAGTCGGACACGACTGAAGCGACTTAGCAGCAGCAGCAGCAGCCTGTACAAAAAGGAAGTGACCAGGTGGGCTTTAAATGCACGTGCATTCCTGGTGAGCCAGTGGAGACAGGGTAGCACTTGGGGGATGGGGGAACCATTTCCATCTTCAAGAGTAAAGCTGTTTCTTGTACACCTCTAACAAACATGGGCTACCCCCACCCTGGATCCAGTGCTTTTTCTCTTTGACCTGCTCTGGGCTCTGGTTTTCAGTCTTTAACCCAGCTGACCAAGGCAGTGAGGACAGAAGGTTCTGGACCGCGCGGCTCAGACCTGGACTTTGGCCCGCCTCCCCGCTCCGCCCTGTTACCCGGGCCCTCCCATCGAGCCTGGCTGCACCTCCCTTCCCAGCCACACCCCAAGCTGCGGGCTGCTCTTGCGGAACTGACTCCGCAATATGTAACCGCTTCCGCAGTGTGTAACCTTCCGCCCCACCGCACTTTGCTCACCCTCCACTGGAGAAACACTTGCTGTGCGGTTTCGTGGTGCCGCCTGCCTTGTTCTCACTCTGCTTCTGTTCGGAAACCCTGTCACTTCCCACCTTGGGGGAGCTGACTCCTTCCAGAACTAAGTGCGTTCAGGCCCCGCATTCCCTCGGGGCGCCCTTTCTAGTCGCCGCCCTCCTCTAAACTGACAGCTTGGGGTCAGCTTCAGAGCTCTTTCTACCTGTGAGGTAGCCCTGTAAACAGCAGCCTGCTGTGCTCTGCCTTGGATTCTCTGAGGACAGGACCCAGGTGTTAACATCTCTGCATCTGGAGAACTTACCAAGAGCCCCTCTCGCGTTGGGTTCAGTTCAGTTCAGTTCAGTCGCTCAGTCGTGTCCGACTCTGCGACCCCATGAATCGCAGCACGCCTGGCCTCCCTGTCCATCACCAACTCCCAGAGTTCACTCAGACTCACGTCCATCGAGTCAGTGATGCCATCCAGCCATCTCATCCTCTGTCACCCACTTCTCCTCCAGCCCTAATTCCTCCCAGCATCAGGGTCTTTTCCAGTGGGTCACTCTTTGCCTGAGGTGGCCAAAGTACTGCAGTTTCAGCTTTAGCATCAGTCCTTCCAATGAACAGCCAGGACTGATCTCCTTTAGAATGGACTGGTTGGATCTCCTTGCAGTCCAAGGGACTCTCAAGAGTCTTCTCCAGCACCACAGTTCAAAAGCATCAATTCTTTGGCACTCAGCTTTCTTCACAGTCCAACTCTCACATCCATACATGACCACTGGAACAACCATAGCCTTGACTAGACGGACCTTTGCTGGCAAAGTAATATCTCTTGCTTTTTAATATGCTATCTAGGTTGGTCATAACTTTCCTTCCAAGGAGTTAGCATCTTTTAATTTCATGGCTGCAGTCACCATCTGCCGTGATTTTGGAGCCCAAAAAACAAAGTCTGACACTGTTTCCACTGTTTCCCTGTCTATTTGCCATGAAGTGATGGGACTGGATGCCATGATCTTCGTTTTCTGAATGTTGAGCTTTAAGCCAACTTTTTCACTCTCCTCTTTCACTTTCAGCAAGAGGCTTTTTAGCTCCTATTCACTTTCTGCCATGAGGGTGGTGTCATCTGCATATCTGAGGTGATTGATATTTCTCCCGGCAATCTTGATTCCAGCTTGTACTTCATCCATCTTGGCATTTAACACTATGTACTCTGCATATAAGTTAAATAAGCAGAGTGACAATATACAGCCTTGACGTACTCCTTTTCCTATTTGGAACCAGTCTGTTGTTCCATGTCCAGTTCTAACTGTTGCTTCTTGACCTGCATATAGGTTTGTCAAGAGGCAGGTCAGGTGGTCTGGTATTCCCATCTCTTTCAGAATTTTCCACCGTTTATTGTGATCCACACAGTCAAAAGCTTTGGCGTGGTCAATAAAGCAGAACCAGATGTTTTTCTGGAACTCTTGCTTTTCCATGATCCAGCAGATGTTGGCAATTTGATCTCTAGTTCCTCTGCCTTTTCTAAAACCAGCTTGAACATCTGGAAGTTCACGGTTCATGTATTACTGAAGCCTGGCTTGGAGAATTTTGAGCATTACTTTACTAGCATGAGATGAGGGCAATTGTGCGGTAGTTTGCTCGTTCTTTGGCATTGCTTTTCTTTGAGATTAGAATGAAAAGTGACCTTTTCCAGTCCTGTGGCCACTGCTGAGTTTTCCAAATTGGCTGGCATATTGAGTGCAGCACTTTCACAGCATCATCTTTCAGGATTTGAAATAGCTCAACTGGAATTCCATCACTTCCACTACTTTGTTCATAGTGATACTTACTAAGGCCCACTTGACTTCGCATACCAGGATGTCTAGCTCTAGGTGAGTGATCACACCATCGTGATTATCTTGGTCGTGAAGCTCTATTTTGTACAATTCTTCTGTGTGTTCTTGACACCTCTTAATACCTTCTGCTTCTGTTAGGTCCATACCATTTCTGTCCTTTATCGAGCCCATCTTTGCATGAAATGTTCCCTTGGTATCTCTAATTTTCTTGAAGAGATCTCTAGTCTTTCCCATTCTGTTCTTTTCCTCTATTTCTTTGCATTGATCGCTGAGGAAGGCTTTCTTATCTCTCCTTGCTATTGTTTGGAATTCTGCATTCAGATGCTTATATCTTTCCTTTTCTCCTTTGCTTTTCCCATTGGGTACTAGAAGCTAATGTTTCATAAAGCACTTGGTATGTGTTCGGTAGTATTCTGACTGGATGACAAGCTTCTGAGGATTTAATTCTCATGGCAGCCCTACAAGGAAAGTGAGAGTGTTAGTCTCTCAGTTCAGTTCACTCGCTCAGTCAAGTCCGACTCTTTGCGACCCCATGAATCACAGCACGCCAGGCCTCCCTGTCCATCACCAACTCCCAGAGTTCATTCAGACTCATGTCCATCCAGTCAGTGATGCCATCCAGCCATCTCATCCTCGGTCGTCCCCTTTTCCTCCTGCCACCAATCCCTCCCAGCATCAGAGTCTTTTCCAATGAATCAACTCTTCACATGAGGTGGCCAAAGTACTGGAGTTTCAGCTTTAGCATCCGTCCTTCCAAAGAAATCCCAGGGCTGATCTCCTTCAGAATGGACTGGCTGGATCTCCTTGCAGTCCAAGGGACTCTCAAGAGTCTTCTTAATACCACAGTTCAAAAGCATCAATTGTTCGGCGCTCAGCTTTCTTCACAGTCCAACTCTTGCATCTGTACATGACCACTGGAAAAACCATAGCCTTGACTAGACGAACCTTTGTTGACAAAGTAATGTCTCTGCTTTTGAATATGCTATCTAGGTTGGTCATAACTTTCCTTCCGAGGAGTAAGCGTCTTTTAATTTCATCACTCAGTCACGTCCAACTCTTAGTGACCCCATGGACTGTGGCCCCCAACCCCCACCCCGCTCCTCTGTCCATGGTATTCTCCAGGCAAGAATACTGGAGTGGGTAGCCATTTCCTTCCCCAGAGGATCTTCCCGACCCAGGGATCAAATCTGGGTCTCCTGCATTGTAGGGGGATTCTTTACCGTCTGAGCCATCAGGGAAGCCTGCCTTACAAGGAAGGAATGATATTATTTCCATTTTATAGATGAGGAAACCAAGGCATGAAGCTAGTAACAGATGAAGCCAGGATTAAATGCAAAGCCTGGCAGTCAGATCTCAACCCACACTCTACCCAGTGTGCTCAGCCACTTCTTACAGGCATCTTCAACAGAGAGCCTTGTGTGAATGGAGGACAGAAATGACAAGGGAGATAGGATTATGTGGTGATATTGAATGTATCTAGTTTATCTAACACCTCTGAGAAATTAGATATGGCAGAGATGTTAGTTTTTCAACTGATTAAAATTTTTCCTTTTGATTTCCTGATCTCAGGCATATTGTTTGACTTCTGTGAGGTGAGGTTTTTGCATGAATCTTCAGGAGTTTAAAAAAAATTCTTTTTGTTTGTTTTAAAAAGTAAAAACTTCTTTAAAATGGTTTTAAATGAAGTAATCTCAATCATTTATTTCCCTGCCATATTAAAATAATTCTTGGGGCATAACTCAACCTTTTCTGAGTGACCAGGACCATCATTGTGATTCAGTTCATCAGTTCAGTCGCTCAGTCGTGTCCGACTCTTTGCGACCCCATGAATTGCAGCACGCCAGGCCTCCCTGTCCATCACCATCTCCCGGAGTTCACTCAGACTCACATCCATCGTTCACATAGACTCATGTTCGTGATGCCAACCATCCATCTCATCCTTGGTCGTCCCCTTCTCCTCCTGCCCCCAGTCCCTCCCAGCATCAGAGTCTTTTCCAATGAATTAACTCTTCGCACGAGGTGGCCAAAGTACTGGAGCTTCAGCTTTAGCATCAGTCCTTCCAAAGAAATCCCAGGGTTGATCTTCAGAATGGACTGGTTGGAACTCCTTGTAGTCCAAGGGACTCTCAAGAGTCTTCTCCAACACCACAGTTCAAAAGCATCAATTCTTCGGTGCTCAGCCTTCTTCACAGTCCAACTCTCACATCCATACATGACCACTGGAAAAACCACAGCCTTGACTAGACGGACCTTAGTCGGCAAAGTAATGTTTCTGCTTTTGAATATACTATCTAGGTTGGTCATAACTTTTTTTCCAAGGAGTAAGCGTCTTTTAATTTCATGGCTGCAGTCACCATCTGGTGTGATTTTGGAGCCCCCCAAAATAAAGTCTGACACTGTTTCCACTGTTTCCCTGTCTATTTCCCATGAAGTGATGGGACCAGATGCCATGATCTTCGTTTTCTGAATGTTGAGCTTTAAGCCAACTTTTTCGCTCTCCTCTTTCACTTTCATCAAGAGGCTTTTTAGTTCCTCTTCACTTTCTCCCATAAGGGTGGTGTCATCTGCATATCTGAGGTTATTGATATTTCTCCCGGCAATCTTGATTCCAGCTTGTGTTTCTTCCAGTCCAGCGTTTCTCATGATGTACTCTGCATATAAGTTAAATAAGCAGGGTGACAATATACAGCCTTGACGTACTTCTTTTCCTATTTGGAACCAGCCTGTTGTTCCATGTCCAGTTCTAACTGTTGCTTCCTGACCTGCATACAGATTTCTCAAGAGGCAGGTTAGGTGGTCTGGTATTCCCATCTCTCTCAGAATTTTCCACAGTTTATTGTGATCCACACAGTCAGAGGCTTTGGCATAGTCAATGAAACAGAAATATATGTTTTTCTGGAACTCTCTTGCTTTTTCCATGACCCAGCGGATGTTGTCAATTTGATCTCTGGTTCCTCTGCCTTTTCTAAAACCAGCTTGAACATCAGAGAGTTCACAGTTCAAGTATTACTGATGGCTTGGAGAATTTTCAACATTACCTTACTAGTATGTGAGATGAGTGCAATTGTGCGGTAGTTTGAGCATTCTTTGGCATTGCCTTTCTTTGGAATTGAAATGAAAACGGACCTTTTCCAGTCCTGTGGCCACTGTTGAGTTTTCCAAATTTGCTGGCATATTGAGTGCAGCACTTTCATAGCATCATCTTTCAGGATTTGAAACAGCTCAACTGGAATTCCATCACCTCCACTAGCTTTGTTCGTAGTGATGCTTTCTAAGGCCCACTTGACTTCACATTCCAGGATGTCTGGCTTTAGATTAGTGTTCACATCATCATGATTATCTGGGTCGTGAAGATCTTTTTTGTACAGTTCTTCCATGTATTCTTGCCACCTCTTCTTAATATCTTCTGCTTCTGTTAGGTCCATACCATTTCTGTCCTTTATCAAGCCCATCTTTGCATGAAATGTTCCCTTGGTATCTCTAATTTTCTTGAAGAGATCTCTAGTCTTTCCCATTCTGTTCTTTTTCTCTATTTCTTTGCATTAATCGCTGAAGAAGGCTTTCTTATCTCTTCTTGCTCTTCTTTGGAATTCTGCATTCAGATGCTTATATCTTTCCTTTTCTCCTTTGCTTTTCGCTTCTCTTCTTTTCACAGCTATTTGTAAGGCCTCCCCAGACAGCCATTTTGCTTTTTTGCATTTCTTTTCCATGGGGATGGTCTTGATCCCTGTCTCCTGTACAATGTCACGAACCTCATTCCATAGGCCCTTGAGATTAGCAAGTACCAAACTTTTCTGAGCCTGTGCTGTCCTGGGACTTTGACATCAGTAGGATTTATTATCAGCTTCTAAGTAGCAGGGACCATACCAGGTAGTTTTAAGTTGTTATTGCTCAGTTGCGTCCGATGCTTTGCAACCCTACAGACTGCAGCGCACCAGGCTTCCCTGTCCTTTACTATCTCCCCGAGTTTGCTCGAACTCATGTCCATTGAGTCGATGGTCCCATCCAACCATCTCATCCTCTGTTGTCCCATTCTCTTCTTGCCTTCATTCTTTCCCAGTATCAGGGTTTTTTCCAGTGAGTTGGCTCTTCCCATCAGGTGGCCAAAGTATTGGAGCTTCAGCTTCAGCATCAGTCCTTCCAATGAATATTCACGGTTGATTTCCTCCTGGGTTGACTGGTTTGATCTCCTTGCTGTCCAAGGACTCTTAAGAGTCCTCTGTGAAATCAAAAAGGATTGTGTGGTCAAACCTTTGGAAGAGCTGTACAGTCTCAGATATTTATATTACTGTGCATAACTTGCTGTTTAGTACTAGAGAAGAACAGAGACTCGTCTACTTTCATGCACGTGTAGGTAGGCATTTGTTTCTTGTTTGTTTGTCTCTTTATTTTAAAATCTAGAACAGGTTTAAGAGGCATCCTGATTTCTTTTCCTTCCCACCCCCCTCTTTTTTTTAAATTGTAGTATAATTGCTTTACAATATTGTATTCATTTCTGCTGTACAACTGTGTGAATCAGCTGTATGTATACGTAGATCCCTTCCCTGTGAACCTCTCATCCCACCCCTCTAGGTCATCACAGCTGGTTTTTTGTTTTTTAATTTTATTTATTTATTTTTCATTGTGCTGGGTCTTCATTGCTGCGAGGGCTTTTCTCTGATCGCAGTAAGCAGGGGCTGCTCTCTAGTTGTGGTACGCTGGCTTCTTGGTGCGGTGACTTCTCTTGTTTCCAAGAACAGGCTCTAGGCCTGCTCGGCTTCAGTAGTTGTGACTCCTGGCCACTAGACCACAGGTTCACTAGTTGTGGGGCACGGGCTTAGTTGCTCCAAGGCAGGGAGCAACTTCTGGATCTTCCGTATGGATCAGGGATCAAGCCCGCATCTCCTGCACTGGCAGGCTGATTCTTTACCAACTGAACCACACCAGATTAACCCCATAGAGCTGTTTTTGATAAATAACTATATTAAGTGATGAAATGATTATATCTGAGAGTCTTCAAAAGTTTTCAGATTTATATTAAAGCATTAAAATTATCCACATACCCTTTTCCAAGGGAAAAAAAGACTTACTTACAATTTACCTGAGATGTTAAGATTATTCATTTACAATCTAAGTAATGTCATTAAGCAGTTTATGACTGAGTGCCAGAGGTGTGGTATAGGGATGAGAAACCCAACTTGTGACTGTGGTCAGGAAAGGCCTCTGGAGGAGGTGGTGAGTAACCCCGTTGCCCAATGCCTGTGTCAGAATTATAAACTCTAAATTAGCTCTGTTCAATGGAAATAGATGTGAATCACCTATGCATTTCAGATTTTTCTAGTAACCACATTCAAGAAAGTAAAAAGAAACATGCAACTAATTTAAATAATATATGTTTATTTTACTCATTCTAAGATAGTATCATTTCTGAATGGAAAAGATGTGGTATGTATACACACACACAAACATACACATACAATTGAGTACTATTCAGCTATAAAAAAAGAACAAAATTTTGTCATTTGCAATAACTTAGATGTACTTAAAGGGCATTACGCTAAGTGAAATAAGTCATAGCAAGGTAAATTACTGTATGATATCACTTCTATGTGGAAGCTGAAAAATACAGCAAATTAGTGAATATGTAACAAAAAAGAAGTAGACTCACAGATATAGAGAACAAACTAGTGGTTACCAGTGGGGAGGGAACAAGGGCCAGTCTAAGGGTAGGGGAGTAACAGGTACACACTATTAGGTATAAAATAAGCTACAGGGTTATATTGCACAACACAGGGAATGTAGCCAATACTTTATAGTGACTATAAATTAATTTTTAAAATTGTGAATCACTATATTGTAAACCTGTAACTTATATTGCACAGCAACTATACTTCAATTTAAAAATAAACAGAATAAAATAGTATCTTTTAAACATGTAATCGATATTAAAACATTGGATATTTTACTTTTTTTTTTTTTTGGTACTGTTTTTGAAATCTGGTGTGTATCTCATCCTTACAACCCATTTCAGTTCCAATTAGCCGCAGTTCAAACGTTCAGCAGACACAAGCCTACCAGGTAAGACAACACAGCCCTAGATGGAACAGGAAGAACAGTATGCAGTCATGGGAGAGAAGGAAAAACATGGGAATTTAATGACCATATACTGGGGACCAGGCAGATGCACAACTGGCATGAGGCATTTAATGAACAAAACATCGGTCCTGTTTTTATGTAAAATTCTGATATTTTGTTCATCATGAATTTTTGGCATTAATTTTGATTTTTAAAATTGCATTAAAATATTATTTATTTTGTTTACAGAGTGTTTGGGCCCCTCTTACATTTTGTACCCAAGACAGGTGCATCATTTCCCTCACGCTAGTCCCAGGCCTGGCAATAGGCACTTCCTACCAACTTTGCCAATACCTCATTTGGGGGCACTCTCCCGAACCAGGCTGAACTGGATATCAAAACCATGAGTGAACTCCTCTAATTGACTAAGCCTTGGACATTCATTTTGTTAAATTAATTTTCAATTGAATTCAACTTAGAAATGAAAAGACACTGGTAGACATATTGAAATGGAAATTGAATCTATAAACTGAAAAATCTGAAAATGTTTTGGAACCAAACTATAACCTCAGAGAGAGTTATTGGCTTTGATTGCCTAGTCAAAGTAACCCCATATTGCTTTTCCAAATTATGGGTGAAAAGAAGGAAAGCAACAGGTTTTTTACTCTCTCTGGGGTCTTATTTCCTTCCCACATTATAGCTGGAATCTCCAGTGTTTAGGGGGGTCAGTATCTGCAGTTTCTCCCAGTATACTGAGAATGTTATATTGAAAATAACTTTAATGATGAAAGAAATGAAAATTGTATTACTTAACAAAGTGTTGCCTATTTTCAACAAGATCCTTTTCTTTCTTTTAGGGAACTCAGAAACAAAGACGAAATTCAATTTGGAGATAATGGAACAACAATATCCGCTGTGAGCAACAAGGCCTATGTTTTTGAACGAGACAAATCTGTTGGAGACCCGAAAATTGACTTACTTAGAACAATAAATATTCCTGCATTGGTAAGTAGGCATTTTAAATCTCATTATTGTGGATTTTAGAAGAAAGGTAAAAGCTAAGTCCATTACAGTTTTACTTTTCAGTTCCGTCCAGTTCAGTCACTCAGTCATGTCCGACTCTTTGCGACCCCATGAATTGCAGCACGCCAGGCCTCCCTGTCCATCACCAACTCCCGGAGTTTACCCAAACTCATGTCCATCGAGTCGGTGATGCCATCCAGCCATATCATCCTCTGTCGTCCCCTTCTCCTCCTGCCCCCAATCCCTCCCAGCATCAGGGTCTTTTCCAATGAGTCAACTCTTCGCATGAGGTGGCCAGAGTATTGGAGTTTCAGCTTTAGCATCAGTCCTTCCAGTGAACACCCAGGACTGATCTCCTTTAGGATGGACTGGTTGGATCTCCTTGGGGCTTTTAGGAGTTATTAAGTTATATATGTAGGTGTATATATATATTTTTAATATGTACATATTTTAATTTTTTAATATGTGTATGTATATATATATATTTCCCCTTCCATTCTTTAAAGTTGATTTTAGACTTTTTGAGGTTTTTCAAATGTGGTCTCTTCAAATGGTGACAAAGTGCAAATTTTAAGATTTTTTTTTTCAGTTTCTTCCTGTGTGTTCAGGATCAGACTTGTGCAAATAAGCATGTCTCTAGGATTTTGGAGGGTAGCTGATCATATTTAAAGTGTTTATTTTCCCTCTTGTTTTTGTTCAGAAACTCTAGCAATAGAATTTGCTTGCTACTTTTTTTTCTTTTTAGCTTCTTATTTTGTATTGAGGTGTATCTGGTTCATAGTGTTGTGATAGTTTTAGGTGAACGGTGAAGGGTCTCAGCCATATACAGACATGTATCCATTCTCCTCCAAACTCCCCTCCCATCCAGGCTGGCACAGTATAACACTGAGTAGAGTTCCAGTAGGTCCTTGTTGGTTATCCATTTTAAATATAGTAGTGTGTACATATTTAGCTTCCTATGATGGATTTTTTTAATCCTTAAAATATGTATTGACTTTCCCCCATCTCCTTTTAAATAGCAGAGACTAGGCTATTGAAGACAACCTAGTATTGGGCTCTGTTTTTAACGGCAATTATAGCTAATAGAAATACATGAGACCCAAGAAACTTCTACTCATTCCCTCGGAGGCTCCCATCCTAACTCCTAGGTGACCACTACATATGCGCCTGGACCTGGAAAGTATTAGACCCCGGATCAGGCCCAGCCCAGCTGCGTAATGGGGCAGTATATGCGGGTGCCCCCAGCCTCCAGCCCTGATCAGGAGGAAGATAGTGCCATCTTGTGGCAACGATGCCAATGCACTGCAAGAGTTGTTCCCTTTCTGTGGTTCCTGGGTTGCAAGTGAGGATCTCATTTACGAAATGTAATACTGAGAAAGGACAATAAGTGAAGAGATTTATTCTTCACGCTCAGCCAGAGAGGAGCTCACTGGCTGATTTTTCAGCTGTTTGATCTCAATACTTACATTTAGGTCTGCAGCCCCCTTTGCTGAAGGGACGGTAGGTGGTTGGGGTGCAGACACAGCTGTCTGAATTTGCCTGTGCTCCTCAGACCGCCATGGAATGGAGCCAGCTGCCCTTACTCCGGGAGTTCATCAAGGCCCTGCTGAAGGCCTATCGGCAGAAGCTCTTTGTGACCCACACGGTGGATGAACTGCTCTGGGGTTACAGAGATGAAATCTTATCCCTCATCAGCGTTTTCAAACATGACGTCTCTCCCTATTTTGGCCTGTTTTATGGGGTAAGTCGATTTTTCTTTTCAGAAACTGTGTGTTCAGCTGAAGAGGAGGGCACTGCAAGCCAGATTATATCTTCACTTTGGGTGAATTACTTGGCACTCTTGATCTCTTGTAGAGTATGTGAAAAATAAGAAAGTGCTTTAGTAGGGGAAGAAAAACTTCTCCTACAATTTCAACATGCTACCAGTACTGACTTTGAATGAGTGTGAAAAAATGTATGAAGTGGGGCTGTGCCATTAATCTTTCAAAGTGTCATAAATATGAGTGATCAATGTCAAGTTTCGATGGCTTAGTGACTAAACCCATGGATCAGCCTGACAAAGGCAAACGAGAAACTAAATAGGGTTGTGATAGTACGTTAGGGATGGGAAGTACTTATTATATTTTAAGACATCTCATTTGTGAAAGATGTTGGATAATTTGAAACTACATGTGCCCTTCACCTATGATTTATTTAGCTTATAAGTGGAATTTTGCATCATTTCTTTGCAGATTTTATTTACTTTGATTTGCAACCCCAAAAATGGGCTTCCCTGGTAGCTCAGCTGGTAAAGAATCCACCTCCAAGGCAGGAGACCCTGGTTCGATTCCTGGGTCGGGAAGACCCACTGGAGGAGGGACAGGCTACGCACTTCAGTATTCTTGGGCTTCCTTGGTGGCTCAGCTGGTAAAGAATCTGCCTGCAGTGGGTTCAGTCCCTGGGTTGGGAAGATCCTCTGGAGAAGGGAAAGGCTACCCACAACGGTATTCTGGCCTGGAGAATCCCATGGACTGTGTAGTCTATGGCATTGCAAAGAGACGGACATAACTGAGCAAACCAAAACTATCAGCATTCAAGTAATTATTATTTGAAGTATATGTTATTAACTGCTTGAGCTTGAAATAAACAAAAAGTGAAAGTGAAAGTGTTAGTTGCTCAGTCCTGTCCAGCTCATGGCAACCCCATGGACTGTAGCCCTCCCGGCTCCTCTGTCCATGGGATTCTCCAGGCAAGAATATTGGAGTGGGTTGCTGTTCTCTTCTTCTGGGGATCTTCCCCACCCAGGGATCGAACCCGCATGTCTCACATCTGCGTTGGAAAGTGGGTTCTTTACTGCTAGTGCCACCTAAAAGCAATTAAAGTCTGTATCCCCCTGCCCGCCCCTCCCCCCCCAAAAAAAAACTTGAGTAAAATGGATAGTTGAAAGGTTGATAAATGACAAACTTAAACTCAGGAAGAGAGGGTAAGTTCAGGGCAGGATATGTAATTGTGATTAATTTCCCCATCTTTAAATTTGTTGTTATTCTCTGGCTCTAACTACTGAAGAATATCACCTTATCCTGTAATCTCTTAGCATTTCAGTTGGTAAATGGTGGTAACACAGCCCCTGTACTGTCAGGGATATATAACACTTAAAAACTATGGTTAACAATATGGTTAACAACTTTTACATATTACCTTCACAAGAGGAGGAGGGTCCTAGGACTAGGGTCCCACCAACCCTAAATCCTTCCCTCTGGGCAAGCAGACCCAATCAATGTTCCCTGGAAGGTTCCATCTGACAGGAGCCCAGCTTCCATGGGACCAGAGGAAGCACTGATTTCTTGTTGTGACTAAACTTCTGTCTAGAAATAATTTCAGGGAAACTCCCTACAGAGAGATACAAAGGCTACCACCCATCTGCCAAGTAGATTCTATTCCTCATACCTCAGTATTTCTCTGATAATTTTCGTTGTATAGCTTGCTTTTTGTTTTTACACTGACCTCATCAGATTTATGGGGCTTCCCAGGTGGCGCTAGCAGTAAAGAGCCCATCTGCCAACGCAGGAGACATAAGAGATGTGGGTTTGATCCCTGGGTCAGGAAGATCACCCAAAGGAGGAAATGGCAACCTACTCCAGTATTCTTGCCTGGAGAATCCCATGGACAGAGGAGCCTGGTGGGCTACAGTCCATGGGGTCACAAAGAGGTGGACATGATTGAGGCAACTTAGCATGCATGCATGCCTCAGACTTATAACTAATATCCTTAAATACCTTTTAAAAATGTAATTCACATTTACAGGCTGATTTAAGAAATTGGTAGTTTTGCTTTCCCACAGGAAGAATGTGTTGGTTTTCTTTATTTTTTCTTCTTTCTTTGCCTCCACTGTAACTCTATAAAACCTCATTAGTGAAAAACCCTAGCATTGCTCAGTTGGATTAGTACCTGGCATGGATTTCCCACGTTCAGGAAAAGAGCGTGAGACATCGACTCAGAGGGGCTGGATCCACGTCCTGACTTTAATAACCAAGGGACTTTTCTGACCCTCAGTTTCATCATTTGTAACTTGAGAATAAAGGTATCCACACTTCAAAGCTTGTTTGAAATAGCCAAAATGAGAGTCCACAAGAGTGCTTTGCAAAGTATAAATTGCAACACACATTTCAGGAACCGGTTTTTTCTTTTCTGTGACTTACTCAGAAAAGAAGACCCTGAATTACTAATAATATGAACGACTGGTATATGTTTCCATTTTGGAGCCGAATAAACTCTCTCTACTGTTGTTTTTAAAAAGGCAAAGGTGTTTTTTGTTCAGTTTTTTGTCTGCTCTAGCCAAATACTGACTCTGTCGCCAGCAGTACAGAGATCCACACTTGGGCTGCCATTCATTCAAGACTGGGACCGACCGTGGGCTTGTGTACTTTGCTGGCACCTACTGCTCTGCACCTGTCTGAGCCTGGCCTCCAGTCTTTCCTTAATCCCAGTGGTATCTACCACATATCCCTCTGATCCCCTAGACCATTCCACCAGCTTCACTGCACCTTGTGACTAAAGAAGAAAACCTTAGTTAAGGCCATCGAACATTTTATCCTTAAAGACTTTAATGATGAAACAATCAAATGATTTGGTTGTTTCATCTTTAAATGGCAGGACAGAATGTGAGAGTGAGTAGGAAGAGGTGATACAAGACAGTGTGAGAGAGCAAGACGGCTCCCAAGAGCAAGAGGCCTGGCTGGGTGTCTCTTAGTTGCCTACTGGAAAGCCAGTCAGGATATCTGTACCTGTTGATTTTAAGGTACCTCTGTTTTCCTTGGCATAAAAGAGTTCAAGCACCTCCCAGTGAGTGTGGATTCTTGGATGTGTTATATAGAATGATGGTGGCTGGGAAGGATCTTTGAGAAGTCAGCCAGTCCTATTGCATGGATGGATTATGCATGTATTACGCTAGGAGTATGAATGATGTCTTATTCTCAGAACATTTCTCAACCTCCTGCAGTAATATGTTTCTTGTATGCAACCCACATCCCTACTGCAACAACACAAAACCTATTTATTCCTATTTGTCTTCAAACAACAAAAGTTCTAGTGAGTAACAAGGAAGCATTGATATTCTGTGTCTGACTCTTAGGCCACTAACAGTTGGGGAGAACTCTGAGTGACTGAAATCTTTAAATGCTTACCCACTTAGCTTAGCCTACATTGGAGTTAGTTGGAGGACTGCAAGAAGTAACACACGTGTCTTTTTAAAATTTGGTGGTTCAGCATTCTTCTGTGTGAGTATGCTTCTACGTTATTGTATGTTCACGTTGTTGCTCTCAAAGAGAGGTCCCTTCTCATATCTTAAAGTCATGTAAAGCTTCATATGTGGAACACAATGTGACTATTATGTATGTGGACAGTGTTGACATACTGACATAGTTCGTGAAATAATATTGTGATGAAAAGGACCCAGGTAGGCCAAAAAAAAAAAAAAAATTGAAAAGAGAATTCACAAAGGATATGAATGTTTTTTAAGGCAAAGGACTGAATGAAAAAAGAATTCAACCTCACTGAATACAGAAATGCAAAAAGAAATAAGAAACCCTTTTTTTGTTGTTGACTCAATAAGCGAAGTTTAACAAAAGGCATCTGAGGAATGTAAACTGATGTATCTTGCTCTTTCCACTGAGTGATCTTGAGCAACTTGCTCATGTGTTTCAAAAGCTTTAAAAATGTTAATGTTCTTTTAGCTAGCAATATCACCTTTAGTGGTCTATTTAGAAAATAAAAAGTTTTTAATCATAAAGATATACATACATTATTCATAGTAGCAAAAATTTTTAAACTAAATATTTAGTAATAAGAAAGTGGTTAAATTATTTCCACCTAATATGAAGTCATTAAGTTGAACCTAGGAAGAACTTTTTTAGGAAGAACAGGAAATATACAAATAACTAAAGAAATTGTATATATGTATAAAAATTGTGTGTGGCTTATGCCACACATATGTATATTACATATATATGTATAAGTTCTATAAACAAATTTTCTGTAGAAAAAAAGATTAAAAAGAAACAGACCAAAATACTGAAAAAAAAAGTGTATGTTGCTTCTTAAATTCCTCCACTTAACTCAAATGTGGTCTAAGCTAAGCGGTTAAACATTTAAATGTTTCAGAGTAACTCGTGCATTTCCCGGAAACCAAAACTCCATCTCAGGTGAAGAACTTGCAAGAATGTACAGAGTATCTGTGCCATTAAGAAGTGTAACCTGGAAAGAATATACAACTCAAGAAAATTTTGGTTGAAGAATGGAATTATGTGTAGTCAGGTCCTGGCCCTGGATTTATGCTTTTTTTAATTTTTTAATTGAGATAGAATTCATTTAACATAAAATTCAGCATTGAAAAGTATACAATTCAGTGGCCTTTATTATATTCACACAGTTGTGCAAGTGCCACCACTGTGTAATTCCAGAACCTGCCCCAAAACCTGCCCCATAACCCACAGACTGTTAGCAGTCTCTTCCATTCCTCATTCCCACCAGTTCCCGGTAACTTGAATCTACTCTCTCTATGTATAGATATGCCTATTGTGGACATACATATAAATGGAATGGAATTTATATGTTGTGGCATATATCAGCACTTCATTCTTTTTCAAGGCTGAGTAATAGTCTATTGTATGGATATACCACACTTTGTTTATCCATTCTTCAGTTGATGTATATTGAATTTATTTATACTTTTGGCAATTAATAATGCTGCTATGAACATTTGTGTACAGGTTTTTATATGGCCATTAGAGATAAATTTTGGAGCAGAATTCTCGGGTATATTATAGAAGTGGAATTTTGGAGTCTTATGGCAACATTATGTATAACTTTTTGACTAGCTGACAAACTGTTTTCCATAGCAACTGCCACATTTTACATTCACACCATCAGTGTAGAAAGGCTCTAGTTTCTCCACATCTTCACCAACATTTGGTGTTTTCCTTTTTTTAAAATATCCCTCCTCATGGGTATGAAGTTGTATCTCATTGTGGTTTTGATTTGCATTATTCTAATAACTGATAATATTGAGCATCTTTTCATGTTTTTATTGGTTATTTAGATAATTTCTTTGGAGAAATGTCTCTTCAATTCTCTGTCCATTGTTTAATTGGGCTCATACTTTTTAAAAGCATAAAGTAATAATATGGCCAATATGGGATTTAACAAATAGTCACTCTATTCCCTAGTTCTGGTTCAGTCTCATGAGGCATGTAGGTTCTACTAGGGCAGTTTCATAAAGATTAAATGTGCTGGTTACTGTATCATTTAGGGTTCTCTAGAAAAACAGAATCAGTAGAGATTTGTATATTTATTGAGGGATTTATGTTGTGTTGGCCAGAACGTTCATTTTGCTTTGCCCCTAGGGTGTTACAGAAAAACCCAGATGAACTTCCAGCAAACCCAGGATTAAGGAATTGGCTTATATGATTGTGGGGGCTGCCAAGTGGCAGGTATGAAATCCATGGGACAGGCTAGCAGGCTGGAAACTCAGGCAAGATTTCTATGCTGTAGTCTTAAGGAAATAATTTTTTTTCCTCCAGGAAACCTCAGATTTTGCTTTTAGAGCTTTCAGCTGATTAAATGAGCCTACGTTCATTATCAACAGTAATCTCCTTTACTAAAGCTGAACTGATCACATCTACAGTATATAGCAACATCTAGAGTATTGTTTGGCCAAACAACTAGGCACCAGAGCCTGGCCAAGTTAACACATAAAATAAACCATCACAGTTATCTTAAATAACCATATTCACTTATTTTCAGAAAAATGGGACTAATGACGGAGACTATGTTTTTCTAACTGGAGAAGACAATTACCTTAACTTTTCCAAGATTGTGGAATGGAATGGAAAAACGTAAGTCTAATGGCTTATCAGTATAATTATGTTTTCAATTTTCATTTAAATTGAATGTCCACTTCTGCTTTATTTTTTTTAAAAATTAGCACAATCATTTTTGGGTAAAAATATATCAATTAAAATCTATAATTATGTAAAATATCCTATAATATAAATAATATAGTCTAAACATGTAAAATTATTATTTTGTAAATCAGGATCGGGGTAAGGTACTCCACAGATTAAATACTAAGTTATTAGTATTAGTATACAATTATTAGTATTAGTATACAATTACCATATAATGATATGTAGGTTTCTCATGGTTACAGCATGAATCACAAGCCAGTGAAAAGTTTCACTTTTCCACTTGCTATTGTTTGTTGTTTAGTTCCTCAGTCATGTCCGACTCTTTTGCAGCCCCGTGGACTGTCCTCTGTCCATGGGATTTCCCAGGCTATAGTACTGGAATGGGTTGCCATTTCCTCCTCCAAGGGATCTTCCTGACCCAGGGATCGAACCCACATTGAGTGATGTGTCTCTGCTAGGCAAATATTTTTCAAATTGCTGCCTGTTTGCGGGGAAGGAAAGAATTTTTTTTCTATTTTTAATATAATTTAATGATTGTACATTGTGTCTCTTTTATGATGAAATACATTTCAGTTCATTGCTATAGAATTTCAAAATTATTTCACATTTATAATTTGTAAACAAACCAGCTCCAAAACCAAATTTCTGCAAAAAGGAACTGAGGCAGCTTGCAATTAAGTCACACATAAAGCAAAATAATTTTTTTAGGTCATAGAAATCTTCAAGAAAAAGGAGGCTAATTATTCAGGGACTGTGGTAAGAGAAATTTTCTTCTTGAACATTAAATTTACTTTAAAGCTTCCCAGAAATACAGGCAAGAAAACTGATGTGGAATATTATCTTTACAATTTTCTATAAAGCAAAAACTTGTTAAATTAAAAAAACTTTTTAAATTTGTTATAACACATATATCCAGGTGCATACACATATATTTACATACACATATACATACTCCTTCCTAAGGATATAAGAACCCTGAAAGAATATAAGAAACTGGCAAAAGTGTTGCCTTTGGAGGCATAACTAGATGACTGGGTACGAGGCTAAGAGAGAAATTTACTTGTAAACATAATATAGCTGGATTTTGTTTTAAAGCCAATCTGTTGTTTTCTTTTAATAGAGTTTAATCCTTCTAAATATGTGTTGTAACTACTGATACAATTACTGTATAATGATATATTATTTCATATATTTACACTTATTCGACATTCTTTTTCACCCTTAGCTGGTTATGTCTATTCTACCCTTAGATTATACTTAATAGTTTTTTTTTTTCTAACAGAATCTAAAGTTAGCTATTATCTTTCTTCTTCCAATGAAATGATACCTTTACCCATTTCTTAACACAGCGTCTGTGTTATTCTTGTCTACAACTTGTTTCACCTTTTTAGGAAGCCAAATATAACTTAAAAGTTCATTATTTTTATAGTAAATTAAAATACCAATGTATTTTATTAATTTGTTGGTATTTTTCTTCTCACATCTTCCCTTTGGGTTTAGTTTTCTTATTGCTGAAGATCATTAGTACAGTGGTTCTCAAACAGGGGCAGTTTTGCTCCCCAGAGGACACTGGGTGATGTCTGGACACATATCATCACAACTGGAGGTCGCTACTGGCATCTACTGGGTAGAGACCTGGGATGCTGCTACACATCCTGCAGTGTACAAGACAGTCCCCTACAGAGAGTTCCATCAGTTCAGTTCAGTCCAGTTGCTCAGTCGTGTCCGACTCTTTGCAACCCCATGACTGCAGCATGCCAGGCCTCCCTGTCCATCACTAACTCCCGGAGTTTACTCAAACTCATGTCCATTGAGTCGGTGATGCCATCCAACCATCTCATCCTCTGTCGTCTCCTTCTCCTCCCTCCTTCAATCTTTCCCAGCATCAAGGTCTTTGCAAATGAGTCAGCTCTTCACATCAGGTGGCCAGAATACTGGAGTTTCAGCTTCAACATCAGTCCTTCCAGTGAACACTCAGCACTGATCTCCTTTAGGATGGACTGGTTGGATCTCCTTGCAGTCCAAAGGACTCTTAAGAGTCTCCTCCAACACCACAGTTCAAAAGCGTCAGTTCTTTGGCACTCAGCTTTCTCTATAATCCAACGCTCACATCCATACATCGGGCCCAAAATGTTACTGGGTTGTTTGTTGTTGTTGAGTTGCTAAGTTGTGTCCGACTTTTTGGACTGCAGCATGGACAACCCCATGGACTGCAGCACCCCTGGTTTCCTTGTCCTTCATCATTTCCCAGAGCTTGCTCAAGATCATGTCCATTGAGTCGTTGATGCCATCCAACCATCTCATCCTCTGTTGTCCCCTTCTCCTGCCTTCAATCTTTACCAGCATCAGGGTCTTTTCTGATGAGTTGGCTCTTCACATCAGTTGGCCAAAGTGATGGAGCTTCAACTTCAGCATCAGTCCTTCCAATGAATATTCAGGGTAGATTTCCTTTAGGATTGACTGGTTTGATCTCCCTGGGACTCTCAAGAGTCTTCTACATCACCACAATTCAAAAGCGTCAATTCTTCCGCATTTTGCCTTCTTTATGGTTCAACTCTCACATCCATACATGACTATTGGAAAAACTGAAGCTTGGCTATACTAGGTTGGGAAATCCTATATTAGTAGTTGTTTCAGTGGGTGGTAAAATTTCTTAGACTTTGCATATTTAAAAATATCTTTATTTCACATTCAGTTTTTAATGATTTTAGTTTGGTATAGAATTCTAGTTTGACAGTTCAAAATTATGAATATACCACTCCATTTACTTTTGATTATCTTTTTCCTTGACTTTATTGCAGTTTTACTACAACATAATCCAAATTTGAATTTATTTTATTTATTCTGTTCAGCCCTTGGAGCATACTTTAAATCTAAGGCTTTCTATCTTTCTTAAAATTTGGGAAACTTTGAACAATTATCTCTTAAATTATTGCTTCTCTGTTATTCACCCTATTCTCACTACTGTCCCCCAAACTCTCACTAAACGTTTATTGAAGCCTCTTGATATAGTCTCTATATCTTGATCCTTCCATTTTTAATCTTCCTAAGATTATATCTGTGTAAATTCTTTGAAGTAATATTTCATTTAGCCTGTTCTTTCCAACTATGTACAGTCTAGAGTTTATCCCAATAGAGAGTTTTTCTTTCAGAAACTGTTTCTATTCTGAAGATTATCTACTTTTTATTCTTTGGGTCTCTCTAGAGAAGACTCTTGAGAGTCCCTTGGACTGCAAGGAGATCCAGCCAGTCCATCCTAAAGGAGATCAGTCCTGGGTGTTCATTGGAAGGACTGATGCTGAAGCTGAAACTCCAGTACTTTGGCCACCTGATGTGAAGAGCTGGCTCATTTGAAAAGACTGTGATGCTGGGAAAGATTGAGGGCAGGAGGAGAAGGGGACGACAGAGGACGAGATGGTGGATGGCATCACTGACTCGATGGACATGGGTTTGGGTGGGCTCCAGGAGTTGGTGATGGACAGGGAGGCCTGGTGTGCTGCGGTTTATGGGGTCGCAAAGAGTCGGACACGACTGAGCGACTGAACTGAACTCTTAGTTTATTCTTCCTTTTTTATTTGTTAGTAGTTTACTGTTCCTTTTGAAGGATGCTGTTCTTTCATTTGTGTCTTTGAGGATACTAAACAGCCTATTTATTAACCAGATTGTTCAGTTACTTTAATTTCTTCAAAAGTGAATTCATCTTATCATTGTTGATTTTGTTGCCTATCTCTTAGCATAAGTTGCTTTCATTAAAAAAATGTTAACTTGCAGAATTATTTTCATTGGTAAGTCTGTTATCTATCCACCTGCTCATCCATCCAACTATCCATCCATCCTCTCACCTCTCCCTAGGTAGCAGGTATGCAGAAGTCCACCCAGTAACCCCTCAAACCAGTATACATGGTGGACCTCCACCTCAAAATTATGCAGAGCATGAGAAAGTTAGATACCATCACCGACTCAGTGGACATGAGTTTGAGCCATCTCTGGGAGAGAGTGGACAGGGAAGCCTGGTGTGCTGCAGTCCATGGGATTGGAAATAGGCACCCATGACTTAGCAACTGAACAATATCACAGATCTGGCCAAAAAATCAGCAGGCATCTTAGCCCAGGGTCTGGTTATAAGGTGTCTGGAGCTTTCTGCCTCCCTGTGACTCAGCTTTGCTTTCTTCAGCCTTTCTTGCTGAGCAGAAAAAATCCCTGCCCTAGATCCTGATTTCAAGCCCTTGATGGACCACCTTTAATCCTCACCAACCTCAGAATCTAGACCTGCAGATCTTTCTCTTGGCTTCCATACCTGCAGCCCAGTAGGCCAGCAGCTTTATCCTTCTCACTGCTTGGCATTTAACACCTTTCATGGTCGAAAAAGATGTTTGTGCTTGAGTAGAGTATAGACCTTTTAAATGTTCTCTTTTATGGTTTATCAACCACTGCTCTGTGATTTTACTTGGAAGAGACCCTTAATACATGAATTTAGAATTTCACCTTGACCAGAAGTTGGAAGAATTCCTATTTTTTGCCCATTCCTTCCTATCTTTTGCATTTTATACCATTGTTCAAGGAATTAATTTTTAAAAACCTGCTATCTCAACTGTGCTCTTAGTGAGTATAAAATCAATTCAAAATTAAGCTTTCTTGTGACCCAAGAGAAGTTAATTTTGGATCAGAGAGCTGTTTGGAGGGGAGGCAGTTAATGACCTGTTGTGAATATTATCTTCTTGAACATGTCTGTCCAGAGTTCATCTGACTGTGGGCTGGCTGTGAACACGGCTGTTGTGAATGGCAAATTGGATCACTGCTTAAAGCACATGGATATTTCTAAATCTTTACAGGAGATCCTCAGTTTTGAAGGAAGGGAAGAAGGATGTTTGACTGTTTTCTCTGTCAGAACTGATATTTGGAAATCAGGGCCCTGCTTTTCCCCTTTTCATCCAATTCCCAACCAATATCGCCCTGGTGTCTGCGTGTGAACAAGGTTCTGTGGGTAGCCAGCTCCCAGTTAGGTCTTGAAAAGTCCAGACCATTATATAAAAAAAAAAGCCTAGGGACTTTGCTGGTGGTCCAGTGGTTAGGAATCCTCCTTCCAATACAGGGACTGTGTGTTTGATCCCTGGTCTGAGAACTAAGACCCCACATGCTGCAGAGCTACTAAGCCTGTGCACCACAACTAGAGAGCCCACATGCCACAATAAAGGGTCCTTGTGCCACAGCTAAGACCCGACGAAGCCAAAAATACATAGATAGATATATGTATCTTTAAAAATAGCCTAAAATCCAGTGTGGCCATCTGGACTCTTTCTTGTTTCCCTGTGACAGGTCGCTTGACTGGTGGACAGCAGATGAGTGCAATATGATCAACGGAACAGATGGAGACTCTTTTCACCCATTAATCACCAAAGATGAAGTCCTTTATGTCTTCCCATCTGATTTTTGCAGGTAAGAACTTGAAATGTGACGACTGTACAGGCGCCAAAAATATGAGGGATGTATATAATTGCACTTATTTGATGAGGATATTTGTGCTTAATGAGTGACCAGCAATAATGGCATATTGAGAAACAAGAGAAAGTGTAGCCGTTCACAGACCAGCTGTGTTGGTTGGAATACCAGCTCCACCACTTACAGCTGTGTGACTTGGGAACATTATTTAACTACTGTTTGCCTCACTGTCCTCATTTATAAAGTAGGGACAGAAATAGTTGCCTACCTTGGGAGTTGTTTTGAGGATAAATTAGTTACTTTCATAAAATACTTAGCCCAGGGCCTGTCACACAGTAAAGAATATTAGCTCTTCATTATTATGATGTCCTCTATCAGGTGTGAAATTTGCTCTGGTCTTCTTCCAATTGGTGCATAGAAGATAAATCATACCGTGGTCCATACTTCAGAGTTCATAGGTCTTTGCTGAGTGCTAACCTTCCTGTTGAGCATATCTGCTCACCCTTGCCCACATCTATCCCTCTCTCCCACCTGCTGTTTCTCTCCAGACACCCATGATGAAGCCCCCTCCGTGGGAGGAAGGCATCCTACTCCACACCCTGACTCCCATCTCCCTGTCGTTACCTCTCCTTCCGCCCTTCACCATCACACTGCTCAGATGAGTAGCTGATCACACAGCCTCCCTTTCCTCTCCCGCACCCTCCTGCAAGGCTTTTTATGAGACTTCTCTTCAGTTGGACGTCACCTAGTTACCTTTGACCCTATGGCGTCTACGTTCTCAAGAATGGCTGTTCTTCTGGCTTTCATTTATTGTTCAGTCACCAAAGCGTGTCCATGACCCCATGGACTGCAGCATGCCAGGCTTCCCTGTCCCTCACCATCTCCCAGAGTTTGCCCAAGTTCATGTCTATTGAATAGGAGATGCCATCCAATCATCTCATCCTCTGTCGCCCCCTTCTCCTTCTGCCCTCAATCTTTCCCAGCATCAGAGTCTTTTCCAGTGAGTCGGCTCTTCGCATCAGGTGGCCAAAGTATTGGAGCTTCAGCATCAGTCTTTCCAAAGAGTATTTAGGGTTGATTTCCTTTAGGATGGACTGGTGTGATCTCCCTGCTGTCCAAGGGACTCTCATATTTCACACAGTTGAGCACCTCCCCAGCTAGCCCTGTCAGAATCACTGTAAATCTCCCTCATCTCTTGCACTAAATTAGCCGCAAATGCTATTCATCCTCCTCAGAAAGAGCTCTTCTTTCACTCCCCACTCTCTGTGCCACAGTGCAGACCTTTTCCAGCTCTGGAGCGGACTATCAGTCACCTTCCAGCCAGCTGTTCTACCTGGTCAATATTTGCAGAAGGACCGAAGAAAGAGAACATGTTTGAGTGCAATGAGTGAGACAAGGAAACCTAGAAGGGCAGGAGGGGCTTATTAAAGATTTGCCACAGAGGAAACTTATTCTTGTCTGGAACCACCACTTGTGAAGAGCCACTTGGCAGTGCTTAGCAATGCCAAAGACCTCCAACCCCATGGTTTCACACGCCTCTCCAACATGGGTTCCCTAGCCTGAAGAACTTGGGTACCTATGTGAGGGAGACTTACATGTCGATTGTAGTTAAGAAAACATTGGAAGTGTTGCCAGAAATAACCAATAAATGATCTATAATTGGCATAGAAAAGTTTTACTTGAGCCAAACTGAGGGCTGTAGCCCAGGAGACGCTAATTCAGAGAGCACTTGAATTGTATTTTGTCAGACTACAAAATGTGGGAGGTGTACAAGGCAAAAACCTCAAGGTTACAGTTAGTTACATGAATTGTTTATCAAGAAATATAACTGGACCTGTCAAGAAGTAAGGGTGCTTGTTAAACAAGGGTTGGCTTGGATCTGAAATGTTTGCCTAATTGCAAGGGGAGACCTTGACCCTGCAAAGTTGCAGCTGACCGCTGCTAGGACATACTGTTTTGAGAACAGCTAGTGGTGTCCTTGAGTTTAATGCAGTTCAGAAAGTTCAGGTTTTCAGTGATGCCGGAGTGTGTCTGAAACCGCATCCACAGTGGTCACCCAATTCCCTCCTGGATGTCTGAACCACAGCTACTCCATTTTTGTTTTTAAATACATTCTCTTCATTAATGGTTAAAGCAGATGTACCATGTATGTTTGACAGGCCGTAAGACAGGCTGTTCTCGTTAGCATAAAGTTTAAGTTAATTCAGGTATAAGCCGAAATCACTTCCCCATATCTCAATATGTAAAAACTTCTTCCATCCAAAGTAATCTGAGTGCCTATGCAAAGGAGAACATAAATAAATAAATGGGACCTTTGTATGATAGAATATCATATAAAAAGTAAAATATAGCAACCAGAGCCATGTACTTTAATGCAAGAAATCTTAAAAATAGAATGTTGAAGGAAGAAGCAAATTACAGAAAAACAATATGGTATACTATTATAATAACATTTAGAAATAACAAACAGTGCCACATGTTGTTTATGAGTATGTATGTAGGTAAAAGTATAAAGGCCTGGGAACTTCCCTGTGCTCAGTGGCTAAGATGCTGTGCTTCCAAGGCAGGGGTCTCTGGTTCGATCCCTGTTCAGGGAACCAGATCCCACATGCCACAACCAAGTGTTCATGTCACAACTAAAACTGCAAAGATCCTGCATGCCAACTTTGATCTGGCACAGCCAAATTAATTATTTTTTTTAAAAAGCATAGTGGTCTGCATAGGAATGATAAACCCCAAATTCAGGATAGTGGTTACCTCTGGGGATGCAGAGAAAGATCAGAATCAGGAGTATTACATAGAGAACTTCAGTTGTAGCTGTAAATATACATTTTATTTATCTGAGTGGTTTTTGTTATAAAATGTGTTTATTATAATATTTTTCTCTATTTTTCTATTTGCTTAAAATTTTCATTAAGAAATGCTGCAGGGGTGAGATGTACAGTGGAAGGCAACTCCTACATTAGTCACAACCCGGTGAGAGATGTGTCCCACCGGTGGTTCAGAGATGAAACGTGAGGCCCCCCTCAGCCTTCAGACACCCTCAGATGCAGGGATGAAGGCTCCAAGACAAGGCCTGTGAAAGTGCCTTGGCTATCACTCAGAGTGAAAGTGAAAGTCCCAGGGACCATACAGTCCATGGGATTCTCCAGGCCAGAATACTGGAGTGGGTAGCCTTTCCCTTCTCCAGGGGATCTTCCCAACCCAGGGATCGAACCCAGGTCTCCTGCCTTGCAGGTGGATTGTTTACGAGCTGAGTTACAAGGCAAGCCCAGCGGTCACTCAGGTGCTATGCAAATAGCTGGGTGGTTTGTGTTAGAAGGAATCACTGATAGAAACTCTAATCTCTGAGGGCAGAATTGATGTTCTACTCTGTTGAAATAAATAACCATGGCAAAATATGGAAACTATTTTTACTTGGGGGAAATGGGTATCAGAGTACATCTAATCAAGTATCTGTCTAATGGGGCACTTGTCCAGGCCTTTGGGAATCTGCGGGGCCATGCCTTTTGTCACCTCCTCCGCTTCCGCTTTGTCTCAGCTTCTCCCTGGCTTTCTTTCCTTTGCTTCTGCTTCAGCCACACTGGCATGTGCCCGTGCTGGTCTGGACGATGCTTCTTTCTTTTAGCATAAGCATCCATTCTAACTCATTGTCTTGGTTTTCTACCACACATTATGTCTTTTTCTCAGTCTGGTTGGGATGTTAGCACAGTTGCTGCCTCTTAAACATTGTTCACTGCAATCCATCTCCTACTTTATTATACACTAAGTGGCTTGAGCTCCTCTCAGTCTTTCTTTGGCCTCTTCATTTCCCGTGTATCCTGTAAGCGTTTAGCCATATTACACCTGAGAACAGTTGGCTGACTTACTGATTCAGGCAGGCCATGCTGATGGGGACCCAAGCTGACTTTTTATCCTTACTTCCTAACAGGTCAGTGTATATAACTTTCAGTGACTTTGAGAGTGTCCAGGGACTGCCTGCCTTGAGGTATAAGGTGCCTGCAGAAATATTAGCCAATACCTCAGACAACGCTGGCTTCTGTATACCTAAAGGAAACTGCCTGGGCTCAGGAGTTTTGAATGTCAGCGTCTGCAAGAATGGTAAGATTCAGAGAGGGGATGCAGGTGGCGGTATGGGGGTCTGGATGTACGATTGATGTTCCTCAACAAAGAAGGTTGTCAGCCCAATAGAAAGAGCAATTCCAAGCTCTTAGGAATAATGTTTTGTTAGAGACAGACTCACAGACGTAGAAAACAGACTTATGGTTACCAAGAGGAAGCAGAGGGTATAAATTAGGAATTTAAGACCAGCAGATACAAATTACTATATATAAAATAAAGAACAAGCTCCAGGGAACTATATTCAATATCTTGAATACATATGTATAACTGAACCACTTCACTGTACACCAGAAATGAGCACATTGTTAATTAACTACAATTTTAAAAAAAGTTTTGTAACATGACTATAGCATAGTTTTTTTAAAAGCATTGGCTTTCCTGTAATGCTTTTATTGCTAGGATGCCATGTTGTGTTTTTTCTGGGCAGTAGTTCAGGAGTGGTTTTGGCTTTGTTTTCAAGCTGGCCCTGGGCTAGGAGTGGCTCGTGGCCGCCTGTGCTCTGGGGGTGTCCTTGGTACAAGGCGCTGGCCTGGGCAGCTGGACCCCGCCCCACCCCGGGTCTCCTGCACATGCGCATGGCGCGGGTGCAGCGCAGCTCCACAGGGGACAGGGCCATAGCTTAGGCGTCCTTCTTTTTTTTCCACTCGACTCTTCAACCTAGCACATTTTTGTTTCGTTTTTTAGTTTTTTTGTTGGAGTTGATTTACAATGTTGTGTTAGATTCTGCTGTATAGCAAAGTGAATCAGTTATACATATATGCACTGTTTCTTAGATTCTTTTCCCGTATACATTTTTCCAGAATATTGAGTAGAGTTCCCTGTGCTATGCAGTAGGTCCTTATTAGTGGTCTGTTTTATATATAGTAGTGTGTATGTGTTAATCCCAGCCTCCTAATTTATCCCTCCTTCTACCCTCTTCCCCTTTGGTAACCATAAGATCATTTTCTTCATGTTACACTATTCCTGTTTTGTGAATAAGTTAATATGTGCCATTTTTTAAGACTCCATATATAAGCGATATCATGTGATGGTTGTTTTACTCTGACTTACTTCACTCGGTATGACACTCTCTAGGCCCATCCATGTTACTGCAGATGGTATTATTTCATTTTTCTTTTTTAAATGGCTGAGGATATTCTATTGTAAATATATACTACATCTTCTTTATCTGTTCATCTGTTGGTGGCCATTTAAGTTGCTTCCATGTCCTGGTTATTGTGAATAGTGCTGCTATGAATATTGGGGTGCATGTATCTTTTCCAGTTACAGTTTTAATAGAAATAATAGTTCATATTACTAGCAGCTTACTAGTATCAGTCACTGTTGTAAGTGCTTCACATATTTACATATAGTTAATACATGTAAAGTATTAACTAATTTCATGTTCAAAACAAGGCTGAAACAGAAAGTAAAGACTCAGGTAATAGGAAAGTTCATACCTTGGTAATGATTCTCATTACTCTTAAAACTAAGAGTTAATTTGAAGCAGAGTTAGTTTTAAACCTTGACCACAAAGTTCCCAATGTTTCATAAAAATGTCTGAGCTAACCTGCTCCTTTTTGTGAATGAGGTGAAATGACCAGCGGTGCAGCTGACAAAAGCATTTTCTGCATCACAAGGATAGTTTTCACAATCATATGCTGCAAAAATAGCCTTGTTAGATAGACAACCAGTGGCCTCTCTTTATAATTGTGGAAACCAAGGCTCAGAGAAGGAATAGGATTTTTTTTTTTAATAAAATCTTTATCTGAGCAAATTCTTGCTAGAATTTAGGGTCTTTTCATATTTCTACTGTGATATTTCTTGGGCTTAAATTCTTTAGTTTCTGTTGAGAAACTTGGTAACCCCTTTCTCTTGATTAAAAAAAATTTTTTTTTTTTTCTGAGTAATGTGGTGACTTTCACCCCTTGTCCATGTGGTTTGGAAGTTCCCTTTGGGCTAATCCTCTCTTTCCTTGTCTGTTGAGATCATGGCTCACAAGACTGGCCATACATCAAAATGATCTGGAGAATCATTAAAAGCATCTGTCCCAGAGCCCACATACTAGGGCCCCAGAATCAGTATTTTTTAATGGGCTGCATATGATTCTCATGAAGATGATGCCTGCACGATTAGGAATGACTGTTCCGGGGAGCACACACCCCAACCCGGAGATTAGACCTCTCCTGCAAACTCACTGCGGGGTAGTCCTGAAGCAGCACGTGCCTGATCAGCCCATGGTTCTGTGGCTGAAGGCACACATCAGTAACCTTCTGCTTCCTCAAGAAGTTGATGTCAGAACCCCACAGAAGGATTCTGTTTTACAACAGACTTCCTGCTCTAGTCCTTTTCCTCTTGCCTCTTCTGTGTTCCCAGATGTGGACTAAAATGGTTGCCTCCAGGACTGTCCTCCAGTGTTTTGAATTCCTCAGAGGAACATGTTGGCCAGTGGGATGAGTGAGGGTTCTGGAGTCAGAGGAATCTGGGTTTGAATCCTATTCTGTTTGTTAGCAAATTGGCCGTATTGCTGAAGGAGGGTTCCAGACAGCAGTTTTCTCATCTGTAAAATGGGAATGATTATAACTTCCTTGGAAGGCTGTGTGAAGGTGAGAGATAAATGTATGCATAACACTCAGGACAGTGTCTGGCCCTTATTGTCTTCAACAGATCTTTAAAAATACATTTTAAAGGTCAGCATCCTTTAAAGAAGGAAGGAAATCGTGTCTTTGTGAAACTGTGTAGCAATAGAGAACAGAACTCTACGTGTGACAAGTGAGATGACTGAGCCATGGACTCAGACTTCAATTACTTGCCGTTAGGTAGTTCAGATGGTAAAGAATCTGCCTGCAGTGCAAGAGACTCAGGTTTGATCCCTCGGTCGGGAATGGCAACCCACTCCAGTATTCTTGCCTGGGAAATCCCATGGACAGAGGAGCCTGGTGGGCTACAATTAGTGGGGTTGCAAAGAGTCAGACACAACTGAGCAGCTAACACACAGGCTAATTTTTCCCCAAATATGTTTTCCTGGCAGGAGTGACTGGGTCCCACTCTTCTTTTCAAGAGCAAAACCTAGAATAGGTTTTCTTTAATAATTTGCTTCTTTACTTATTTCTTAAAAGGAATAGAAAATATTTTTTAAAAAAGAAAGAAAGAAAAGAAAACCAGTGTCTTCCTGGGGGCAGACCTTGATATAGTCAGAGGCTGGGCCGATGGCAGGACCAGGCAAAGTCTTAAAAAAAATCTGCATTGGGAATTCTCTGGTGGTAGAGTGGGTTAGGACTCCATGCTTTCACTGCTGAGGGTGCAGGTTCAACCCCTGGTTGGGGAACTAAGATCCCATGAGATACAGCCTCCCCACCCCCCACCAAAAAAAATTCTGTATCAACACACGCAGGAGAACAAAGCCTATCTTGGGTAAAACAAAAACAGAAAAGCAAGCAGGTGAGGAGGGCAGTGGGGAAAATCCACTTACGGATAGAGAATTGCAGGTGAAACAAATGCTTGAAGATGAGCTGACCTTCATTCGGTCAGAATTCTGTCTCCATCACCTGATTGCTGAATGTCCTCAGGAAATTGTGTAACTTCTCTCAACCTCCCCTTCCTCAAATGCAAATGGAAGGTAATAGTTCTAACTTCATAGGGTTTCTGGGCATGTCAACTAAAATAATGTGTATAAAACACTTGCACTTTATAAGTACAGAACATATTAGTTGAAAAATGAATAATTCAGCTAGTAGTAGTAGTGTTAGTCACTCAGTTGTGTCCGACTCTTTGCCACCCTGTGGACTAAGCCTGTCAGGCTCCTCTGTCCATGGAATTTTCCAGGCAAGAATACTAGAGTGGGTTGCCATTCCCTTCTCTAGGAGATCTTCCTGGCCCAGGGGTCAAACCTGAGTCTCCTGCATTGGAAGGCAGATTCTTGGTATAAAATAGGGGTAAATGACATGTCAGAAATTGAAGTGTAAATCCCAAGCTAGGACTTTCAGCCTGACCCTCTCCTCCACTCAAGTTTTCTGTATCCAGCTTTCCACCCCTCACTGAGGAACCAGATTTGTGGTCAGGAACTGTATATTCAACTTAGACTTGAAAGAACCACACCATTCATTTCTGTTTTCCTCACACTGCAGGTGCACCTATTATTATGTCTTTCCCACACTTCTACCAGGCAGATGAAAAGTTTGTCTCTGCCATTGAAGGCATGCATCCAAATAAGGAATATCATGAGACGTTTGTGGACATCAATCCTGTGAGTACACACGTCTTCCTGGTTAAAAAGCAGACATTTTATTCTGTCTATACGGTGTTCACCAGTTTAGCCCTGAGCACTCTTGAGAAATATATTGTCTTCCTTTCATTTATATATTCAAGTGGAGGGAACTCGGCTCAGTGCAATGTGGTGCATAGTCTCATAACCTGGCCAATAGAAAGCTAAGTTCTATGAAGCTAATATGCAGAAATATCAGCAAATCCTCTTTAACACAAAAGCAACAATGAAAGTTCCATCATTGGAAACCACTGGAATCAGACAAGGTAACCTGGATCTTCTTCTGTTGCCGAAAGAGTGGCCTGAACATATATATGCATTTCTCCCACTGGGCCACAGATCAGCAGGGTGAAGATATTCCTCTGCTTACTTGCTGCCAGGAATGTTTTAGTTGAAATTTAAATATATATATATATATAAGCTTTAGTCACTTTTGGCAAAACACTTTATACAGGTGTTTTTGAGAGTTGGTTTATGATAACATTAATTTAAAGGGCATCAGATATATATACACTGTAATCCCATGTTCACAGAGGAGAAAAACTAAAAACCATGTTAAAAGGATGTGAGTATCATTTCATAGCATGAGAGCCCCTCACTGTAGGGACTGAATGCAATATCATCTTTCTTGGGATTCTGAACACATGCATGGAACAGTCATACAAGAGCAAACACATTCTTTGAGCACAGCAATTTATGGACATTTCACTCATAACTACTCATTGCATTTACATTTGAGAAATTGGTGCCCTTGTCTTCTTAGGAGGGCTTCCCAGGCGGCTCAGTGGTAAAGAATCCACCTGCCAGTGAAGGAGATGAGGGTTAGATCCCTGGGTTGGGAAGATCCCCTGGAAGAGGAAATGGCAACCCACTCCAGTATTCTTGCCTGGACAATCCCCATGGACAGGGGAGACTGGCAGGCTGCAGTCCATGGGGTCACAAAGAGTCACCTCTGAGCTACTGAGCACATGCAGCACATCTTATGAATAAGATCTGGTGTGGTTTTCTCCCTTTTCTGTCTTAGCCATCAGTCAGTTCCTTTTCACCAACCAGACTGTTTGCAGGTGCTTGTCACCAGGGCAAGGCACAGCCCTACACCCTTGGTGCAAAGGTGGAGTGGCCATGGGGGATGGTGCTGCATCTGCCCGGGCTCGGTGGGGTGGGCCTGGCTGTGCATGGGGACCATTCTCTGGCTGTGCCCATATCCTCCTCATAGTGGTCTGACCCTCTGCCTGCATACCCAGGCCCAACAGTCCAGTTCAGTCCAGTCGCTCAGTCGTATCCGACTCTTTATGACCTCATGGACTGTAGCACACCAGGCCTCCCTGTCCATCACCAGCTCCCAGAGCTTGCTCAAACTCATGTTCATTGAGTTGGTGATGCCATCCAACCATCTCATCCTCTGTTGTCCCCTTCTCCTCCTGCCTTCAATCTTTCCCAGCATCAAGGTCTTTTCCAAGGAGTCAGTTCTTCACATCAGGTGGCCAAAGTATTAGAGCTTCAGCTTCAGCATCAGTCCTTCCAATGAATATTCAGGACTGATTTCCTTTAGGATTGACTGGTTGGATCTCCTTGCAGTCCAAGGGACTCTCAAGAGTCTTCTCCAACACCACAGTTCAAAAGCATCAATTCTTTTGCGCTCAGCTTTCTTTATAGTCCAACTCTCACATCCATACATGACTACTGGAAAAACCATAGCTTTGATTATATGGACTTTTGTTGGCAAAGTAATATCTCTGCTTTTTAATATGCTGTCTAGGTTGGTCATAGCTTTTCTTCCAAGGAGCAAGCGTGTTTTAATTTCAGGGCTGCAGTCACCATCTATGGTGAGTTTGGAGCCGAGACCCAACAGGGTATCTGTTAAATCTCCTTCCTGCCCAGGTTCTTTGTTGCTGCTAAGTCGCTTCAGTCGTGTCCGACTCTGTGTGACCCCATAGACGGCAGCCTACCAGGCTCCCCCGTCCCTGAGATTCTCCAGTCAAGAACCCTGGAGTGGATTGCCATTTCCTTCTCCAATGCATGAAAGTGAAAAGTGAAAATGAAATCGCTCAGTCGTGTCCAACTCTTAGCGACCCCATGGACTGCAGCCTACCAGGCTCCTCCGTCCATGGGATTTTCCAGGCAAGAGTACTAGAGTGGGGTGCCATTGCCTTCTCCAGCCCAGGTCCTCTAGTGCTTTGCTATTCAAAGTGACAGCATCCTGGGCTTCCCACATGGCTCCGTGGTAAAGAAGCTGCCTGCTAATGTAGGAGACGCGGGTTCCATGCCTGGGTCAGGAAGATCCCACATGCTGTGGAGCAACTAGGCCCATGCGCCGCAACTATTGAGCCTGTTCTCTACAGCCTGAGAGTTGCAGCCACTGAACCCTATGCACTCTAGAGCCCATGCTCCACAACAAGAGAAGCCACTACGATGAGAAGCCCATGCGCTGTAACTTGAGAAAGTCTATGCAGCAACGAAGACCCAGCACAATCAGAAATAAGTAAATAAAAATAATTTTTAAAAAACCTCAAAGTGACAGTATCCTGCCCAATCTCAAGCCCCAACCCAGACCCACCAAATCAGAATCTGCATTTTAACAAGGTCCCCAAGAATTCACATGTGTAGTAAGTGTGAGAAACATTGGTCTCCCAGGCTCCTAACCTAACCCCCAGTCCTCATTCTGTCTTGGGAAACAGTTGTCCCTTGTTCCACTCTGCCTAGCAAGCATGGCAGTGGCTGCCCTGTTTATCAGAACCACACAGAAATGGTGCTCTATTGAACAAGATTCTGTGTGTGGTTTTAATAAATCCTAATGGAGATCAGCCCTGGGATTTCTTTGGAAGGAATGATGCTAAAGCTGAAACTCCAGTACTTTGGCCACCTCATGCGAAGAGTTGACTCATTGGAAAAGACTGATGCTGGGAGGGATTGGAGGCAGGAGGAGAATGGGACGACAGAGGATGAGATGGCTGGATGGCATCACTGACTCGATGAATGTGAATCTGAGTGAACTCTGGGAGTTGGTGATGGACAGGGAGGTTTGGCGTGCTGCGATTCATGGGGTCGCAAAGAGTCGGACACGACTGAGTGACTGAACTGAACTGAATGTTTTTTTTCTGTTTTTCTGATTTGCAGTTGACTGGAGTTATCCTAAGAGCAGCCAAGAGGTTCCAAATCAACGTTTATGTCAGAAAATTAGATGACTTCATGTAAGTTTTACTTCTTTCTGCAGAGGCAGAGGGTGGTTTTGCTACATTGACTTTCTGGTGGGGTTGCTGTCGGGAGGGGGTATGGTGCACTTCTAAGTCTGTTCACTCTTGTCCTTCAGGGATGAGGCACAGTCAGCATTTTCATGGGCTGCCTTGGTCTTAGAATTTACTTTTTTTCTTTAAGCAAACATGTATAGAATTCTTTCCATGAATCAGCCATTGTTCTAAGTTCTTTACATACTTATCTATTCCTTACAATAACCCTGTGGGGCTTCCCTGGTAGCTCAGACAGTAAAGAATGATCCCCTGGAGAAACGAATGTCTACCCACTCCAGTATTCCTGCCTGGATAATCCCATGGACTGAGGAGCCTGGCCATGGGGTTGCAAAGAGTCAGGCACAACTGAGTGACTAACTTCAGTTCACTTCATCTCCATTTTACAGATAAGAAAACTGAGGCACAGAGAGGTTTAATAACCTGCTAGAGCTAGAACTCACACAGCTAGTAAAGTTACAGAGGCTGTTCTTACCCATCCAGTAAGCATTTCCCATGGGCTTCCCTGGTAGCTCAGCTGGTAAAAAAATCCGCCTGCAACACAGGAGACCCTGGTTTGATTCCTGGGTCAGGAAGATCCTCTGGAGAAGGGATAGGCTACCCACTCCAGTATTCACAGGCTTCCCTGGTGGCTCAGGGAAGGCTCGATGGGATTCTCCAGGCAAGAATACTGGAGTGGGTTACCATTTCCTTCTCCAGGAGATCTTCCTGACCCAGGGATTGAACCTGGGTCTCCCACATTGGAGGCAGACGCTTTAACCTCTGAGCCACCAGGGAAGCCCTAGATATGGTATATCTAGCTATTATATAGATACCATATAGATATGGTAAGGAATCCACCTGCAGTGCAGGAGACCTGGGTTGCATCCCTGGGTTGGCAAGATCCCCTGGAGGAGGGCATGGCAACCCACTCCAGTATTCTCACCTAGAGAATCCCTATGGACAGAGGTGCCTGGAGGGCTATGGTCCATGGGGTCACAAAGAGTCAGACATGACTGATTGACTAAGCACAGCACACAGAAAACATTTCCCACACCATGGCTCTGGTTCCCTTCTAAGTACAGTCTCCTGCTGAGACTTTACAGTGGACACTGAGAAAATGCTAATTATGATTTAATGGCAAATGAAGACACTGGATCCAAAACTGTAGTATGTATCTATAATATCATATTTATCTTTTTTTTCTGTCTGCCTGTCAATCAGACTTGGTTAGTTTCCCCCATCGAATTTGCCAGATTTAAGCCCAGGTGTTTTGCATCTTTTTAGGAAGCAAGTGTGGTTTGTGAGAATGTATTTTGTGTGTGTATTTCTGAAGGAATATAATTTAGTAGTTATGATCTAGAGCCTTAGAATCAAAATGGAACTACAGTCCTAGCTCCAGCCCTTGTTCGTGGTAGTTCTGGGTAGCTTACTCTGAGCCATCATTTCCTTGTCTTAAACCTGGGGCAGTAATACCTCTGCATGTGAGAATTAAGATGTGTTCCCAAGATGCCCGGGGCAGAGCTGGTGCTTAGTACGTGCTCACTAGCTGATTCCTCCAGGCTCTTGGATAGACAATATTTAGTCAGTTCAGTTCAGTCTCTCAGTCATGTCTGACTCTTTGCGACTCCATGAATTGCAGCATGCCAGGCCTCCCTGTCCATCCCCAACTCCCGGAGTTCACTCAAACTCACGTCCATCAACTCAGTGATGCCAACCAGCCATCTCATCCTTGGTCGTCCCCTTTTCCTCCTGCCCCCAATCCCTCCCAGCATCAGAATCTTTTCCAATGAGTCAATGAGTCTTTTCCCATGAGTTGGCTGGAGTCTTCCCTTCCATAACTCTTGGGAGTATAGTTTTCATTTTGATGAATTTGCTTTCAGCATCTTGTGCTTTGGTAAAGACACTTTCCATAAATGTGCAACACTTCAAATTGCTAGACTGTGATCTAACGGCTGATTGTTATGTGTTTGCAAAGGTAAGAAGGCTGCATAAATTCTGGGTAATTCAATTTTCATGCTGGAATTTTCATATACACTTACCTCATTGGGCCAGTGTGCCATCATAATGAAGATGTCTATAAAATAATCTTTTTTGTTGTTTTTATAGTGAAACAGGAAACATTCAAACCCTGGTTTTCCCAGTGATGTACATCAATGAGGTAAGTCCTAGGAGGGAGCCATGGGTATATTTCACCTATGGAAGCTTGGGGACCTTCCATTATGGTGTCTGTGATTGTAGCTATGTGTAATTTTAGATGTGAGAAAGGGCAAAGGTGATTTTTTTTAAAACCTGTTTGTCCTCAGAAATTTTCTGTTTATATGTTTACATGAATCTGTCTGTGAGATTTGAAAATGACAGAAATTTCCCTTGTCAAGAACATGATGTGGGTGAAGCTCCTTTCTGGAAGCTGGTCGTGTAAGAACCAAAATGGTGATCAGTTTACCATTTATTGCTTGAGAAAAAGAGTGAAAAAGAGCATGAGCTGGTTGAGAAATGATTAAATAAAATGGGATACTTGCCCATTGATTGCAGTGATATGTGGTTGCCTTATCCTTCATCACAGCATAGATGTCTCTTCTACTTTGTGATAAACAAGCATACATCATGAATTATAGGAAACAGATCCTGTCTTAGTTCAAACAAAAGGAGTTTCTCTGAAGAAATTTCTTTGACAGTGTACCCAGAGAAATACTATCCCTAATTGTTAGGTATAAATTGAAGTTTTGTAAATAAAGCATATTCTGAAGGCTCAGAAAACACTTACCCACTATGTAAAACACCTGTGATAAATTTTTCTCTGGATCACATATCACACTTACTATAGGGATTTCTCCTCAATTTCCCTTCTCTCTTTCACCCAGTTTTGAGAGAAAAGCTGCAGGATCAAATTCTTGACTGGACTGGCTTCCAGTGTTAACAGTAACATTTTTTAAAGTTTTGTGATTTTTCTATCTTCCATAAAAATATTTTTTCTTTGCAGAAGATTTAGTAACAGAGCTTAGCAAGAAAAGACAAATTAAAAATGATTTCTCACAAAACCTGAGCCAGACTGGTAAACTGTTTTTAACTTGCTTTATTTTCCTCAACAATGTGTTATAAAAACCATTCTCCAAAACAGCTTTGTAAAAATAATTTGATGTTTTGCATTTTGAAAAACAACACATGCTCTTTCTGGAACTCTTGGGAAATTAAAAATAACATTTAAAAAGTGAACTGCTTAATAAGCAAGCCCATCCCTCAGAGAAAAATGCAGGTGACATCTGCTTACATTGCCTCAGTATTTTTCTGGTTTTGGTATTACAAACTTGAGACCCATACAGTAGATTGAGCTTGATATCTTTTTTTTTTTTCACTTAGCATTGTATTAGTAGCCACACTGATAAACTTTTGAAGGGTTTGTGATTACAATTCTAAGACAAGGCTTTTATTGTTTCATAGGAAAAATTCAGGCAATATTTACCATTTACAGGACCTATTTGCTGTTTCTCCTGGGTTATTACTGTTATTGTTTGTGGGGAGCGCCTTGGAAGTAGGGCTTTGTGAGAGTATGGCAGGGCCCTGTTCTGCCAAGTTGCAGCATATCTGAAGTCCCCTCCACCTGAACCTTTGCTTTGACTTTTTGCTAAAGACTGGATTGTGTCCGGGGAATGATGGAGTGAAACCTCGTGCTTTTGCTCCCACCCAGAAAGAACTTGACTTTTCCCTAGGAAAGTAAAACGTTAGACCTGGAAGCGACCTTGGAGACTGCTCTCTTACCCCTTTTTTCCAGAGGAGACTCTGATGGGCCTTCACCTGCAAATTGAGCCTAAATTAAACCTAAACTCCCAGTTGTTGCTAATAATTGTTATAGCATTAAGCTCTTCAGAGTACATCATGAGAAACGCTGGGCTGGAAGAAGCACAAGCTGGAATCAAGATTGCCAGGAGAAATATCAATAACCTCAGATGTGCAGATGACACCACCCTTATGGCAGAAAGTGAAGAGGAACTAAAAAGCCTCATGATGAAAGTGAAAGAGGAGAGAGAAAAAGTTGGCTTAAAGCTCAACATTCAGAAAACGAAGATCATGGCATCTGGTTCCATCACTTCATGGGAAATAGATGGGGAAACAGTGGAAACAGTGTTACACATTATTTTTTGCGGCTCCAAAGTCACTGCAGATGGTGACTGCAGCCATGAAATTAAAAGATGCTTACTCCTTGGAAGAAAAGTTATGACCAACCTAGATAGCATATTGAAAAGCAGAGAGCCATTACTTTGCCAACAAAGGTCCATCTAGTCAAGGCTATGGTTGTTCCAGTGGTCATGTACGAATGCAAGAGTTGGACTGTGAAGAAGGCTGAGCACCGAAGAATTGATGCTTTTGAACTGTGGTGTTGGAGAAGACTCTTGAGAATCCCTTGGACTGCAAGGAGATCCAACCAGTCCATTCTAAAGGAGATCAGCCCTGGGTGTTCTTTGGAAGGAATGATGCTAAAGCTGAAACTCCAGTACTTTGGCCACCTGATGTGAAGAGTTGACTCACTGGAAAAGACTCTGATGCTGGGAGGGATTGGGGGCAGGAGGAAAAGGGGACAACCGAGGATGAGATGGCTGGATGGCATCACCGACTCAATGGACATGAGTTTGAGTGAACTCCAGGAGTTGGTGATGGACAGGGAGGCCTGGCACGCTGCGATTCATGGGGTCGCAAAGAGTCGGACACAACTAAGCAACTGAACTGAACTAAGCTCTTCAGATACCTCAGCCATGACAGTTTAAGGTGATAATACCTTTGCCTTTATCCAGAAAGTGTTATTCTAGAATATTCCTTATATATCAATACCCTGTGCGATTCTGGTTAGCCTAGACTTCTCTGAACACTCTCTGTTGAGATCTCTGGTCCCGATTAGTATAGCTAACTAAGAGAGAAATTATACTTTCTACATGCCATTTGTTGGGAGTATTTCATTTATTTATTCATCTAATCAACTGACATTAATTGAGCACCTACTGTTTATGGAGTGCTATATCCAGCTTTTAGTTGACTGAAATAAAAGTCTTGACTTCAGGAATACTTCACAGTCAAGAGGAGACAAATAGGTAAATAGGTAAATAGGCAGTTACAATGCAGAATGTGAAGACAGTGATGGAGGATTTTAGAATGTGAGAGGGCAGCTCAGAAAAGGGGCCTTGAATGAGGCCTGATGTGGCCAGAGAAGACTTCTGGAAGGAAGTTATGCTGAACTGGACTTTGAAGGATGAGCTGGAGTCTGATACAAAAGAAAAGCTGGTATCATCCCAGTATTTCCCCCTCCTTTTTCAGGAGGGGGAAATACTTCCTGGTATTATCTGAATATTTTCTCCCTCCTTTCCCCCACCAATTTAGAGTAAAACATGCTCAGGAGGAAAGAGGAGACATTAATGACTAAGTGCCCCCTCTGGCTATTCTAACTTATAAATGGATTTTCAGTATCTCTGGTTTGCTGACAGGAGGACATACCCAAATTGTGTTTAATGATTTGGAAGAAAGATAGCACAAAAAGCTTTACCCCCTGGATATTCATTAGTAATCAAGGGAATACTATTTTCTTGCTCCTCTCCGCAGAGTGTTCTCATTGATAAAGAGACTGCAAGTCGACTGAAGTCTGTGATTAACACTACTCTGATTGTCACCAACATACCCTACATTATCATGGCGCTGGGTGTGTTCTTTGGTCTGATCTTCACCTGGCTTGCATGCAGAGGACAGGGATCCACAGATGAGGTGAGCAGTGGCTGGAGGAATGTCTGCCTTACAGGATTATGTTCAGCTGTGCTTCACTGAAGGGGTGTCAGTGGGCTTATTAGGGTGGACTCTGAGGTTTGATGCTGGGCACAGTGATTTCATGGTTGTGTTACTTAGGCTGAGCTGAGCCAAAGGAGAGGCAAGGGAAGTGTGTCAAAGATGGAGAGGTGATAAAATAATACTCTTCAGTGTTTCAGACTCTCTTGTTGGGACTAGAACCCCTGGGAGTAAGGATTACATCTTTGGAAAGAAGAATATATAACAGCTGAGCACCCAGACTTTGGTGTCAGAATGTCCAGGTTCAAATTCCAGTTTTGACTCTTAATAGCTGTATGACCCTAGAAATCATACCTTAGTTTCTCCGTCTGTAAAATGGGATAACTGCACCTCACTTAGGAATATTTTGTGAGGACTTGATGATACTTTAAACCTAAAGCACTTGGCCCAGTGTAAACATTTAGTAAGAGCTCAATAAATATTAGTTATAGGACAAAACAGCTCCATGATTACAGAGCAAGGCAGCCAGGGATCTGCTTGGAAAGAATCCCTGGTGTATCAGGAGATACCTACCACTGAGTCGTTACTGCACAATAAATGGTGGGCACAGGGGAGTGGTTCCTTTTCTGGAGAGATGGGAACATCCCCACATGGATGGGATAAATGGTCAAGTTGGCTTCCCTAAGTGACCAACAGGCCAACCCAGGGGTCTAAACGCCTTCGATGAGCCTTTCTTAAATACCCACCAGCTTTCCAGTTGGCAGCAAAGGCTTTTTCCCCTTCTCTCTTCACCACCTCCATTAAGTGTCTGAGGCAACTACGAAGTAGGAAATGAAATAGGCTGAAACCATCTAAATCATGTTAGTTCAGATTTCCCTGCGTGCTCCCAGTATGCCTCTCGACCCACGCCCATCACATTAGCATGAATTAGGGGTGAGGCAGCAATCTTCACATCTCTATCTATGGATCTTAAAGTCACTCTAAAATGGATCTTACTGCCACAGACACAGATGAAAGCCCACGTAAGTGTCATGAGTGCTGCTACAGTTAACCATCTTCACATATTCACAAGCAAACAATTACTGCACCCACCGCCTCCAAGACATTGTTCTCTGATGGGTTTCCCCTTGAAGGAGGCAAATTAAATAATGTGTGATGAGGATTATGTTTCACGTCGACACAGGGAAGGGTACTGCTCCAGTGTCAGGGTGAGGATGTTAGAGCAGGCCTCCTGGAGAGGATTAGAGCTGAAAGTTAAAGAAGGAACAGGAGGAAGCAGGCCAAGAGAAGAGGTGAGAGGATGACATCCTTCCTAGCGGTTTCTCCTCTTTCCGCCTTCCTCCATCCCCTCCCCACACCTTTTGTATCTGGGAAGAAGCCGGTGATGTGACCGCCTAACCCCACTGTCCTCTCTCTCCTGGTCTCAGGGAACTGCAGACGAAAGAGCGCCCCTCATACGAACCTAATCAAACCACGAGCCGTGCTTGGGGAAGGAAGCATGCACACTGTTCTGACCTGGGCCGTGATGACATGGGGCAACCGCCTGTGTCCTCACGGGCTTGCCGCCTGGTGAGACAGGAGGAGGACGCGCTCATCACGGTGCTCTAGCGTGTGATGAGCACCTTCCGGCAGAGGTTCAGGAACAGGCTGACCTGGTTGGCCGTTAGGATCCTGTGGTCCCTGACAGATTGTTTTCTTTTTCATGTGTCTAGCAAGTATTTAATAAACGCTTGTAATTTTTTGTTATTGTTGGGTGCTGGTAGCTCCAGAATTTTGTGACCACTGTCGTGGTTATAATGTCTTTGCATCACTTGTTAATGCTACTTGGTCTAACCTTATTCAATTCTCTTCATTCACCACACTTTGTGCTCAGAATACATACATATTACTTTATGTTGTATTCCTCCATTCATTTCATCCACCAAACAGAAGTAAATAAGAGTTCGGAATGCAGGGTAAAATGGTAAACATCATTCAGTAGTATTCAAATGCATTTAATTTCCTCTTTTGAAAAAGTACATATTGCCTTTCTTGCAAATCTTCAGTTCATAATTCCTCCAGGATAATAATTCAGTCTTCTGACCAGCTTTCACCCAGGATGGGAATAAGTGGGGAAGGGGTTGTTGGGGTGGTCCCCATGAGTTGATAGTGACAAGCACCTGAGGATTTTTGACTTGTACTTTTGTGAATTGAAAGAATGCATAAATAATGTTGGTGAGGACAAGTACAGATATTTCATATAGAATAGAGTGCTAGTTATGACTTTTGTGGGTAGTTTGTTTCTTTTTTTTTTTTTTTTAGTCAGAATGATCTTGATGTGGAAAGGTGTTTCTGGGAAAATGTAATCGGTAACTGATGTTTTTTGCCCCCGAACCACCCTTGCCAAATATGACTGTATTAACTACAATACTATTGAGTGATTATTTGTAAAATTATTTATCAATATAGGAAATCCATCTATCCACAACCTAACTTACACTTCAATTTCAGGAAGTCTTACTGCACTAAATACACATTTCTTCTGGGGCAGTCTACTTGGTAACTCTGAGATTGTTTCTGAGTTGTTCTCACCTCAGATTCAGTTCCGTCTGATGTTTTGTGGCTCACTGTCACTCACTGAGTAGAGAAAAATGTGCCCTGTGCTTCCTGTGACAATCGTTTTGCTGACAGAGTGATGGTGTTTTAAAATATTGCACAGGAAGTACTTTTAAGAAAGGTCGCTTAGTGTCAAAAGCAGAGCCACCTGTCTGCAGAAGACCTCTTGACTCTCAATGTAACCTGAGTCAGGATTGAGAACCATCCATTGTCACAGAATTCAAGCATATTGAAGGGCAGTTTCTCTGATTCTTAATGCTCACTATTCATTTTGGATTGAGAAACTTGTACAGTTAATCTGGCAGACCGCACAGAGAACTTCTCAACAACTGAATCATTCTGCAGGATTTTTTTTGTTTAAAACGAGATTTCAGTGTAAGCAAATGAGGGGGAAAAGCCACAGATTTCACAAATATAGCTTCTGATCCCTGTATGGAGCCAATAAATCATTTTCTTGCCCCAATTTTCCTACTCTCTACACTAAAGCAATATGTAATGTTTCCCTTTTTTGAAGGAGCAATTCATTAAACTCTCAGTTTCTCTATAAATTAAGATAGAACCTATAGATACCCCAAATCACCAAAATGTGAGATGCTAAATTGAAGTTATTTTGTCTTTAGTAATGCCAAATATCTAGATGTTTTAATTCATCAACATTTAACTAGATAATTGGTACATCTTATTGTTATGCACCCACTTGTTCACACAAATAAAACTGATAAGTCAGTGCATACCCATTGATTCATTCTATCATCAAGATATAATCATCTGAGATGAAATTTTAAAATACTATGATAACAGGTAAAGATGTACACGTTTTGATTGAGTCCCACACAGCCAGGGACCCCAAAACATATTATTTTCATATGATTCTTAATAGTTACTTGGCTTAAAAAAATCACATTTGATATTTTCCTCCTAAAAAATCTGTGGCAAACCCATATGCTGCAGTCAAGATTACAGATTGGTTAAGAACGAATGTACCTATTTGGTTTTCGGTTGAAAATAACAAACGGTTCCTCGTGATCATTTTTGTGGAGCTGTTATCCTAGACAGGCTCCCAAAATCTTTGTGATTGTCACAATCAAAGAATACCATGTCCTGTACTATGATGCTCAATTTACAGAGAAACCCAACAGAGAGAGGTTACCTCCCTTCTCTCGAGGAAAACTGGGAGTTGAACACAGGACAGGAAATGGGCTTTGCCACTTTCCACTCCAGGCTTCTCCCACTAGACTTTATTCTAGAAAGATCACTAATGGTCAAGCAGGGCAGGTACTACACAACTAACTTCTATTGGGGTTTTTACTTAAGAGAGACTAATTCTTTCAGTTGCTTGAAATGAGAGTTCTGTAAAAGGTGACCTCCATCCTCGGCCCTCTGGACACTATCACTGGGATTAATTACTTGTGACTATTAAAGAGAACGCTGCCCAGAATGTTCTTCCTGTAGTTTATACTGCTGGTTCCTTTCATGTGATTCTTGACATGTGTATTTCTACCCTTAATGCAATGGACTATTTCACTAATAAAAAACTTTCTATGAAATTGCACTGGAAACTGTATGTTATGTCATCAAGTGTTCAGTGGTCCATGGAGTTTGATTTGAAAGGTGCTGTTCGCCCTGTGGATGGAATCAGGCTTGAGTCATACCTCTTAGGCCACTTCCAATTTGAGCTCAAACTGTGGTGGACAGTTAGAGGCAGCCTGACAAGCCTCACTTCAGGTAGGTCCAGTGCTGTGCTTTTTTGCCTCAAGTCTTTCTCCAGAGCCCCGGAAGCCCCTCAGGAGCATGGGGGTTAATACTCCCAATTACTCATGCTCTGGGGCTTCCCAGGTGGCTCAGTGGTAAAGAATCCGCCTGCCAATGCAGGAGATGGAAGAGATCTTGATCCCAGGGTTTGATCCCTGGATTGGGAAGATCCCCTGGAGAAGGAAATGGCAACCCCCTCCAGTATTCTTGCCTGGAGAATCCCATAGACAGAGGAGCCCGATGAGCTATAGTCCTTGGCATCGCAAAGAGCTGGACAGGATTTAGTGACTAAACAGCAACAACTGATGCTCAACCAGAGTGGGCAGGAGTCAACTGCTAAGGGCGCCAGGTCTCAGAGGGCCAGTTCTCAGGCTCACTCTACTCGGTCCCTCAGCTAGGGTTGCCTGGACCAGAAACTGCTCCTGTTATAATTCCTTCATCCCCAGCCTGACTCTCCTTACCCCCACACAGCTGCCTCCAACCAAATAATCTGCCTGTTTTAACCCCCCTATTCAGGTCTGTTTCCAGGTGAACATAAAGTGAAATGCAGACAAATCCACCCAGAGGGTGCAGCAAGATCAGAGAGCTGTTGAAGAACTACTAGACTTTTGTGTCTGCAGACATTTGGACTGAAGTTATTAGGCCCAAAGTTTAGATTCTCTTTAAAACCTTTACCACGCCAATAATAGTGCAACTTACTTCTGAAGTCAGAGCCAATCCAGATCAATCATATTTAGCTCAGTGTTACAAACATCCTTATATTATTAAGGATACTTGAAAACCTCAGTGTATGTGCTTCCTAGGGACCCCCAAAGCTGATTTCAACTGGCTTAAGTCATAGGAGAAGTTGTGGGATCATAAATGTAAACTTTCAATGAAGTTTCAAGATGTTCTGGGAACCTGACTTGGAGCTGAGGGAAGGCTTGACTAAGGAAGCAACATTTGACTAAGACTGAAGAACAGGCAAAGCGAAGCATTGCAGACAAAGGTAACTGGACGCGCAGGAGCAAGAAGGAACATGTTACATGGGACTGAGATAATATCTGTCTAGAATTCAGAGGAAGAATAGTGGGCGATTAGGCTGGAAAGAAAAGCAGCCTTATTGTGCCCTGTTTAAGATTTCATTACGTATTATATGATTCTACTTGCAAGAGGTACTTAAAATAGATTCATAGAGACAAAGAGTAGAAAGAGTGGTTACTGGGGGCTGAGAGAGTGGGGTTATTGTGTGCCCCAGTTGTGTCCAACTCTTTGTGACCCCACTGACTGTAGTCCAGCAGGCTGCTCTGTCCTTGAGATTGTTCAGGCAAGAAAACTGGAGTGGGTTGCCGTTTTCTCCTCCCAGGGATCTTTCCAACTCAGGGCTCACACTCACAACTTGCGTTGGCAGGCGGACTCTTTACCACTAGCACCACTATTTCTAAGGCCAACAGGAGGAACCCATTAAAGGGTTGTGAACTGGGCTGTTGGCCAGTGCAGGACAGGGAGAAGAATGGGATATGTGACAGGTTTGTTTAGGAAAAACTCATTCTAGCTGCAGGGTGAATAAACTGGAAGAGCCAACCTGGATACAGGGAGGTCAGTTACGAGGCTGTTGTGTTAGGTGGTTTCTTTGGGGTCCCCACTGACGTTTAAGATGGGTTTTGTCGAGGTATCATGAACCAGCTGGCAGGTGAATTCCACAAAGCTGCAGAGCATGGGTTAAGTAATGGGTTTAATATGGAAAAAAAATTATAGAAAAAGGAGACAAGAGATACAGGTTCCATCCCTGGCTCGGGAAGATGCCCTAGAGGAGAGCCTGGCAACCCACTCCAGTATTCTTGCCTGGAGAATCCCATAGACAGAGGAGCCTGGCATGCTACAGTCCATGGGGTTGCACAGAGTCCCTGTATCCAGCTTGTGCTCAAATCCAGTAAGTAAAGCAAGGAACTCATTTTTTTTTTTTCTCCTTATCTTCCTCCCAGTTCCAATGTCATCACAGTGTAGCTGGCTGTACAAGCCAGGAACCAGGGACTCTTGCTAGACTCCTGCTTGCCTGCCTCTCCACACCCACCAATCATTAAGCCCACCTGTGCTTCAGTCTCCATCTTCCTGTCATCCCATGGACAGGCAAGCTGAAGGTCAGAGCTCTGTTTGGTCTCAGTGCAGAGAGCATATTTACCTTTTTATAGGACGAGTGTGAAAAAGCAGTCTTGTTGATGGAGGAATACACAAGCAAGTGAAAACAGGCAGTTGGGACTTGGGCTGCCTATGGAATGTTACAATCTCCACTGCTGGGGTGAAGAAGACACCAGTTACATGGGACGTATCATTGGGTGCAGCCCTTCCCCTCCCCTAGGAGAAGGGGGAACCCCCAGTGACAGCTCGCTCATTCACCAGGCAACCTAGAATGAACATCCAAGGTCACAGTCTAACAGTCCTGCTCATTGCATAGCACTGGCTACTGCAGTAGTCTAGGAAGGAGCTGGAAAACGTTTTTTCTGTAAAAAGCCACTTAGAAAATAGTTTAGGTTTTGCAAGCCTCTTTGTCACAACTACTCACCTCTGTTCTTGGAGCATGAAAGCAGTCATAGACAACGCGTAAGTGAATGCATATGTCTGCCACCCAAAGAAACTGTGTTTACAAAAACAGCAGCCCACATTTGGCCCCTGGGCTGTCATTTGCTGATCCCAGGTCTGGGTAAGAGGTTACAAAAATTTGAATCAGGGAGATGGCAGTGGAAATGAAGTATTTTTGAAATATTTAAAAGATAAAATATATAGGTGGTTGTTGTTCAGTCGCTAAGTTGTGTCTGACTCTTTGCAACCAAAATAATGGGACTTGGAGATAAAAATGGGAAAGGCAAGGGAGAGAAACATGTTAAGGAAATCATTCATTCACTCCACAGTACTGAATAAGAGCCTGTCATGTGGATGGGCACTCTGTTAGCATTAGGAACACAACCAGTAAACAAAGCAAAGTTTTCTGTCCTCATGGCACTAAGATTAAGACCACACATGCTAAGTCACTTCAGTCCTGTCTGACTCTGTGAGACCCCATGGACTGTAGCCCGCCAGACTCCTCTGTCTATGGGATTCTCCAGGCAAGAATACTGGAGTGGGTTGCCAGGCTCTCGTCTAGGGCATCTTCCCGAGCCAGGGATGGAACCTGTATCTCTTGTCTCCTGCATTGGCAGATGGGTTCTTTGGTGGTGGTAACTGCTAAGAATATTAAAATAGCCAGCGACAGGAGTGGAATCAGGGGAGGCTTCGTACTGAAGAAATGCTTGTCCATTCTTTTCCATCTGAAATTATTCTTTCTAGCCACAATTTCTGTGATTTGGCTCGGCTGGGTCTTCTCTCTCGGGCTCTGCTCTGGTCATATTACTGGTGCTCAGCTGTAACCTCTTCTCACTTGATCCTCTCTCCCTGACAATCCCATTGGCTCCCAGGCTTCAATAACAACCTAAACCTCATGGACCTCTCAGTTTAACCTCAGTCCCACATATCCAAGCACCTGCTGGATATCCTCAAACAGCTTGTGCTCAAATCCAGTAAGTAAAGCAAGGAGCTCTTTTTTTTTTTTTCCTTATCTTCCTCCCAAGTTCCAATGTCATCACAGTGTAGCTGGCTGTACAAGCCAGGAACCAGGGACTCCTGCTTGCCTGCCTCTCCACACCCACCAATCATTAAGCCCACCTGCTCATCAGTCTCCATTCCTGTTGTCTTCATCCATATACCAGTGTTCTCACTGAGACTCCTGGAATGACCACTTTTAGAATTACTTAATTACTCGCTTACATTTTCGAAACACGTAATAGGTTTTATACTGCAAAGTTTTCCTCCACCCCATCTCCTTGCCACCCAGTTCATCTTCTCAGAAAACAGTTATTCATTTTTAAAAATGTATCTTTCCAGGTATATTTTATACAAATATGTGTAATTACATAGTCTAGCTCTCTTCCCCACTGAAGTTGTAGCATACCATATTCAAGGTCTTGTGTTTATGTAATTTATCTCTGAGATCGTTCTTTTCAGTACACAGAGCTTTACTGTTCCTATTGCATCGCTGAATAGTATTCCTTTGTATGAATGCAACTATTTGGGCAAAACACTGTTTCCAATCATTTGTTATTATAAACAGTGTTGTAACAGATAACCTTGTATTCCATTAATTTTGCCAAATAATTTACAAGATAAATTCCTGGAAGTAGCATTGCTAGGTCCAAAGACAATTTTAATAGACATATGGCTTTTTTGTTGGTTTTATTTGTATTAAAGTTACAAAAGCACATAGATTTAAGAATCACATAATTCTACAAAGTCTCCACCAAGAATTCTTTTCTCCCTCTACTGTCTTTTTCTAATTTAAATTTATTTTTAATTGGAGGATAACTGCTTTACAATGTTGTGGTTTCTGCCATAGATCAACATGAATCAATCATAAGTACCGCTATGTTCCCTTCCTCTTGAACTTTCCTCCCACCCAACCTACCAAGAATTCTACAAAAAAAAACCCCAAAACCTAAATTCTCAGAGGCACTTCTTTCTCTCTTTTTCTCCCCGCGCTCCACCACCCCCCTCCCCCATTACCCCATAACTTTAAGTGATTTGGTTCTTGGTGAATGTTCCACTGACTCTCCAAGGGCGTCCTGGGTAGCTCAAATGGTAAAGAATCTGCCTGCAATGCCGAAGACGTGGGCCCGATCCCTGGGCAACCCACTCCAGTATTCTTGCCTGGAGAATTCCACGGGCTGAGCCTAGCGGGCTACAGTCCACGGGGTTGCAGAGTCGGATGCGACTTTCACATTGACTTTCCACTAAGGAGAAGGAGGATTTAGCTTTCTTCGCTACCCTGTCTTCATTAGACACTGGCATTCAGCCTGCTTGCATATCTTTCCCCAGGGGGCCTCCCTAAAGCCGTTTTAAAAGGCTCTCGGGCGGCAGGTCACAGCAAGCTTCCCGGCATCTCACCTAGGCTGTGAAGCTCCACGCCGGGTGAAGCCACAAGGCCCCCGGAAGCTAGCCGGGCCGGGGGCGTTCCCTCTCCATCCTCCACCCACTACGCCTTTCCAGCGTTCCGGCCTCTACGGCTAGGCCAGAAAAGAGGCGGAACTCCCTGATCTGGAGGCGGTTTCCTCGCCGGATTGAAAAGCGGCGTGCACCAAGTGTCGCGGGAGCAGCACCTCGGTCCCCTGCTCCCGCGACATGGCCTTCAACTTTGGTACTCCGTCTGGCACTTCAGGTACCGCTGCAGCCACCGCGGCTCCCGCGGGTGAGTGACTGCCCCGGACTTCTCCCGGCGAGGAGGGGAGGTCTTCGGTCCGGCCCTTCCGTCCGAGAGACTCTTCGGTTTGGGAATCCTGGGGTCTCTTGCCCGCGCGGAGACTTTGGGGGCTTCGGAAAAGGGCGGGCGGCAGCCGAGCGGGCGACGGCGGCTCCTGAGGAGGCCGCGGGAGGAAAGGGGGCCCAACCCGGTGCTCGCGCGCGCGGGTGGGGCCCCGCAGGCCCCTCTCCTCCTAGGGTTCGTTTCCCGCCATCCGGTAGTCGGGCTCGGAGAGACCCGAGGCGGCTTCTCTCACTCTTTGCCAGAGACCCGTCCTCCCTCCCCTCCCCGCCGCAGCCTCCGGGACTTGCGCGAACTCGTCGCGGGTTTCCCGCTGCTGGGTTCGGCGAGGATCCGGCTGGGGAGCGTGAAGCGCTGCCCTGCGGCTCCCTCGGCCCTGGCCCTTTAGCTCCTCGCTGCGGGACTGCAGGCTCCTGCCCCTTCCTCCTATCCCCGCCTCCTCGGCTTTCTTAACTCAGGTTGGAACAAAGTCAGGGTTTGTCTTTGTTCACTTCTGTGAAACCTCCTGCAGACTCTTCTAATCCTTATCTTGCTTTCTTTTTCTTCTTTTTTCTTCCCTCTCTCTCCCTTTAAAATTGTTTGTTTCTTTGCCTGCACGCCTATCAGGATTTGGTGGGCTTGAGACTGCCAACTCCACCGCCAGTGGGTTTAATTTTGGGGGTTTCGGATTAACTGCTAATCCTGCAGTGAACTTTAATATTGGGAATTTCGGTGTTTCTACCACCTCGGCGACTCCGTTCAATTTTGGTAACAGTCTGGCAAGTGCAGGTAGATATGCGGGTCGTCTGTGTAACGAATGTTGGGAGCTGGAGTCCAAGAATATTTTATGGTTCCAGAGTTTGAGAAAGAACAGCGACTTGTCTAATAAGGAAAGGAAAATCATTTCCTAACGTCGAATAAAAAACATTTGTATTAAGTTTTGACTCGTAAAAGATTTGGTTTGGGGAAGTCTTGCAAGTTATTATATAATATTCCTTTGTTAAATTTGCATTTGATTGAGTAGAATGTACCTTCCGAGTGATATGAAATTGGAGTGGATTTTTATTCTGAGTGGAATACGTCTTCCAAATTATTAAGTATCTCTTTTCAAAATATAAGTTCAACAGTCAGGCCCGTTTTCCTGGAATTCTTGGACTCCAGCAGTCATTTTTTTCCCATTTTTCCTGCATCTTTCATTGGAATTTCATTTGTCACTGTGTTTCCTGAGAGAAACAAATCTTATACGAACAGCAGCAACCTGTCTTGGTTTTTAATCTGTATAATAATAATAATGTCTTTCTTTAATAAACTAAGGAGATTAGGATACATTTCTGTAAGGTAATGTAATTATAGTAACAGTCCCCAGTTCTTTACTGGATTTTTTGAGAAAGGACCAGAGCAGTTTATTTTCACATAGCACTGACTTCTAAAATGTAGGCTAGACATCTTTGCACTAAGAAAGATAATTTTGAAGATTTTGTATCTATATGGATCATTTGAAGCTCATTGAAACTTCTGCAAAACACAAACTTTGTGTGTCTATATATATGAAAAAATTTTAAGTAGGTCTCTGTACCTTGCATACAATGACTCTATAGAAAAGTCTTATTCTTCAGCTGCTCGTATATGAATTTATTGTTCATATTCTCTAACATATGCCACTTATGCCCATGCCAATTATATGCATTTGGTAATCATGATTTATTCCCTAAGACCTATTTGGAAGTCTGGCATTTTGTGCAGTCACTTGTTACTGCAATGTGAATATGACCTTGGCATTTGATTTGAAAACATTTTGAAGAATACTTGAGTATTCCAAAGATTAAACAATCCGTTATCATTAAGGTGTATTTAAAGTGATCACATATCATTGTTGTTTGGTATGTTTACTTTTCCTTCTTTGCTTAAAATTGGCACTGGGTAAAACAGAAACATTATTCTGAAATTTGTGTTTCCGAACAAATCCACCCAGCTCGTAACTCAACAGCAATGAATAAACCAGTTGGTATTTGCTTGATTTCATGTTCATTTGGAGTTGTCACTGTTAAATTTTGAGTTGTGATAACTGGTTTAACTATTTTTACATACGTTCATTAACTTAGTCTTCAGCAAAGGATTGATTGAAATTCTTGTTTACTTTTTAAATTTTATGTCCTGGCAGATCCATTATTATTAATAAATATTTTTCATATTATGGAGCATGTTAAGATACCAGTGCTTTTATCGTATAGCCAATTCAGACTATATCTTAGTTTTTCTGTGACACTTAGAAGTAATGAAAAAGATTAGGAACAATATTTAGTATTTTAGGTGATTTTTATCAAAATGTTTGCAGTTTGCAGTACCACAGTAGAATCTACAAGTAAATAGAGTATTTGGTTGTGCCTGGATGCAACATGTAGTCTACTCTTCAATAATTTTCCCAGTCGGAATCATATGATGACTATCAATGAGCTGTGGGTTTTTTTCCTTTTTGTATCTCTTATATTACAATATTAATGAATCTCTGCTCTTATGCCAGAAATATATGAGATTGAATATTAGAATCCCAGAAAGTCTGCAGTATAACTCAGAGAGGACTAATGGTTCAAACATCTGTCTTAAAAGTCTTTTCCGGCATCTCACTGGTAATCAAAGACTGACAGTAAGGGGAGAAAAAGCAATTTTAGATTGGCTAGCATTTCACTCCACTCATATGTCAAGTTGCATCGGTAAAGATTAATTTTGTCTTTAGATTTATCTGAAAATGAAATTTGTGTATCTGTCAGTTCCCAAACTGTGGTGCAGGGTCTGGTGATGGCTCTGTTCTCCTTTGAAGCCACTACCGCCTTTGATTTTTTTTTCCCTTATTTCTTCAAGAAGTAACATTCTTGTATAAAAGTCATTATATTGGTATATTTAATTTGAAAAGTTGATTAGTCTTGATGGAGACCAAGTAGAAATGTAAGTTAGAATATAAATTAATCCACCAAAACCAAGGTTGCAAACTGGCAACACAGTCTACCGATACGATGTTTATCACACTGTCTTAAAAATATTTGAATTAGTTGCAAAAAAATCAGTTGAATCTGGGTTTAAAATTATGTAAATTTCACATTAAAAAATTAAAATTTTCTATTTCTCTTGGGGAAAATGGGAATATATAACACTACTCAACTACCATTCTCCTGTAGCAGTCATCTGCTGAAATTTAGGAACTGCTGCCATTTAAAAAAAACTGTACACCTTGATCACTTCCACCAGTCAGTAAACACTCAGCCTATTTCATTAATATTAACAACCTGTGTCTTGTCGACATTTGAATTTGCAACCCCTGCTCTAAAAGTACATAGTCATTTTAGTGTGTACACAAACACTAACTAAATAGGCTTAACATGTTTTCTTAGCCATAACTTAATCTCCTCTGTAGTTGAAAGGTATATATTACATTGTGGCAAATACTTACATAATTTGGAAAGGAAATTACCTCGTATGTATTCAAAAATTCTTCATTTCTATTTTATTTATGCTTTTTTAATTAGGTGGGTTTGGAGGATTTGGGACAACGTCTACCACAGCGGGTTCTGCATTCAGCTTTTCTACTCCAGCTAACACAGGCACTACTGGTAAGAAGATATCTTATATCATTTGTAGAAGAAAATGAGCTACAGATCAGATATCTTTTTTAACTTGAAATTGCTAATTTTTCATTCAAAGGATTCTTTGGTAGTACTCAGAACAAAGGTTTTGGATTTGGGACTGGTTTTGGCACGACAACTGGAACTAGTACTGGCTTAGGTACTGGTCTGGGGACTGGACTTGGATTTGGAGGATTTAATACGCAGCAGCAGCAACAGCAGCAACAGACTAGTAAGTACAGGAGGTTTTCATTTTCAGATATGAAACCATAACAATGTAGATGATATTATTTAGTGCACTGTTCAAAACATTTGAGTAGATAACCTTTTTGGGGGGAGGAGTTATAAATATCGTATTCCACAGGATTCCAAAAGTTTCTTCTCATGTTCAAATATAATGATAGCAACTGAGGAAAAGACAGATTGGCCTGATTATGATTGTAAGACCTCTGTGTTTAGTGTCATTCTATTAAAGTTTTTGTTGTTGGTAAAAATAACACAGGTATGTAAAGCTGCACAGAAATAGAGCTTCATGAATTGTTTATAAGATGAATGACCTTTGTAACCACTGCCCATGTCAGGAGATGGACCCTAACCAGCCACTTCAGAAACCTTCCACATTCTTCTCCTAGTCATTTCCCCATCAAAGGAAATAGCTTTGCCTTTTATGTTGATCACTTCTTTACTTTTCTTTATGGTTTTGTTACTCAAGTGTGTGAACAGTATTGTTCACTTTGATTTGTCTTAAATCTCTGTAAGTCCTCCTTTTTAGTTTTCTTTTTTATTTTTCAATTTGTTGATGAAATCAGATCATTTGTCCTATAGAGGTTGACAGGACTTTATGATTGCATTCCTTTTGTATAGTTAACATACCTTTATCCTTTGTATTTCTTGTAAATTGGGTTGGATCTAAGGGATTATTTATATTGATCATTCAGTTTTTTATTTTTTTGCAAGACTACTTTATAAATAGTATTGTATTATTTTATCAAGAGGCATATAATGTCTGATTGTCTCTATTTTTTGTGATATTACCAGCAGCCATTGGTGATGATTACCAAGATCCATTAATTCGTTAGGGGTTGCCAAATGGTATTATTCCAACTGTGTGCTTCCTTTTCCATTTATTTGTTGAAATACTCCTGTAAAGAGAAACTTCTCCTCATCTACTATTTGAATAATTATTTCCCTTTATTCCTAACTTTCAAAATAAAGATTTGGTTCCCTATCCTTCTCCAAAGGTAACCTTTTTTTTTAATGTCAGGAACTGAAGTATTTAAATTATTTGATATTTTTCAGTCCATTGCTGTTTTCTGTTTTGATGTTTAAATTGTTCCATCTTTAGCCGGTGTAAGCCTCGTCAGGTTGGTTCCCAAGTCATGTTGGTACACAAGTGTAGCATTAGTCTTTGATAGCTTCCTTACTAGCTGGCATGGCAGTATGTTCCAGGGTTATCTTGTATGTATGTATGTATGGTTATATGCTTAGTCGCTCAGTTGTGTCTGACTCTTTGCAACCCTATGGACTGTAGCCCACCAGGCTCCTCTGTATGTGAAATTCTCCAAGCAAGGATACTGGAGTGGGTAGCCATTCCTTTCTCCAGGAAATCTTCTCCTGCATTGTAGGCAGATTCTTTACAACTGAGCCACCAGGGAAGCCCTTTGTCTTGTATGGATTAGTATATTTAATTATCACAAGAACTCTATGAAATAGAACTCTAGATCCAGAGAGGTAACTGAGAGAATTGTGCCTTGTCCATACGTCTTCTGAGATGTTGTACCGGAAAACAGATTCAGATTTCTTGACTTCCTCTCTAATGCTCTGTTTGCTTTTCTGAAGTTCGCTACCTCCTAAAATCACTTCTATTTCATTTTTCTTAGGTGACTCCATTGATTGGCTAGAATTCGCCCTACTCAGTCATTGAAGCTTAGTAACTTATTAAACATGAATTTTAAGAATTATTAACCAATAAAATGAAGAAAATAGAATTTTTTATTCTTATGTTACAAGAAAGTAATATACCTTTCTTACTCTCCTCCTGCAATAATAGAAAGTTAGATGGAAATCCAGATAGTTAAGAAGAAAGGGAAGATGAAGTTTTTTCTTTGTTTCTTGGCATGAAGTCTCTTCAACTATGTTATTATAGTTACGCTTATTTGTCTTTGGAAAAATGGGAGTTTGAATCTGGTGCTGTTTATTTTCAGAATGGAAAGGGCTCATTCTCCTCTACGTGTGTGTTGTTATTTCAAGACTCTGGGTATATAACGTATATATACTGGGTTTATAAGGTTGCTCATAGTCTATAAGGAGAGAGAATAACAAACTTTCAATTAGATTGTCTAATAAACATTCAGTTATAAAAAAGTATATGTGTGAAAGCAGTAAAATACACCATACACAGTGCTTTGGAATGTAAAGGAATAGTCTACTCTTAAGGGACTTAGATGGTTGGTCAGAAAAGGGTATTCTAGGCAGAGGGACTAACATTGACAAAGGCATGAATGCCTGGCACAGTGTGGTGAGTTTGGGACCTGCTGTTGTAAGAAGTTTGAGTTTACTCTGCAAAGACTGTGAAACTTTTGCGTCATTTTTAAAAACTCCTGTTTGTACGAGGCGCTTGGTGTCTGATTATGCTGTCTCTGATATGCCTAATCTCAGTTATCTGCTGAGTTCCTGGACAGTACTTCTTATTCATTGAGCACTTTGGCAGCTGGCTCTGAGTTTTGCTGCTCAGTCAGTAAAGCATCTGCCTGCAGTGCAGGAGACCTGGATTCAATTCCTGGATAGGAAAGTTCCCCTGGAGAAGGAAATGGCAACTCACTCCAGTGTTCTTGCCTGGAGAATCCCAGGGACAGGGGCACAGGCTATAATTTATGGGATCTCAAGAGTTGGACACCACTTAGCTCTATCTTCTGAGTTTTGCTTTTCGACTTGTGCTGTCAATCTGAGTTATTTTAGCATTCACATACCTATGTACTCAGGCAGTCATACCAACTTTTTATTCCGAAGACCTCCATTTCACTTTAGCCACAATTCTTACCTTGGACTTTGGCAACATCTGAAACTGTTCTAGTTCCATAATTCACTAATGTAAACATCCCACAACCTTTGCTCTTTAGGCCTACCTTGTCAGGTACTTTCAACATAGCTGTTCTTGGACCTTGTTTTGATTTTTAGACCTCTGACACTTTCTGCACTTCAATCAGCTCCTTCACTGTTCTTTCTAACTAGCTTGAGTCCTTGTCCTTCCATTTCAGTCACTCTTACCAAGATGCTAAACTTCCTTATCCTTGTATCACGTTTCCCTGAAAGAACAACCTGAAGCCTGTGTAAGCCCAGTATCTATGTAGATAACCTCTTGAGAAAATCATACAGTACAGGAAATGGAATAGTACCTCTGAATTCTTAATCACCAACCCAAGTTGGGCCCTCAACATTCCTTGGTAATCCTGTGAGGTTTCTATTTTCAGATTATTCTCCTGCTTTCCATAAGTTATTTTCAACCTTAATTCTCTTCAAATCTCAAATTCTCTGTTTTCACTTATAGCAGATGGCCTTGACCTCTACTTCAAAGAGAAAACAGAAGCCCTCATTGTAATTCCTTCAGCTGCCCATTGCCAGAGCTAGTCTATCTATCTCCCTCTGTATCCATTCTTTTCTCTTTTCGCCTGTGGATCTCATATCCTCCCACCTTCTGGGGCCCCTTGTGCTGTGGATTATTTTTCCCAGCAGCCCCTTGTCCCATTCCACCTCTTACTCCCCACCAAAAAAAAGTCTTCAGCTTCTCTATCCAAGGATTATTCTCATCCACATTTAAACAGTCTGAAATTTCTTTTTTTTCTTTTAACAGTGAAAACAAAACAACTTTTATTTCACATCTCACTTCAGCTATTGCTGCCTATCACTCTCTTCTCTCCTTCATAATCTACTTGGAACAGATGTGAAAGAATGGGATCCCCTGCTGCTATCTTCTGTTACCTCTTAGACTATACTGTTTGGTTTCTAAATTCTTTCTTTACCCAGTCAAGTGTGTGTGTTAGTTGATGAGTTGTGTCTGACTCTTTGCAACCTCCTGGACTGTAACCCACCAGGTTCCTCTGTCCATGGAATTCTTCAGGCAGTAATACTGGAGTGGGTATTATATCCCCTTCTTCAGGGGACCTTCCTGACCCAGCAGTCGAACCCTGGTCTCCCACATTGCAGGCAGATTCTTTGCCATCTGAGCCATCAGGGAAGCACAGTCAAGTAATTAAGGTCACTAACCTCTCAAATCCACTGAACATCCACTGTTCTTAAATTGTGAAAAAGTCTAACATACAAAAATAGAATAGTAAAATGACCCCATGGTCTACCAAATAGATTGAACAAAAATCAGAATCTACCACATTTGCTTTCTCTGTCTCCTCTCTCCTCGTCTGTTTTTTTTTTTTTTAATTGCTGAAGTACTTTAAAGCAAACCACAAACATATCATTTCACCCTTATTTTACTGCATTACTGTACTTTTCTCTTTAAAACCGTGGAGTCATTCCAACTCACAACTCCTTTGTATCATCTAATACCCAGGCCTTAATCAGATTTCCCCTTATGTCTCAGTAAAGGTTTCTTCAGTTAGCTTGTTGAAATCATGATCCAAAGTCACACATTTACTTTCTTGTTATGTCTGTTAGTATAGAGAATTCTTCTTAGTATAGTTTCTTACTTAAGATTTCTTTCTTTTTTTTTTTTAACCTGGCTCATGAATTGTTGAAGAAATTGAACCAGTTGTGCTGTGAAATATCCCCTATTCTAGATTTCTTTGTTTCCTTGTAGACTCATTTAACTTTATGCCCCATATTTCTGGTGAATGAAGTTAGCTTTTAAGTAATAAAGAGTTAAGTTTGACTTTTTAGCATGAATACTCTGCAGGTGGTGCTGTGTGCCTCCTGTTAAGTGGCTGTCTCCTTTAGAGATGCTGAGATTGACCAGTTGGTTCAGGTGGTGAGAGCTAATCTATAAAGTTCCCCATCAGTCTTTAACCTAATTGTTTCATTAACTGATGGTCATTACCTCAATCAGTTACTTTATTAGGAGTTGCAGAATGGTGACTTTCTAATTCTGCCCTGTCTTCCACACTGAAATTCTTCTGTACTGAAATTCTTCTGTAAAAGGAGTTTTTCTTCATCCCTTTCCCCCCCAAGACTGCTTGGTCACCCTGAAATAGAATTTGTATAGGAAAGGCATAATAAAGTTTTAATTGATAGTATTTGTAAGAAGTCGTTGGTTCTTGATTATTTTCAGTGGTGTCCAAGGAGTTGAGAGTTTTCTAAATTTTTTACTTTTACTTTTAAAAATTATCATTTTGAATGCATGAGATTAATAAATTGAATATGTTTGAGTGGGTTACATTCATTATTCTTTTTGATGCTAAGATTGTCACATTTTTGGCCTCTGTGAGCCCTCAGCTTCAGTGGGAGTCTGGTCTTTTTTTCCTCCTACCTTGTTGTTTAGTAGTCCATATTCATTTTGCCAGCTCATCTTGCCCTCTTCTTTGACACATAGGTTGCGCATGCTGTTATTCCTTGCTGCTACCCCTGGCCTGGCTGACTACTTCTTTTAGACCTCAGCTGAAGTTCTAATGGAATAGCCTTCTCTTGACCCTCCTGCCCCAGGCTTGATTAGCTGCCTCATTAGGATTCTCAGAGCCTCTACTTCTTTGAGGCATTTATCACAACTGTGAATATTTGTTTGATATGCTCAGTTTGTTTAAAGAACCAGTCTTGTTTACCACCATATCCTTAGTTTCTGCCTCTCTGTCTGACACTTAGGAAGTATTCAATAAATATTTGTTGAATGAATACATGGTGCAAGAATAAATGAATGTATTAACATATATGTATGATATATAAAACCAGGAGACTGTATTGTCAGGAAATCTAAGGGAGAATAGTTTTTCAAGGAGGATATGTATTCCATGAAAGCTGAAGGTTTTCAATAGCATGAGGGCCCTGCCCTGAAAAGATAGAATGGTGTGAGAAGTCTATTATGGTAAGGCTTTGAAAGAATCTATTAGATATTGTTATTTGTGTTTCTCAAATGCCTGCTCGCTAGTGCACTCTGAGTAGACTAGTATGGTTGGAATCCAATGTAAAGTGTAGATTAGTACAGATGATAGTTTGCTAATCTTACTCAAAAACTGAGGATGATAAAGCCTGGGAATTTTTTGTTGGAGGTTATAGTAAATCAGTATTCAAGTCTTCTGGCTTCTAGTCCATTTCGTAACCATTTTCATAAATGCCTATTTGGGAATTAATAATACTCATGTGGAAAGTAACAGCAGCCTCTTTAGCCCTGTAGAAGCCCCATTGGCCTTGTGGTACTTACAATCTTTAGAGCTGAAAGAAAACTTAAATGTCATCCAATATAGTGGTCCTAAAACTTGGGTCATTTTGGTATTCATGATTTTTCGTTTATCTACTTACTATTTGTATTATTGTTAAATAATTTTCTTTAAATCAGTTTACTTTTACACATTAAATGTGTTTATTTTCAAAGAAAAGTTAATACTACTGCTATAAATGGAAAACCAGTATCACTTGATATAAAGAAACAATAATTGAACTTAAGTCCACAGGAAATATAATAGTTTAATTCTAGCTTGATACCTTTGCTTAAGCTCTTGAGTCTTAGATTTGTTCTCCCCTTTGTTAAAAAGTGAGATAAGCAGATGATATGAGATGACAGTTTATATATATAATTAATTAAAGAAGTTTTTGTTGTATGATTTACTGCATTTAGTGATTCCACTATTGCTTGACATCTATAGTTTCATGTACCAAGGTTATTTACTTATCTAGCACTCTGGAAATACTGATCTAACAACTCAGCCCTTCTTTAAATTGTAACACGGGGTAAGTGACTTGTCTAAAGTTACCCAGCCAGCTAAAGCTTTAGCTTAGGATTTGTCCATTTGTTGATTTTTTTTCCACTATATATTTCTTTGCATTAAGAAAAGGAAATTGTTTATTAAGCTGATATTACATAATATTGATATAATTATTCTTTTTGCTTATTTTGTGTCCTCCAATTTGTATATATTGTATAAATATAACAGTAAATGTCATTTAAAAAATAATTCTGCAACTTCACAGACTTTAACCTTTTTTGGTGTGGGTCTAGTAATATCATGAATCTAATTTGTGTCTAATGGAACTGGTTGCATTAAGATGATATTAGACATGCCAGTTTGACATTATAAAGATTGTCCTAGTATATTAGTTTTCTATTATTGCCGTAGCTAAATGTCACAAGCTTTGTAACTTAAAACATACTACTTACAGTTCTGGAGATCAGAAAACCAGAAATAAGCTTCCCTGAGCTAAAATCAAGGCACTGAGAAGACTACATTACTTCTGGAGGCTCTAGGAGAGAATCCATTCCCTTGCCTTGTCCAGCTTCTGGAGTCCACATTCCTTGGCTCATAGCTCCTTTCCCCATTTTCAAAGGTAGCAGCATAGCATCTGCAAATCTCACTTTGACTCTGACCTTCCTCTCCCTTTTAAGGATGCTTACATTATGTTGAACTCACTGATAATCCAGGATGGTCTCAGCTTAATTAATTGAATCATATCTGCAAAGTCCCTTTCTCTGTGCAAGGTAACATATTTACAGGTTCTGGGGATTAAGATGTGGATCTTTTGGGGCAAGGTGGTAGGGTTTATTTTGCTAACTATATCTAGGATCTGAATTGATTGATTTAAAAAACTAATTTGGGGGTAAATTTTTAGCGTTAGGTGGTCTCTTCAGTCAGCCTACACAAGCTCCTGCTCAGTCCAACCAGCTGATAAATACCGCAAGTGCCCTTTCTGCTCCAACACTACTGGGAGATGAGAGAGATGCTATTTTGGCAAAATGGAATCAACTACAAGCCTTCTGGGGAACAGGAAAAGGATATTTCAACAATAACATTCCACCCGTGGAATTCACACTAGAAAATCCCTTTTGCCGGTTTAAGGTATCGATACTGCTTTTGATCATCACTTGAAGAGTGTATGAGAGAATGTGATATTTGGATTAAAATAGTACTAAGGAAACAATTGCTTGGTTTTTAGTACTTGTTGAACATGGTACAGTAACACTTTTGTTTTAAAAGTACAGAAATATGAAATTGAGTAATTTCTTATGTATGTGTGATTGAGATGACTAGGATATGACTGAAGAAAAGTGTGACTAGAGTGTCGTTTATAACAGGAAAAAATGTTAAATGGTCTGGTTGGCACCTATAAAGGGGAGACCCAAAACTAGAAGTTAGCTGGATGTGAAAGCCGTTACAACAATATGGTCCATTTTCTTTGTTCTGATTCCATGCCTATCAAACAACTTTCTTGTTTGAATTTAACTTCTTAGACATTCTGCTCATCAGTGAGAGTATTTAGGTCAGCTTGGTGATGTATTTTTCCATAAAAAATTAACATATTACAATTCAGTTTATGTGGCAATCTGAGGAAATTTTAATTTCACTCTCTAGGTTAATGTTGTTCCTGGGTAAGAAAGTTTTTCTTTATAATGGGATGGGAGAGCCTGGTGGGCTGCTGTCTATGGAGTTGCATAGAGTTGGACACGACTGAAGCGACTTAGCGGCAGCAGCAGCAGAGCACAGATTGGTGGAAAGAATCATTACATATTTCCATTTTCTTCAAGTTTTGTTGGCCTGTGTCAGCCTCTTAAACCTAATCATTGTGTATATACGCTGGTGTTTGGAATTGCAAGGCTGAAAATTAGACCTTTGAACATGGCTAAACAACAAAAAGGGACCAACCTATCTTGTTAGAGAATATCTCTGTCTCATCACTCTGCAAAAAGAAAGTATGTCTTTGGAGTGTATATTGAAATTTTAATACTAAGAGGTACGTAGTAGACATAGGTTGAATATAACAATTTGATTTTTTTCTTTGATAATTGCTATATTAATATACATATGGTAAAATGCATAATGAAGTAATCTAAAGTGAGTTTAGATTCTTTTTTAAAAATTGCATTATAAATGACAAAAGAGAAAGACTTCTGTCTAAAAGAATAATCTTTAAAAAAGTATAGTTTGTCATATTTAATAAATTATATAAACAGCTAACCTGTTCTATATTACATGAAACCATAAAATAATGTAGACATTCTTTGTAGCATTTATAAGTTGATGGTGTTATTATGGTACTTTAAAAGTATTTATTTAGTAAACCATTTCTTTATATATCTTTAAACTTTGCTTAAAATTCCATTAGTCAGATAGTAAAAAGTAAGTTACATTTTGATCCATGACTTTGGCAGTCATTTTTATGGCATGCACAGTTGTTTCCACAGTGTTCAGAAACACCCAACAATGGGTATCAGTTTTTCAGAGGAGAAAGCTATTTAGTTACTCTGTAGGAGAGAAAACCTTAATTTCATTCTCTATGTTATTCTTGGGTAAGAAAGTTTCTCTTTGTAATCTTGTGACCTCCTAGGGCACAGAGTGGTGGAAAGAATCATTACATAGTTCCTTCATTACCAGACATTAAGCTATTTTTCCCATTTTAGCTGATAGTAAGCTGTTAATATTAAACATGAGATCTGTACATGTTTTTGATATTGTTTTGTCATTCCACAGGCTGTAGGTTATAGTTGCATGCCCAATAATAAAGATGAAGATGGGCTAGTGGTTTTAGTTTTCAACAAAAAAGAAACAGATATTCGAAGCCAGCAACAGCAATTGGTAGAATCATTGCATAAAGTTTTGGGAGGAAACCAGACCCTTACTGTAAACGTAGAGGGTATTAAAACATTGCCAGATGATCAGTAAGTATACATTAAATGTTCTGTATGTTTCTGTGTACCTTGGTTCAAAGAGAGTGATCAACACAACAGAAAGTGTTTTTGTTGTTAAAGCACAAATTAAATCTCAAAGCAGAATGTTATTTCTCAGCTAGTGATTCTTCAGTATTTATAGAACCATTTATTTAAAAGTCTTTTTCTTAATCTTGGGTTTCTTATTAGATGCTGATAATTTCTTAGATTTTTCATTTAGAAACAGGAGGAAACATTAATCGTGGCTGTGTGCAAATCAGGGGCCACAAAGATGTTACTGCAATGTTTTAACTGATTACTGTTCATATTCATTCATGGATAAATGTTATTAACTTCCCTTGTCCTATGTATAATTGTCATACTTAGTGGCAAGACATTTGCTTTAGAATATTTTGGGTTAGAAGAATTATTAGTGAGATATAATAACTGAAATCAGACTTTGCTTTTTGTTCTATAAGTTGCAATAAAGCAAGTTTCAACAGAATTTCCAAAGTACTTCTTGATTTTGGTGAGGAAAAAAAATTAAAATAGAACTTGCAGCTAAACATACCTTTACAGATAATATCTTATTTGTCTGTCTCATTTCTGAATTCAGCTAGCACCCTTCTAAAATCACATACTGCATTAATATTTGTGGCTGTGAGTTATATGCTCCATATTTTATAACTTGGTTATCTTTCCCCCAGGACAGAAGTTGTCATTTATGTTGTTGAGCGTTCTCCAAATGGTACTTCAAGAAGAGTTCCAGCTACAACACTATATGCCCATTTTGAACAAACCAATATTAAAACACAATTGCAGCAACTTGGTGTAACCCTTTCTATGACTAGAACAGAGCTTTCTCCTGCACAGATCAAACAGCTTTTACAGAATCCTCCTGCTGGTATGTCTCCAGAGTCATGGGGTTGAGGAAATGAAAAGTTTAGAAATTCATGCTTCCTCTATTTTGGAAGCTGTTGCTTGGTTATTAATGTTGATGAAACCAGTGTCAGCCTATCATGTCTTGCTTATTTGGGACATAGATTTAAATGTTCTTATTGTACTTATTTATTTAATTTTTTGTATTGTATAGCTAATTGTGTTTGTTAGAAATTTTGTTGGGCAGTGATGAACTAAAGAAAAATAGCCCATAATCCATCTACCCAAAGGTAATTCAGTCTTAATATTTTATTTTTGTCTCAGTCAGTTCAGTTCAGTTACTCAGTCGTGTCTGACTCTTTGCGACCCCATGAATCGCAGCATGCCAGGCCTCCCTGTCCATCACCAACTCCTGGAGTTCATTCAGACTCACATCCATCGAGTCAGTGATGCCATCCAGCCATCTCATCCTCTGTCGTCCCCTTCTCCTCCTGCCCTCAATCCCTCCCAGCATCAGAGTCTTTTTCAATGAGTCAGCTCTTCGCATGAGGTGGCCAAAGTATTGGAGTTTCAGCTTTAGCATCATTCCTTCCAAAGAACACAGAGGGCTGATCTTTATGAACTGGTTGGATCTCCTTACAGTCCAAAGGAGTATTTTTGTCTAGCTTCTCTCTTATTTTAACTGAGTATTCAAGTAAAACCTGAATTTGTTTTCACTGTAAAAGATTCTAGATGGCATATCTCAATTAACTGAGTGACAGATCTTTACCTCTCTTCCGCAGAAGTAACTACTATTAATAATTTATTGAACTTTATCAATCCTTTGTCTGTGATTTTAATGTAAGCATTTATGATATTTATATATAAAGTCCTTGAAAAAGGAATTCTGAACTACACATTTATTACAACCTGCCTTTCTGCTTATAGTATTCCTTAATGCTTTCCATGTCAGTACATAAAGATAAATCTTACTCTTTTTTAAAAACTGCGTGTAATACTGTGGATATACCTTACTGTATTTAACCTCTAGGCTATTTCTACCTTTGCACTATTATAAACTATGTAACAGTTAACCTCCTTGTATACTTGTCTTAAAATGCACAGGAATGTATTTTCTTTTAGAATAGATTGCTGGTAGTGAAATTTTCAAGTTAAGATTATGCGTACAGTCAGCCCTCTGTGTCCAGGGGCTCCACATCTGCAGGTTCCACATCTGCACCTTCAACTAACCACAGGTCCAAAACAGCAAATACATTTTAGGAAGTTCCAAAAAACAAAACTTGAATTGCCATACCTTGGCAGCTATTTTCATAGCATTTCATTGTATTAGGTATTGTAAGTAACCCACAAGTGATTTGAAGTGTATGGTAGGATGGGTATAGGTTATATGCAAATGTTATTAATACTGTACTCTTTCTTACCAGGGACTTGAGCATTCCCAGGGAGTGGGGTGGGTCCTGAACGCCACCCTCTGCAGATATCAGAGGGTCGGCAGTACTTCATGTATTGTTGTTAGGTACTGCGAAATTGCCCTCCAGAGCAAGATCAGCCATTTACATTCATAATAGGAATGTGTTACTTTTCCTCACATTTTTTATTTTTCTAATGTTTTCTCATTCTCCTCTATTTTTGCCAACAATGGAGATAATCAGTCTTTTTAATTTTTCCACTCTTGGCAACAAGTTAATACTTACTTTCATTTGCATTTCCCTATTATTAAAGTTGACCAGCTTTTTGTATATTAGCCACATTTATAATATTTGTGAATTACCTATTCATGTTCTTTGCCCATTTTCTATTAAATTTTTTGTCTTTGTGATTTAGAGGATCCCTTCCTATATTCTGGAGATTAATCTATTATTCTATTATAGATACTTGCTTTTGAGGTACTTTTTTTTTTTAAGCTGTATCCTACAAAACAATTTTTTATTCTTGTTATGGTCATATTTGACAATCATTTTTCATTATAGATTTTAGGTTTTGTGTCTCCCTTTAGGAGGGCCTTTCCCATACAAATATTATAAAAATGGGAAATAGTTCCTTTTAGAAAAAATATATCTTTTTTCTGGTAGGTGTTGATCCTATTATCTGGGAACAAGCCAAAGTGGATAACCCTGATTCTGAAAAGTAAGTGTATCTTCATCTTGTTTTTATATACAAACTAATATTTACTACCAGGGAAGCAGATGCAAGCTGTTAACTATAATTCTTACATTTAAAGTGAGTTTATAAAAAAAATTAAAAAGTGAGTTTATCTTCCTTTTCATTCTTTTTTAAAGAATTTTGATTATAATTAGGATGCATTGTGTGGTGAAAAGATTAAAATCTGAGTCATAATGCCCTAATTATATATTTGCATTTAATACTGCAGTTTTTGACCACGCTGTATTTCTTCACTCATAAAATTAAGTTGGATGAAATCTCTGTGGTGTAACACTTGATTTCATAGTCATAGATCTGCCTTTTAACTCTAGAAATGTGAATTACAGGAATGTTATTATGAAAACCTTACTGTGTATTTTGTAATAATATAGGCTTTGGTCTGAAAATTGACCATTTGTGTTTCTTCAGGTTAATTCCTGTGCCAATGGTGGGTTTCAAAGAACTTCTTCGAAGACTGAAGGTTCAAGATCAGATGACTAAGCAACATCAGACCAGATTAGATGTAAGAATCTAGCTTCCTTCTCTGGCCCTAGGAGTGGTAGAGGGGTTACAGACCCTTGTTCTTACCATGTGTTTTAGTTACTGTTTTGTCTTATGAGAAACATTATAGTGTATACTACGAATTAACAATTATACTTTTACACAACTTATTTATTTATAGAGCCTCCAAAAATCATGTAAATCTGATTTAACAGTGAGTTTAGAATTGTTGACTTTAGCAAATAAATTAGACATGGATTCTTTGGCTGGAATTGAAAAGATTATTTTATTGAACACTTTTATTTATGGGGCCTTATCAAAATCAGGGCTACAATTAAGATTGTATTGTCATAGTACATTATAATAATAGGTTAATGAAGTAAATTTTAAATTAATGAATGCTTAAATCTTAACATTTTTAAAGTACACTTTTGTAATCAAATGCCTAAAGGTTATAGAGGTCACTTCCAAGTCCTCTTATGTGGAACTCCTAATTAGATATTCATTCAGACTGTATTTGAGTAATGAAGTGCTTCTGTTTTATGAAGCAATCCATTTTTTGTAGCTCGCTCTGATTGATGCTGGTTCTCTTTCTTACATTGATTTAAAATCTGTCTTACTATAATTTATATCCATTTTCTCAGGCATGCTTTGTAGGTAACCACTATGTTCCTATGACATCCCTAAGATGTCATTCCTAAAATCCCTTAGTATTTTCTCTGGCTAAAGATTCCAACATGGTTTTTGAATGATACATGATACCCAGGCCATATTTTAGACTCAGTCAGTTCAGTTCAGTCGCTCAGTCCTGTCCAACTCTTTGCAACCCCATGAATCACAGCATGCCAGGCCTGCCTATACCAACTCCCGGAGTTCACCCAAACTCATGTGCATCAAGTCGGTGATGCCATCCAGCCATCTCATCCTCTGTTATCCCCTTCTCCTCCTGCCCTGAATCCCTCCCAGCATCAGAGTCTTTTCCAATGAGTCAACTCTTCGCATGAGGTTACCAAAGTATTGGAGTTTCAGCCTCAGCATCAGTCCTTCCAGTGAACACCCAGGACTAGTATCCTAACTTTAGGATGGACTGGTTGGATCTCCTTGCAGTCCAAGGGATTCTCAAGAGTCTTCTCCAACACCACAGTACAAAAGCATCAATTCTTCAGCACTCAGCTTTCTTCACAGTCCAACTCTCACATCCATGCATGACCACTGGAAAAACCAGAGCCTTGACTAGACTGACCTTTGTTGGCAAAATAATATCTCTGCTTTTGAATATGCTATCTAGGTTGGTCATAACTTTTCTTCCAAGGAGTAAGTGTCTTTTAATTTTATGGCTGCAGTCACCATCTGCAGTGATTTTGGAGCCCCCAAAAATAAAGTCTGACACTGTTTCCACTGTTTCCCCTTCTATTTCCCATGAAGTGATGTGACCAGATGCCATGATCTTCATTTTCTGAATGTTGAGCTTTAAACCAACTTTTTTACTCTCCTCTTCAGTTTCTGCCATAAGGGTGGCGTCATCTGCATATCTGAGGTTACTGATATTTCTCCCAGCAATCTTGATTCCACCTTGTGCTTCATCCAGCCTGGCATTTCTCATGATGTACTCTCCATATAAGTTAAATAAGCAGGGTGACAATATACAGCCTTGACGTACTCCTTTTTCCTATTTGGAACCAGTCTGTTGTTCCATGTCCAGTTCTAACTGTTGCTTCCTGACCTGCATATAGGTTTCTCAAGAGGCAGGTCAGGTGGTCTGGTATTCCCATCTCTTTCAGAATTTTCCACAGTTTATTGTGATCCACACAGTCAAAGGCTTTGGATAAAGCAGAAATAGATGTTTTTCTGGAACTCTCACTTTTTTGATGATCCAGCGGATGTCGGCAATTTGATCTCTGGTTCCTCTGCCTTTTCTAAAACCAGCTTGAACATCTGGAAGTTCACGGTTCACGTATTGCTGAAGCCTGGACAATTTTGAGCACTACTTTGCTCGCGTGTGAGATGAGTGCAATTGTGCGGTAGTTTGAGCATTCTTTGGCATTGCCTTTCTTTGGGATTGGAATAAAAACGGACCTTTTCCAGTCCTGTGGCCCCTGCTGAGTTTTCCAAATTTGCTGGCATATTGGGTGCAGCACTTTCACAGCATCATCTTTCAGGATTTGAAATAGCTCCACTGGAATTCCATCACCTCCACTAGCTTTGTTCGTAGTGATGCTTTCTAAGGCCCACTTGACTTCACATTCCAGGATGTCTGGCTCTAGCTGAGTGATCACACCATTGTGATTATCTTGGTCGTGAAGATCATTTTTGTACAGTTAACTTCTGTGTATTCTTGCCACCTTTTCTTAATACCTTGTGTTTCTGTTAGGTCCATACCATTTCTGTCCTTTATCGAGCCCATCTTTGCATGAAATATTCCCTTGGTATCTCTAGTTTTCTTGAAGAGATCTCTAGTCTTTCCCATTGTGTTGTTTTCCTCTATTTCTTTGCATTGATCGCTGAGGAAGGCTTTCTTATCTCTTCTTGCTATTCTTTGGAACTCTGCATTCAAATGGGAATATCTTTCCTTTTCTCCTTTGCTTTTTGCTTGTCTTCATTTCATAGCTATTTTTAAGGCCTCCTCAGACAGCCATTTTGCTTTTTTGCATTTCTTTTCCATGGGATGGTCTTGATCCCTGTCTCCTGTACAATGTCACGAACCTCCATCTGTAGTTCATCAGGCACTCTCAGATCTAGTCCCTTAAATCTATTTCTCACTTCCACTGTATAATCATAAAGGATTTGATTTAGGTCATACCTGAATGGTCTAGTGGTTTTCCCTACTTTCTTCAATTTAAGTCTGAATTTGGCAACAGGGAGTTCATGATCTGAGCCACAGTCAGCTCCCAGTCTTGTTTTTGCTGATTGTATAGAGCTTCTTCATCTTTGGCTGGAGAAGGGAATGGCAAACCAATTCAGTATTCTTGCCTTGAGAACCCCATGAACAGTATGAAAAGGCAAAATGATAGGATACTGAAAAGGGAACTCCCCAGGTCGGTAGGTGCCCAATACGCTATAGGAGATCAGTGGAGAAATAACTCCAGAAAGAATGAAGGGATAGAGCCAAAGCAAAAACAGTACCCAGTTGTGGATGTGACTGGTGATAGAAGCAAAGTCCAGTGCTTTAAAGAGCAATATTGCATACGATCCTGGAATGTCAGGTCCATGAATCAAGGCAAATTGGAAGTGGTCAAACAGGAGATGGCAAGAGCGAATGTTGACTTTCTAGGAATCAGCCAATTAAAATGGACTGGAATGGGTGAATTTAACTCAGATGACCATTATATCCACTACTGCGGGCAGGACTCCCTTAGAAGAAATGGAGTAGCCATCATGGTCAACAAAAGAGTCTGAAATGCAGTACTCGGATGCAATCTCAAAAACGACAGAATGATCTCTGTTCATTTCCAAGGCAAACCATTCAATATCACAGTGATCCAAGTCTATGCCCCAACCAGTAATGCTGAAGAAGCTGAAGTTGAATGGTTCTATGAAGACCTACAAGACTTTTTAGAACTAACACCCAAAAAAGATGTCCTTTTCATTATAGG